>NC_089254.1:49763594-50099844 GCF_963930625.1 Muntiacus reevesi | reverse complement strand
CCACTCTCTCGACGGCTGAGTGCAGAAGACTTGGTGTAGAAAGGCTTGAATTCTAAATAGGCATTCCTTTGGTTTAACTAGCAGGGAGGACAATCTTGGATGGAGAAAGTGATAAAGTCTAGTTTGGCCATTAGAGCCGGGACTTGGGTTAATCAAATGCATGCCCTTGAAAATGAGTACCACCTTAAAACCCTTTGTCCTTAGCATCTCACTTGCCTTATTCATATACTTTAAGTGGTCTGTCTCTTGCCAAACTTCACATATTGTTCTATATTAAAATAATGGTCCATCTGATTTAAACCTTGTACTTTTTCTTGAAAAACTTATGTTATTCCCCCAATACTAAGCTAACATATGTGGCAATGTTGAGCTGCTCTAGTAGAAGGAGAAGTGGGTGCAGGAATCCAACACCACCAGGCAAGTCACTTGTCCTATTCTCCACTCACACACCCGGTCTCCTCATTCCTCACCCTACCCAGATCAATGGCCAAAGAACTTGAAGAAGCATCTGGGAAGAACTCTGCATATTTTCATTAATTTATTCAACAAAACTTGAGCATCTAGAATGTCCCAGGAAATGTGCTATGAGGTAATGACAGAATGTTGGCTACAGGAGACATAGGTCCTATCTCAAGGTGCTTACAGTCAAACTACAGATAAAGGCCATGTAAGGTCATGGTGAAAATGCAGGCAGCAAGGAACCTGAGGGCCCAAATAAGAGAGAATTTGAATACGAAGTTAGTGTGGTTTGCTTAATGTCACTGTGCTTCTTTATTATTATTATTATTTTTTAAATAGGGGCATGATGGGCTCAAACTACCACTTAGGTAGGACTATAATCTAGCACAACCACTTAAAGTAGGAGTGTTCAGTCAGTTCAGTTCAGCCACTCAGCTGTGTCCCACTCTTTGCAACTCCATGGACTGAAGCACACCAGGCCTCCCTGTCCATCGCAAACTCCCAGAGTTTACTCAAATTCATGTCCACTGATTCAGCGATGCAATCCAACCATCTCATCCTCTGTCATCCCCTTTTCCTCCTGCCTTCAATATTTCCCAGCATCAGGGTCTTTTCAAATGAGTCAGTTCTTCGCATCAGGTGGCCAAAGTATTGGCGTTTCAGCTCCAGCATCAGTCCTTCCAAAGAATATTCAGGACTGATTTCCATTAGGATGGACTGGTTGGATCTCCTTGCTGTCCAAGGGACTCTCAAGAGTCTTCTCCAACACCACAGTTCAAAAGATTCAATTCTTCAGTGCTCAGCTTTCTTTATAGTCCAACTCTCATAGCCATACATAACTATTGGAAAAACCATAGCCTTGACTAGACAGACCATTGTTGATAAAGTAATGTCTCTACTTTTTAATATGCTGTCTAGGTTGGTCATAGATTTTCTTCCATGGAGCAAATGTCTTTTAATTTCATGGCTGCAGTCACCATCTGCAATGATTTTGGAGCCCCAAAAAATAAAGTCTCTCACTCTTTCCACTGTTTCTCCATTTTTTGCCAAGAAGTGATGGGACCAGATGCCATGATCTTAGTTTTTTGAATGTTGAGCTTTAAACCAACTTTTTCACTCTCCTCTTTCACTTTCATCAAGAGGCTCTTTTGTTGTTCTTCGCTTTCTGCCATAAGGGTGGTATCATCTGTGTATCTGAGGTTATTGATATTTCTCCTGGCAATTTTGATTCCAGCTTGTGCTTCATCCAGCCCAGTGTTTCTCTTGATGTTTTCTGCATATAAGTTAAATAAGCAGGTTGACAATATACAGGCTTGACATACTCCTTTCCCTATTTGGAACTAGTCTGCTATTCCATGTCCAGTTCTAACTGTTGCTTCCTGATCTGCGTACAGATTTCTCAAGAGGCAGGTCAGGTGGTCTGGTATTCCCATCTCTTTCAGAATTTTCCAGAGTTTGTTGTGATCTACACAGTCAAAGGCATTGGCATAGTCAATAAAGTAGAAGTAGATGTTTTTCTGGAACTCTCTTGCTTTTTCAATGTTCCAGCGGATGTTGGCAATTTGATCTCTGGTTCCTCTGCCTTTTCTAAATCCAGCTTGAACATCTGGAAGTTCACAGTTCATATACTGTTGAAACCTGGCTCGGAGAATTTTGAGCATTACTTTACTAGCTTGTGAGATGAGTGCAAAAGTGTGGTTATTTGAACATTCTTTTGCACTGCCTTTCTTTGGGATTGGAATGAAAACTGACTTTTTCCAGTCCTGTGACCACTGCTGTTTTCCAAATTTGCTGGCATTTTGAGTGAAACACTTTTATAGCATCATCTTTTAGGATTTTAAACAGCTCAACTGGAATTCCATCACCTCCACTAGCTTTGTTCATAGTGATGGTTCCTAAAGCACATTTGACTTCATAGTCCAGGATGTCTGGCTCTAGGTTGGTGATAACACCATCATATTATGTGGGTCATAAGGATATTTTTTGTATAGTTCTTCTGTGTATTCTTGTCACCTCTTCTTAATATCTTCCACTTCTATTAGGTTCATACCATTTCTGTCCTTTACTGTATCCATCTTTGCATGAAATGTTCCCTTGGTATCTCTAATTTTCTTGAAGAGATCTCTAGTCTTTCCCATTCTGTTGTTTTCCTCTACTTCTTTGCATTGATCGCTGAGGAAGTCTTTCTTATCTCTCCTTGCTATTCTTTTGAACTCTGCATTCAAACATGAATATCTTTCCTTTTCTCCTTTGCTTTTCACTTCTCTTCTAGTTACAGCTATTTGTAAGGCCTCCTTGGAAAACCGTTTTGCCTTTTTGTATTTCTTTTCCTTAGGGATGGTCTTTATCCCTGCCTCCTGTCCTGTATAGGACACTATTTCTCTTTTGATTGGTGTTAGTTTGTATCTGTTGATTAGCTATTCTTTTGAAGTGAAAGTGAAAGTGTCAGTCTCTCAGCAATGTCCTACTTGGCAACATCATGGACTGCAGGCCGCCAGGCTCCTCTGGAATGGAATGCTCCAAGCAAGAACGCTGGTGTGAGTGACCATTCCCTTCTCCAGGCAGTCTTCCCGACCCAGCGATTGAACCCAGGTCTGAATTGCACCATCTGAGCCACCAGGGAAACCCTTGTTATTCTTTTAGTTACTATTAATACAGTTGTATCTTTTGATTTGTTCTTACACTTTTGTCTTGTAACTTCAGAAACTAGTCCATTTATATTTATTATAATAATATAATATCTACAATTACAAGTATTATTTAATAATATAATTACATATAATAATTAAGAAATTTGAAATAGTTTCTACCCTAATTATGTTGGGCTAATTGCTCTCTTTCTCTATCATTTTTCTCCTTTCCTGCTTTTTTAAATCTTTGATATAGTTTTTTTTTTAATCATTATTTGTTTTTGTTCCCCCCTAATCCCTACATATTTCTATTCCCTTAGTTTGGAAAATACATACTCCACCTCTATTATTTGTAGTTATCCCCAAAATGTTAGCTTATTTAGCTTTAAGTCCACAGTTAAGGAATATCTATTCTCTTTTCAGTCATTATGAGGACCTTAGAATGTTTTATCTCCAAACTTGTATTTTCCCAATATTTTAATTTTAACATCTAATATCTAATACAAATTAGAAATTGTTAGTATTGTTCTATATCATAGTTTTGTTTGAATTAATAATGTATTTGCTATTTTCTCTGATCACCATTCCTCTGTCACTCTCCATCTTTTCTTCTTAATGATTTTTTATTTCTTCATGAAGTTTATCCTCTAATACTTTAGGGAAATGTGTTGGTAATACATTCTCTCATTTTTTCATATCTAAAAACAGTCTTTATGTAACCTTTGTTCTTGAAAAACAGTTTTACAGACAATACAAATCTGTGTTTGAAATTTGATTTCCTCAGAATTTTACAGATGTTATTCCCTAGCTTTCTGGTTTCCATTGCTTATCTCCTGTACTGCAAAGTCAGATATCAGTCTAATAGCTGCCATTTAGAAGTTTGTCTTTATTTTCAGTATTTTACTGTATTTTCATTACAGTAAATCATGATTAGGATGGCTTTTAATTTTCTTATGATTAGTTGGGCTTCAAAAACTGTAAATTCATAGGAACTAATTACCTCATTTAATACTTTCTCCACTTCATTCTATCCCCTATGGAACTCCAATTATATACATCTTAGAACTTCTCTGTCTATGCTTCATATCTTTTAGCATGTCTTTTTGTATCTCCCATGTCTTTATTTCTCTGTGTTGATTTCTGGACAATTTCTCTAGTTCTGTCTTCTGGTTTACTAATTCTCTCTTCACTTTTGACTAATTGGCTGTTTAATTGTCTCAATCAGTTTCTAATTTCAGTTTTTATATTTGTGTTTCTATGGCTTTCTTTTACAATAATGTCTTGATAACTGTAATAATGTCTTGTTCTTAAGTCATATGTGTTGTTCTCTCTTCTGTTTATTTAAATATTTACTGATTTTACATTTACACATGATAATTTCAATATCTGTAGGTTTTGCTGGTCTGATATTATTGTTACTGTTTCTACTAAATCTAACTGGTGGTAGCTAGTTTCTGTATGTACTTTATTATTTTTCCCCTAGTCTTATGTGAAAATTTTAAAATCCCCTTGCAATTTTTTGTGTGAGAAAGTTTGATATGTCTGAGCTTTTTGCTCATTCTAGATGCCTAGGGGTACAATGAACACAAAATCACTTTTAATTAAATGTTGAGCTTATATATTTTTGATGATTTAAGGATAAATTAAGAATCCAAGCCCATGCATTGATCAACTAATAGATCTCCAGAATGTTATTTTAAATTTTAAGATCAACCACTGATTCTCTTGCAGAGTTACAGACTTCCAAAGAGATTTAAAGTCTGACTTCCTATCTCACAGAGATTCTAGTCTTTGCTTTCAGCCCTCTTCCCATGGGTCATTCAAATCAAAGCTGTAAGCTGTTGGAGATCAGGAAATATTACACAGCAGTCACAGGTTTTAGTACTGGTTTACCTCCCTGGATTTGTCATTTCTCATTATTTTTAGCCTCTAAAAACTTTCTTTTCTCTCTTAAATGCCCAGAGATGGCTCTGATAATGAAAGCTCAGATAATGATGGCTCATATCATTATCCCTTCACATGTAAAAATCTATTTTATTTTTACTTTTTATAAAGAAATAAGATTTTACAGATATGACAGCTTGTTCCACCATTTAATCAGAGGTTACCATACTATATCCTGACTGCCTAATTCTGTAAATAAGTTTATAGGAACACAGTCACGGTCATTCATTTATGAATTTCTATGGCTAATTTTGTGTTTAACATCAGAGTTGAGTAGATGCCACAGAGACCATCTGACCCACAAAGACAAAAAATTTACTGTCTAACTTTTACAGAGGTTTTCTGACCCTTGATCTGAATCATCAGTGACTTATTTATCTTAAACAAATATTTTTAACTTAATAAAACAGCAAAGTATTATTCTATCTAGGCATTCAACATAGATTTACAATATTACTGCAGCAGACTAAAACTTCTTTGATGGTATGAGTTATGCATCTAAAAATTTTAGTAGCAGATCCATCATAGAAATAAACTTAATAAATGCCCTTGATGATGATGATGGTGATGGTGATGATGATATCTTGAATTCTCATAATTTTCTAAGCCATGACAGATATAAGAACAGATATCATTTTAGAGAGTTAGATGTACTTGTCAAGTCATTTTGGAATGTGATATATCACCTTAATTGGGTACGTTTTGCCTCCAGGAATCTTAACTGCTTATGTTCTCTGACGTTGTTACTGATAAAACTCATTGCCACAGATTAAAGCTATGAATGTTACTCACTTTCTAACATTATAGCTTTTATTACAGGAGACTATCTTTACTATTTGTATAATATACCATGTCATTCCACAAAAGAAGAAATACATATTTGTATAGAAAAATGCAATATTCTAGTGATAACTCTTCCCTATCTAGTTTTAGAGTACATATAGCCTCAGCTGTTCTGTTCCATACAGAAAACAAACAGATAATTATATACACTTTAAACGTTATATACATATTGTTTTTGAAAGTGCTCCTGACAGAAAATGGAGATGCAGTCTCCAAAAGTAAAAGAAATGGCTGAAAAAATTGTTGTCACAAGGGAAAAAGAGAAGTATGTTACACAATTTTATTCCTGGGATAGGGAACATTGTACCTGGTGAGAGAAGCTAGAAGGAGTGAATGAATGAGTGGTATATTCTAGACAGAAGAAAGTGCCAAGTAAAATGAATGCAGTATACTTGTAAAGTGTTCCTGATGGAAAGATAGCATACTAGACTTAAGGGACAGTTGGCATTTGCTAAAACACATGAGTGACATGTCCCAGAGAAAGAAAGGAAGTGCTGGGCATAATGGCAGCTAGTGTAGAGAGCATGGACTGCAGTTTTTCTGCAGAGCAATGCTGTTCGTGGCAAGTAGTGATCTGCAGAAAATGTAAGTGAACAGTTTTGACAGAGCAGCATGTGAAGGAGAATAAACTAGCCAGGATATCTGGCTGCAGTGCAACTGACTAAGGGAAAACTCTATGGGTACAAAATCAAGTTGTAATCTCTTTGGAAACTAGGCAGTAAGTCTGAGAAATATGTTCTGAGGCAGAAGTGAGTAGTATATATTTCAATTCAATAGATTTGTATGGTGATCTTTCTTTTGTGGTAGGGGAAAAAGTGTTATAGAATGCTAATGCTGCTGCTGCTGCTAAGTCGCTTCAGTCGTGTCTGACTCTGTGCGACCCCATAGACAGCAGCCCACCAGGCTCCCCCGTCCCTGGGATTCTCCAGGCAAGGACACTGGAGTGGGTTGCCATTTCCTTCTCCAATGCACGAAAGTGAAAAGTGAAAGTGAAGTTGCTCAGTCGTGTCCGACTCTTAGCGACCCCATGGACTGCAGCCTACCAGGCTCCTCCGTCCATGGGATTTTCCAGGCAAGAGTACTGGAGTGGGGTGCCATTGCCTTCTCCGAGAATGCTAATGAGTTAATTACAAAAACAGTATACAAAACTTTGTCATTTGTTTAAATGATTTTTCTCTTATTGATATGGCTGTAAATGTAAAAAGCTTTTACTGAATGGGTTCCATGCACAGAACACATGTGAAGGATTTAGTGGGGAAAGAGAGGTACGGTGCAGGTGATTCTGACTGTGTGGCATCGGGTTCCAGTTTAAATAGATCTTATAAAGTCAAAGCACAGACCACTGAAAATGCGCCACATCGAATATATGTGTAGTGGTTCAACATAAATAGATTTCTCAGTGTTAATAGAAACATGTCAAAGGATTGCTTTGCAAATGTTAAATGCCACATCAAGGTCAATATTGCCAAGAATATCCATGAATGCTGTTTTAAAGTGTCGTTATAAAGCAAAGAAAGAAAAGTAGCTCTGGGGACTATTAATAATAGCCCTAGGACTTGTATTCTATGGACAAGAAACAGGAGATTTTTCCCAAAGAATAATTACCTTAGGAATCTCATTTTTGTCTGAAAACTCACCTATGTTTATTGACCATCAAACCTTGACATAAGGCTTATCTTTTAAATGGCTATTCCTAAGTGGTACTGAATGTTTGAAATACAATATCTTTGTTGGATCTGTTTGTGATTTAACATTCTTACAATATATCTTATTACAGAGGCTATTATTTTCATAAATCCCATAAAACAACGAATAAATATTTGCAAGGAGGGTTTAATAGATGACATCAAAATGACTCAACACAGAGTATTTATAAAAAGTATGGCAAGAGGCATGTGGAAGAGGCTCTCAGAAGTGCTGACAATACTACTGAAGCAGATTACCTTAAAAGAAAACACATATGGTTCCAT
Source organism: Muntiacus reevesi (assembly GCF_963930625.1). Taxonomy (NCBI): domain Eukaryota; kingdom Metazoa; phylum Chordata; class Mammalia; order Artiodactyla; family Cervidae; genus Muntiacus; species Muntiacus reevesi. The sequence goes on along the minus strand of NC_089254.1, from coordinate 50,091,998 downwards.
TTTGTGCCTTCTTGCTCAACTAAATATGTTTAGAGGCACAAACTTGCAAGCTGCTGAGTGAATCCTATTTTATCCATATGTGAATTATAGAACTAAAGAGGAGACAGTTAAAATTATTATTCAGTTACTCTTTCACATTTCAAGATGAAAAACATTAGCAAATGTATGGGTTTCCTCTTTTCTTTTACAGATTTGGACCACAAGATTAATTTCTTTTCTTCGGTGAACTATCTGTTGGTAATCCTGCTTCCCAGATTCTATAACTCAAGCCTCTAAAATTCAGTGTCATTTTGTTTTAGTATATACAACTCTAAATCGGGAAGAGCAGTTTGTGTAAAGACAAAAGCAATGATAGCCAATTATCACTTCACTTTCTATCTACAATTTCCCCTATCAGTATAGCCTAATTTTGTCCATTCTGAAACAAATAATTCAACCCCACTTCTTACCCCGGTTGCTGTCCTTTATTCTCTCCTTCACAGTCAAAAATTGTGAGTGTCTCATCTACCCTCACTCTCTCTATTACCTTTCCTATCCAAACCTTCCTTAAAACACTACAGTCTTATTTCCCCCAAAACTGTTTTGAAAACTAACTTTGGCTTAGTCATCAATGACTTTCTGTTAAGTTTTTGTCCTCTCAATTTCTTTCTTTTTATTGGAGTATAACTACTTTACAATGCCGTGTTAGTTTCTGCTGCCCAATGAAATGAATCAGCTACATGTATACATATACCCCCACCCACTCCGGCCTCCCTCCCACCTCCCCAAACCCCCATCCTACACATCGTGGTCAGCAAAGAGCAGCAAGCTGAGTTCCCTGTGCTATAGGGCAGCTTCCCACTAGCTACCTATTTTTACACATGGTGGTGTATACACACATCAGCCCTAATCTCCTAATTCGTCATACCCTCCTCTCCCCCTCTGTGTCTCCATTCCCGCCCTAGAAATAGGTTCATTCTGTACCATTTTTCCAGATCCCACATATATGCGCTAATATATATATTGTTTCTCTTTCTACTTACTTTACTCTGTGTGACAGGTTCTGTGACATCAAAATTTGTTGTTTTACTTATAACAAAGTAAAACTTCTCCTTCAACTCATTGTTCAAAATTTAAATGTTGGGATTTATCAAAGCTATATCCTAGATTATTTTCTGCTTACCCAAGCTTTTCAAAGGTACCCAGATACGTTACTCTGGTCTCAGTTTTCATCTACTGTAACACAATTTATATATCTCTAGTCTAGGCTTCTTCTCTGAGCTATAGCTCAATATAACCCTCTATCTACTAATATCTCTACCTCTTTATATCTCAGAAACTTTAGGCAGAACAAGTCTAAAGTAACCCACACATCATAGTCCACCTCCTCCATCCCTATGTATGGCATCTTCCTCTTTTCAGTTGTGCAAGCCAGAAACATGGAAGTAAGCCTTGACTCCTCCTATGTCCACATCTATATAAAAAAAAAATCTTCTAGATTTGTCAACTTCATCTCCTGTATCTCTAGAATCATCCATTTCTCTCCAGCTTCACTTTTTGTTTGTTGTTCAGTTGCAGTCATGTCCGATTCATTGCAACCCCATGGACTGCAGCATGCCAGGCCTCCCTGTCCCTCACCATCTCCTGAAGTCCACCCAAGTTCATGTCCATTGCATCAGTGATGCTATCCAGCCAGGTTCAGTACTACTGCTCAATCCAGGTGTTTCACTTACTCTATGTGATGTGTGATGCATATATGAAGGCATATGCCAACAGTAGGTATTTTGCCCTGATATTATGTACCCAAGTTTGTGAACCCAAGTTGAAGTTGCTAAAAGAACTGCAAGCTGGCAAAGCAATGGGAAAATATATCTGGATCTAAACATAAACATAGTGAATAAGAAGATATTATTCAGGTTCAGAAGAGACACTGAGAAAAAGGCCCTACAACTAACAGTTGAGAAAATTTCTCAGATGATGCCCACTGAGGGAATTTCTAATCCCATAGGGGAAAGAATGGGAGTTTGTGCACTGGTTCTGTGACAAGAGTTACATTAGGATAAAACAGATAATAATGTATAAGACTGGAGGGGAGTGCACACATTTGGTATTTCATGACAGGGGCAGTGATAGAGAAAATGAATTGTTGGCATGAATTCTTTTGCCTTAGAATTGCAATTGCCTATAGCAATAATTACAAAGCTGACTCCTTTGGTTCAGGAAAAACAAATATGGAAAAAAAAACTTTTTGCATGAAAAAGCATTTCTAGCAATTTTTTTCTTTATACATCATTCTTTAACCTTAAGTGACACTGACTCCTGGGAAACTGGTCTGGGCTATCTTCCACTTTAGCTTATATATTTATTTTGTCACAGGGAACTTTAGGGCCATGTCAAAAAAATATTTACTCCTACCTCCAGAGTAGGTAGGAAATGAGTAGGTAAGAAAATGAACTGGGTTTTTATAAAAATTTCAAGTTAAATACCACCTCTTTATATTCTATCCTTTCATTTATTTCCCCAACTTCATCAGAAACTGAATGAATGAATGAATATTTTGTACTTACATACATATATATAATTAGGTTCCCTTAAGTGAATCACCTCATTGTGGTAAATTCCTTCAGGAAATCCTCTGTGGACTTCTGAGGACTAATCAATCCCCACAAATTGCAAACACGTACAATCTCCCCACCCAACACACACACACACACACACACACACGCACATCCACACGCACACACACACACGCACACATATACCCTGCTTCCCTAATTATTATTCTTTTTCACAATTCTTCAGTCAGGGGCCTTTATGTAATTTTTAATCACTGTATTTGAGTTCATTTTTATCAGTGAGCTAAATAAATATTCCTACTTAACTGTTCAAGATCTCTACTAGCAAATGCATTTAAAAATTCAGTAGAACACTATAACATGTTTTTATGAATATGAATTTATAGTAAACACTTGCAGCTACTTTCATAAAATATATTTAAGTATATATACACCCATACTAGCATAGAAAAAGCAGAACTAATCAGCTTTGTCATGTACTTAGAAAAACTAGTATAAAATGTACTAGGATAGAGACTCCAGATATAAAAGTCACATTTGAAATTAGCTAAGTTTATCATGAATTAATATAAGTTCAAAACCAAGTTTCTACAGATATAATCAATGAACTATTAAGAACATAACACTCATTCTAGAGTCAACAGAGATATTTCTAGTGACTCAGAGAGTTGAGGTTCTTCCAGTGAAGAAATATTTAGAAGTTGAAGGAGCAACCATAAACACCATAATCCAGAAACAACTGAATATTTAATAATTGTAGAGTAACTACACTCTGGTAGGATGGCATCACCAATTCAATGGACATGAACTTGGGGAAACTCCAGAAGATAGTGAAGGACAGGGAGGCCTGGCGTGCTGCAGTCCATGGGGTTGCAAAAAGTCAGACATGACTCAGCAACTGAACAACAACAACAAACTACAGTCTATGTAATGAGTCTCTATAACTTGACACATTGACAATACCTTCTTTTCAAGTATTAGGTCAGTTCAGTCACTCAGTCGTGTCCGACTCTTTGCAACTCCATGAATCACAGCACGCCAGGCTTCCCTGTCCATCACTAACTGCCAGAGTCTACCCAAACTCTTGTCCATTGAGTCGGTGATGCCATCCAACCATCTCATCCTCTGTCATCCCCTTCTCCTCCTGCCTTCAATCTTTCCCAGCATCATGGTCTTTTCAAATGAGTCAGCTTTTTGCATCAGGTGGCCAAAGTATTGGAGCTTCAGCTTCAACATCAGTCCTTCCAGTGAACACTCAGGACTGATCTCCTTTAAACTCTACTTAATCTTTGATAAAAATAAATGAGTTACTGCATGTCTATTTATCCTGCCAATGGAAGAGGTATGCTAGAACTGAGAGGGTTAATGAAAAATTAATAATAAAAAAGAAGGGCAAAAGATGATACAAGTAGTATGTTGGATGAGATATAGGATTGTAGACATTTATACAGTCAAGAGAGGAGATGATTGAAGAGGATTTGATCACAGTCTATAAATACCTTACAAGTACTCTCTGTATAAATGAAAGATTGTGATAATTCAAAGCATCATAAGATGGGAAGACAAGGAGCACTGATCTGAAACTAAAAAAGAAAATGTTTCAGCCTTATATCAAGAAATACTTTGCCATAGTAGAAGACTGGACATTAGGGAAAAAAATCAAGGACAATGCATAAAGTTTAGAAAAGGCCTGAAGATGTTGTACATATGAGTACAGAGAATAAATCAGAAATCATGAAAGGAAGAATGGAAAACAGTGATGCTCACAGGGTCAGAAAATGAACCTATTTGGGATGTGTGAACTTGTTTGTGATCAGAAAGCTGCTGATCTTTCTGATAAATAAGGTTCCCTAAGTTTCATCCTAAGAACTATACCAAATCTTGAAAACAACTTAAACAAATGAAAATTTTAGTCTACATTATGACCAATTATTGTCACCCAAAATTTCCAGCTCTTAGCTCTGATACCCCAAATTTCCAGCTCTTGAATATGTTTTTGCATTTGATAAAGAGCAATGAAGTTAAATGCTGGTAGCTGGAGTTTATAATCATAGACTTACCTAGATTTTTTACTCACAGAGAAAGATCTACACAGTGCATACTCTTTATAATTGCTTTAATTACACAGGTTCAGAACCTCTCCTAAATAAAATGTTAATAATAATAACAGTAATTAATTAATAAAAAGATCACTGAAAACAAATATATTTTTCTATATGTAACACTTTTCTACCTTAGATAAAGGACAACCCAATAATAATTACATATATCCTTTTCTTAAAAAGAAATAAACATTAATTCTCTAATTAAATAATGAAAAATCCATTGTTTGTTGCTTTCAGACTTTCAAGCATTTGTTTGTTTGTTCTCATTGTTCAAACATCAGAGTTTACCTGCTTCCTTGATTCTTTTCCTCTTATGAGTGGACTTCCTATTGCCTTATCTAAAGCTCCAAAGTTTTTTAGTTTTAAGAGAGATGCTTTCAAGAGAATCAAGAGTTTTCTGCCCCCTTCGATGTGGTCAAAGATTAATAAAGGGAATATTGAGAATAAGGAAGTGTTTAGCCATAATTAGATGAAAGGAATTTGCTGTGGACCAAATTTATTAATTCACCAACTTTCAGACAAAAAAGAAAATTAAAATTAATCATCTTCTGTGTATCAAGAGCTGAACTAAGCAAGTTTAATAGTATGAGAAAGTTCTAGCTAAAGATGATCCTGACCCAATCAAGCTGTTTGGTTGGCCTGGTTCATTTTCACTTCCCCAGTTTCCTATACATATTACTTTGCAATGTTCAATGCTTTGCAGATCGAAAAACCAGGGATCTCTCACAGGAGAAGACAGGTTACCTAGGAGGCTTTTTTTTGTTTTTGTTTTTTTTTTATTAATTTGAGGCTAATTACTTGACAATATTGTAGTGGTTTTTGCCATACATTGACATGAATCAGCCATGGATTTACACGTATTCCCCATCCCGATCCCCCCCTCCCAGCTCCCTCCCCACCCCATCCCTCTGGGTCTTAAAAATATGGACCGCTTCACGAATTTGCGTGTCATCCTTGAGCAGGGGCCGTGCTAATCTTCTCTGTATCGTTGCAATTTTAGTATATGTGCTGCCGAAGCGAACACTACCTGGGAATTTTTGATAGGGCAAGGAATCTCTAGGATGCTGGTGTTGATGCTGTTGACAAGGCTGATCATATTTAAAGGCTGAGTAGGAAAGTAGTGTAACCTGAAAGAGATGACGCCCTTAGAGAACACAGAATTTTTTTTTCTTAATTAGAGGATAATTACCTCACAATAGTGTGATGGCTTATGCCATACATCAACATGAATCGGCATTAGGTGGACATATGTCCCATGTCCCCTAAACCCCCTCCCCGCCCCTCCCCATCCCACCCCTCCAGGTTGTCACAGAGCACTGGCTTTGAGTTCTCTCTTCGTACACCGAACTCCCACTGGCTATCTATTTTACATGTGATAATATATGTGTTTCAATGCCATTCTCCCGAACGGTGCCACCTTCTCCATCCCCGACTGTGTCTAAAATGTCTATGCCTCTTTTGCTGCCCTGTAAGTAGGACTTCAGTGCTGGCTTTCTAGGCTCCATATGTATGTGTTAATAGATGATATTTGTCTTTCTCTTTCTGACTCACTTCACTCTGTAAAATAGGCTCTAGGTTCACCCACCTCATTAGAACTGGCTCAAATGCATTCCTTTTTATAGCTGAGTAATATTTCCTTGTGTATATGTACCCAACTTCTGTATCCACTCATCTGTTGATGGACATCTTGGTTACTTCCAGGTCCAAACTATTGTAAACAGTGCCACAATGAACGCTGGGGTACTGGGTCTTTTTCAGTTCTGGTTTCCTTAGGGTACATATCCAGTAGTGGGATTGCTGAGCCATATAGTAGCTTTATTCCTAGTTTTTTAAGGAATCCTCATACTGTAAAGAACACAAGATATTTAATAAATACACATGATAAGGAAAAAATAGGTACAGAATAAATTAAAAATTAGAGAAGGCAGAAACCAGAGGTAACAATCAGAAGATTTCAGAAATTCCAAACTACAAAATTTAGAATTTGAAATCAGAAACGGAGTGGTCATTGGGTTACTACTGTAGAATGGAGATGCAACAGATTGTCATCAATGAACCCAAAAGTTCTTAACAGGTAAAATAAAGGATTTTAATAAATGATACATTGAGTTATGTAGATGTTTTTATAAACTTTAGGAGTTATAAACAAAATAGGAAATATCTTAATGACTTTGGTGTTCAAATACTCTTTCATTTGACTTTTAGAATATTATAGTACAAGTTCCGCAAATTAAAAGTCATTTATTCTTTTGTCAAATATTCTCTTGTAGCACATAATTAGAACTACTAGAATATCACTTGATTACTGAATTTTACTGTCTCAGGATTAACACCAAAACATGTAACAAAAGTTTAAAAATGAATAAAAACTAAAATCGAAAAAGGGATGAAAAATACATAATCTTACTTTATTAACTCAATGACTTCTCCTTTTGGCTCCAGGGTACCTATTTATATATGTATACTGAAAATGAAGTGAAAGTGTTAGTTGCTCAGTCATGTCCGACTTTTTGTGACCCCACGGACTGTAGCCTTCGAGGTTCCTCTGTCCATGGGATTTCCCAGGCAAGAATACTGGAGTGGGTTGCCATTTCTTTCTCCAGGGGATCTTCCTGCCCCAGGGATCAAATCCAGGTCTCCTGCATTGCAGCAGATTCTTTAACATCTGAGCCACCAGGGAAGCCCCGTATGTATTCTACAATAAACATATATACAGCTGTGATGACTGATGAAAGAAGCATAATTTCAAATTATTTCTCTTTCCCTCCCTTCTTCCTTCTCCTCTCCTCTCTCTCAATCATCAGATTCAAAATGTTACTTAATAAGTTTGAATTAATTATGTGTCCCATACTGAAAACTGGCCTAAAATATTATTTCTTAAATCACGTTTCAGTGCCTAACAGAATTCTTGAAAAACCTACCAAAGTGTTTCAGAGTATAAGAAATACATCAGTTGGACAGAAACAGTTCTTCATTATGCTTTACACACAATTTTGCTCAACTGCTTATTTTAATTAGAGCAGAACTCTTGCTTCTGTTCATTGGTTTAGCATGAGCAATAAAATGAAGTTTATTTAATTTTCTAAAATAAGTAAAGCAGAGTAAAGTTAATTAAAAGTTAATTACAGAATAATGAATCATCTACCCTTGCTGTGCTAGAATTGCCCAGATGATTAGATGCTGTCCTTCCTGAATACACTTCCATTCCCATAAGCTGGGTATTCCCTTCATTCAGTGTAAGGATTTTCATCTGTGTACTTGAAAAGTTTATGTTGCCTTTTTCTGAAGGTGTCTTTTACAGGCAATACACACATACACAGGTGTACCTACACACACCTTCCTAGTTTCTTTCCTTTTATATGCTTTCCTCAGGCATAATTTTCATTTAGACTTCTGATTGCCTTTTAAATTTGACAGAATATCCTATAAAATTCGTTAGTAATTGTTTCATTTCCCAGCATGGCAGGTGTAGTTAACCTTGAAAGACGGATTGGGCGTTAACTGTGGTGAACCCAACCTTTGCCAGTATCACAAAGGTCATGGATCTGTTCTCCCTGATCCTGTGTCTTCAAATAGAAGGTTTTGTACATATTGGATTTAGAATGCTTTTACTGCTCATTAATTCATCATTAAAATGATGTTAACTAATCATTCTCTATAAGGCTCTGGTGTACAGATTTTCTGGCACGAACTGCTATAGCTGGCTCTCAGCCACTTACGCCTTGCTGAAAACAACAGCATTCATGCTTTTGGTAGACTTAAATCTTTTTGTCAAATTTTATCTTAAGTAGTAGGACTTATAAGCTTTCACTGGGAATGTAAAGTGACTGATACTGAGAGTATTTTAATTTTATGAACGGATATATATATGGAAATATGTGAATTTCAATTTTGCACAGGTTTCTCATAGTATAAGAAATAATAATGAATATTATGTAAACTACTCAGTCATGTGCCTTGCACCTTGGCATAAATATTAAGGCATTGTAACAAATATTGTTACTTAAAATACAAAAGGAAATGAAAAAACATAATTTGGGATATTTATATTTATTCACTACATTCTCTTTATATATTTTTACTTATTGACAGTCTATGTAATCAGCTATTAGTTTTGGAAAAATCATGAGATTCAGTGGTACAAATGTGATATGAATTAACTACAAACAACTGAATTCCTGAGTCTTCCTTTAAAAGTATACAGATTTTCTTTGACTTACAATGAGATTTCATCCCAATAAATCCATCTTAATTCATAAATATTGTTAATTTTCAAATGTGTTTAATATAACTAACCTACCACACATCATGGCTTAGCTTAGCCTACCTTTAACATGCTTAGAATGAGTACCTTAGCCTACAGCTGAGCAAAGTCATGTAAGGCCGATTTTATAATAAAGCTTGGGTATTGTGAATCATATCACATATCAACAGCCTGAGAAAAGATCCAAATTCAAAATCTGAAGAACTGTTTCTACTGATTTTGTATTGCTTTCACACCATCATCAAGTTAAAAAATCCCAAATCGAACCATAGTTAAGTTGGGGACCATCTGTATCCTATATTTTACATCCATAATTTTTCAGCCTTCTGCTAAAGGATACATGTAGAGGCATTTATCTTCCCACATTTTGTTAATCAGATATCAAGTAAGAAGGAAATTGAGGGAAAAGATCTGAAAATAAAATTTTGAAAGAACCTATTAAACAGGGGCTACAAGAATTTGGAAGAGAGGGTGCAATCATGTTTTCACAACTTACTTGCTGTAGTGCCTTTATCTTCACTATTCTAACACTTGCCCTCATTCTTCTTTCAAGATGATTTTTCCTGCTTTTATATTTTAGGTATGCATACAATTTATTCACTATTAATTCTAATTTGCTGGTTCTCAATTTTCCAAAATTTAAAATGATGAAAATTAGGGATCAAAAAAACTTTCAGTTTAGAAACGCATACTTTTTTTCAACTACCATTTTCAAGTATTGATTCAAACTTTAATATCCAACTTTTTTTTTTGCAATACAGATCTTGACTATTCTTTTCATTTGTTTATGAAAAGTATGCCAAATCAGGAAAGTGTCATTTTGTGAGGGGGGCATTGTACACCATTTTTTCTTGGCATTATAATTTTTATGGTAATATCATTTTGATCCTTTTGATTCAGATACTTCTCTTTAATAATGCCTGAAATTCTTGGTAGAGAAAAAAAAGTGTTTAACCCATTCCATAAAAAGAATTATTCATAATTTACAATAATTGAGCAGAAATAAATTCTACAGAGTGACAAAAATTCCCCCTTCTAGCTTTTTGTTAGAAAAGGGGATGGTCTAATGGATGCCAAAACGTGCTCAGTTTGTATAAATGGCTTCTGATACTTTCTTCATTACTGGGTAGAGCTAGGTTTCAAAATGTTCCATTTCTTTAGAAACAAGTTTGTGTTAAGACTCTAGTCTTAACAATCACAAAGCATTCTATAAGAACAGAATTGAAAAAGTTGTATGGATTACAAAGCATCTACATACATATGGATCTGTTGTTTTTGTATTATTACCTCCTATCATTACTACCAATTTTTACATATATGTAGAGACCAATTATTATTGTTATGTAATCACTCCAATTAATAAATAAACACCTAGTTTTTATCTCAAGGTCATCTAGTTAATTTATAAACTTAACACAATATATGACTGGCATGTAGTGACATAAAATACTTAATTTCTCTGTATTGAACCACATTAGACATTTATTTGGACTGCAATACAATATATAATTACATTCAAAAGAATTTTTTATACCCTTAATCAGTTATTTTTAATGTTTTTGAATTCTTATTTATTGAATCAAAAGTTTAAACATTATAAGAAGTATAAATTTGGCAGCATCATGTGTGGAAACTTGAAAAACAACAGATGAAATAATAATGCAACAAGGGCTCATATAAATGATGGGTCAGAGTGGGTTTCAAAAGTATGTGTGTGTGGGTGCTAAGTTGCTTTAGTCTTGTGTGATTCTTTGTGACCCCATGGACTGTAGCCCGCCAGGCTCCTCTCTCTTTGGCAGTCTCCAGGCAAGAATACTGGAGTAGCTTTCCATGCCCTCCTCCAGGGGATCTTCCCTACACAGGTATCGAATTCAGGTCTTTTCTTCTGTATTGGCAGGTGGGTTCGTTACCACTAGCGCTACCTGGGAAGCCCATTTCAAAAGTATACATGTATTAAATAAATAAAATATGCTATTATGTTAGTTAATAATTACAACTTAGATGTCCTAGGACAGCTAGTCTCTAAAAATTATTAACCATATAAAGTGAGAAAAGCAAATAAATAAGTAACTAAATTCTAAGTCAGTTTGTACATTAGGACAGAATTGCTTTTTTCATGTATATTAATACAAAGGAATAATGAAAAAACAACAGATGTAATATGTTTGTTAACATTTTTACTCCGCTTCACTGAAACTTTCTGCTCAATACGCGATAAGAAAACAAAAATTATGCAAAATTAGTCTCAAATGTCTTTAACTCTGCCAGCTAAATTAACCTCTGAAGGAAAATATAAATTCATAAACCATTGCCAATCTGTGAGTATTGTTTAGGGACTTGGGTACCACAGTAACACACTGAACAGATTGACTATGCAGTCCTTCTCCAACAAAGCACTTTCAGAAAGAACAAAACTTCCTGGATTCATTCATAGTATTGACATTCCAGCGTCTAGAACCCAAGTAAGAATCTGTGTTGCCTGTTGCAGGCATGATGGCCTCTAGTTGTTTGAGGTAAGAGGGGCATGGTATTAGCACTTCTTAAAGGGTGACGGAAAGCCAATGACTCATTTGTAAGAATAGCCTGTTCCTACAAGTTGGTATATTTTCTGATGTGAAAGGAAAATCAAAATGGAGTCAGTATTACTACGAGAGTCCTCAAAAACAGAACTGGGAGGCCAAAGATGAAGTGTAACTTATGCATCTCAGTCTGGATGGGATCTGACCTTTTTACTACTTCTTGTTCTAACAAAAGCATCCATAACATCTGCCAGAAATGCAACATACCCATGGAAACTTTAATCTAAAATAACATGATAACCATCCCTTAAGACAAATATTTCTTTTCTTGTGTCAGAGTACAGTCTCACAGCTTTTGCCTGTTTGAACCCCTGACTCCTTGTCCTCCCCAGAACACTCTTACTGGGGAAGAACTAATCTGTCTTATGAATTCTCATTCTTAAAACTCCAAATAAACTCTTTTCTTACTTACAGCCTTCTGCATTATTTTTTGGCCAACACTCTAGACAGGATTTTTTTTTAGTCTCTTTTGTTTACTGATGTATCTCCCATCCTAGAACATTGCCTGGTACTTACAAGCATTCAGTAAAACATTTTTTGAATTAATGAATATGATCATTAAAATACCTCACTGAAGGAGAGAAAAGAAACACTTTCTCCAAAAAGAATAGTGTGAATAGAAAATACACCTCTTTCTAACTGTTTTGATATAAGTACTTCAGCTTGAGGCAAGCTAAGCCAAACAACTAGGTCGTTTGTTTTTGGTTTTTGTTTTTTTCCCCTCTGTATATTTTTTAAAATTTTAAGTATAATTGATTTACAATATTGTGTTCATTTAGGTATACAGAATAGTGATTCAGATTTTTGCAGATTGTCTTCCATTATAAGTTATTATAAGATATTGGATACAACTCCCTTTTGTTGTTTGCTATTGTTGTTTAGTCACTAAGTCTTGTCCAACTCTTTTGCAGCCCCAGCTCTTCTGTTCATGAGATTTCCCAGGCAAGAACACTAGAGTGGGTTGCCATTTTCTTCTCGAGGGGATCTTCCCCAACTCAGAGATCAAACCAATGTCTCCTGCATGGGCAGGCGGACTCTTTAGTACTGAGCCGCCAGGAAAGCACTGTAATTACCTGTGCTATACAGTAAATCCTGTTGCTTATGTACTTTGGGTATAGTGGTTCATGTCTATTAAATCCATACTCCTAATTTCCCCCCACCTTCTCTCTCTCTCCCCTTTGGTAATCATAAATTTGTATTTTCTTGTCTGTGAGTCTCTTTTGTGTATAGGTTCATTTGTAATATTAATGTTTTTTTGAACTAGTGTTTTCATTTTTTCCAGATAAACACCCAGAGTAGAACTGCTGGATCATATGGTAGTTCTATTTTAAAATTTTTAAGGAAACTCCAAACTGTCTTTCATAGTGGCTGTAGCCATTTACATTCCCATCAACAGTATAGGAGGATTCCCTTTTCTTCACACCCTCTCCAGCATTTATTGTTTGCAGACTTTTTGATAACTGTCATGCTGACTGGTGTGAGATGGTAGTTCTGATTTGCATTTGTCTAATAATTAGTTTATCTTGAGCATCTTTACATGTGCCTATTAGCCATCTGTATGTCTTTTTTAGAAAAATGTCTATTCAAGTCTTCTGCCTATTTTTTATTGGATTATTTATTTTTTGATATCAAGTTGTATGAGCTTTTGTATATTCTCAATATTAATCCCTTGTCAGTTGCCTCATTTGTAAAAATTTTCTCCCATTCTATAGGTTATCTTTCATTTTGCTGATGGTTTTCATTTCTGTGCAAAAGCTTTAAAATTTAATTAGGTCCCATTTGTTCACTTTTGTTTTTATTTATTTTGCCTTGGGAGACTGATCTAAGAAAATATTCCTATGATTTATATCTAAGAATACTTTACCTATGTTCTCTTCTAGGAATTTTATGTTTACATAGAACCACAAAAGACTCCAAACTGCCCATGCAAAACTGCCCATGCCCTGAGAAAAAAGATGGAGATATAACCCATCCAGATTTCAAACTATATTACAAAGCTACAGTAATCAAAACATCATGGTATTGGTCCCAAAACAGACACATTGATCAATGGAACAGAATAGAGAGTCCAGAACTAAACTAAACTAAATTAATCCCAGACATACCTATGGTCAATTAATCTATGACAAAGGAGGCAAAAATACATTGTGGAGAAAAGACTTTCTCTTCAACAAGTGGTGCTGGGAACACTGGAAAATCTACATGCAACACGATGAAATTAGAACATTCCCCCATACCACACACAAAAATAAACTTAAAAGGATTTAAAGACCTGTGTAAGACATGACACCATAAAACTCCTAGTCCATTTGTGAGTCTATCATTGACTCAGTTGATTATGTTTTTTTCTCGATTTGCAGACCTGACCATCACTTCTGCTACAGTTGCATCTACCCTCACATCAAAAACTACTCTGGTTGCCAACCAGATTTTATCTCTCACTTTTGTAATATACAGACAAAGGAAAAGAACACAAGTAGGCAATATAATCCTTCCCCTTTATAAAAATGTAGCACTAGCCTGTGTTTACCTAGCTAGTCACATCTCATACCTCTCTATCCCCACACTGCTGTAACACCAGGGAACAGAGGAAAAGCAGACAATTTGAAGCTTAATAGTTATTTAAGTGATTAACAAGTCAAAGAATTTCCAAAATACTTCAATGTTTATGCTGACAATTCCATACTGAGGGCTAAAGTTGCATAACCTCCCCTTGCCAGAAAACAAAATCTACCCAAGGAAATTCTTAAACATTTCTTTTTTCACTCAAGTATAAAATTATTTATTGGCTTTTGGTGACCCACAAAGAAATTATCAAATGTGGGGGAAAACAACACAAAAACAGAGTTTATGAGTTTTACAAGCAACTATTCCCATTATCAAACTACCAAGTTACATGAGTTGGAGATCTTAGCCGTGCTCCATGTAACACATAGATAGGTGTCCACAGCTCAAGAAAAGTCACCACTATTGAAATGTTTGGGGAAAAAAAGAAACTCAGCAGAAACCAAAAGGCAAAATGACTTTAAGGTTAAATTAGACATTGGACTAAAAAAGTGAACTGTATCATATGAAAATATAACACCTTTTTACAAATAACAAACCAAATATTACTAGACCAGAAGAAATTAGACATATTTTAAAAAGAGAGACAAAGCACATATATTTCCATTTCTAAAATGGAATATATTCAAATAAAAAACTTTTTACCTTGTATGTTTATGTACCAAAATATAGAGTAATACTAGAAGTTATTCTAATATTAAAGTTATAGAACATAATCTAAGTCTATACTTTCCACAATGCTTTCTTTCACTGTACGAAAACAGTTTGTCTTTATTTGCAACCTTATGCAAAACAGTGAAATTCAAAATTAATTCTAAGGAAATAAATGAATCAAACTAGCTTGCTATTTTAAAGACAAAAATATAGGTTGGGCTTCCCTGATAACTCAGCTGCTAAAGAATCCCCCTGCAATGAAGGAGACCCCAGTTTGAATCCTGGGTTGGGAAGATCCACTAGAGAAGGGAAAAGCTACCCACTCCAGTATTCTTGGGCTTCCCTTGTGAGAATCTGCCCACAATGCTGAAGACCTGGGTTCAATCCCTGGTTGGGAAGATTCCCTGGAGAAGGGAAAGGCCACCCACTCCAGTATTCTGGCCTGGAGAATTCCACCAACTGGGATCACATGGGGTCACAAAGAGTCAGACACAACTGAGTGACTTTCACTTTCATTGAGAGGCAGCGGTTAAGAAAATTGTCTCTGGAGACCTCTTCCCTGAGTATAAATCCTGCCACTGTTGAGAGCTCTGCTGACGCTAGGAGAGTTACTTAACATCTCTGTTCCTCACTATACTCTCAAAAATGAGGATAACAACTGTACCTAATTCACAGATTTGATTGAGGATTAAATGAAATAACACAAAGAAGGCCTGTTATAATGTCTTAGAAATATTAATAATAACTATTCAATAAATAAATTTCTGTTTTAGTCAGACTAGGGGAGAGAGGGAAAGGGCTAAGCATATCCTAGAAATTACTACAGATTATGTTTCCCAGCTAATAGAAGAGGAGGGAAAACCTCTGTTTCTATTAAAAGAATCCACAAGAAATAAACACAGAGGTGATCTTAGGCCACGTGTTTTTGTTGTTGTTTAGTCACTAAGCTGTGCCCAATTCTTTTGTGACCCCAAATACTGATGGACTGTAGCACACTGGGCTCCTCTCTCCATGGGATTTTCCAGGCAAGAATACTAGAATAGGTTGCCATTTCCTTCTCCAGGGGATCCTCCCAACCTATAGATCGAACCCATGTCTCCTACATCGACCCGTGCATTGCTTACCACTGTGTCACCCAGGGAAGCCCAATGTTAACGTTAAGGACCCTAAATTACTCAAGATCATGGATGCTTTACGCCATGACCTCCCAAACTCTTCAGGTCTGTAAGGGTGATGGATTTTGGAGTTAAAAGACGAATTTTTAAAAGAGAATTTAAAAAATTCTCTCTTAACCATTCCTTTATAGGTTTTTAATGTAATGGATTACTTGATCCAAATATAGTTCAGGCCAGTTTCACGACATCTAATATACACTTTGATAATATAGTTATGAACAAAGTTTGCAACTAAAATTGAAAAGTTGACTCTGCTCCCTGCCAAAGAATCACAATTGGTTATTACATAGCAATTGACTTATACAAAATTTTTATCTAAATATTATATGCATAAAGTTTTAGAAATCAACATCATCTACAGAAGATTTTCACTTTAGTTTTATTATGTAAATTTAATGATACAATATACATTAAAGCTTGATACTATAGATAATCCAGTAAAGTCCATTTTAGTAGTAATCATATAACCGTTCAACAAATACCTCCAAATGCAGATTTATTTTCTTACTTTACTAGTGGAAAAGTTAAGAACGCAGAAGTGGTTAAATTGCTTTTCATTTATTTTGTTTTTAATAAAAGCTCTATATTTTCAATTTGATATCTCATACTTGCTTACACATCAAAGATGTTTATAGGGACTCAAAGCACACTGTGTATTTAAAGGTGTTTCTATGTATCTAGAATATATTTAATGAAGGTCAAGAATAAAACTGCAAATGAGGTTTATCGGAGTGTTGTAAAGGTTCATTATTGTCATTGTGTGGGAAAGTATAATTTTCTTAAGAGAAATGATGACATATACATAATAAAGTCCCTGTCCATGTCATGACAGCTCAAGAGCATGCCATCGTTACCACCTATGTCACACGGCAGGTGTGCCTGCTATATGGGTGACAGCCGCTGACTTCTCTGATCAACACATAATTATCTCTGAATAAAAATGTGCGTTGAAGTTAGCTGGACATAATGGATTGAATACCCAGGGCAAAATTTTCTTTATCATGGCACATAGCACCACCTGGGGGTAGGAGACGGCTAGAGAGAGATGTTGGCAATGATGCAACCTTGAGAAGCTTGCTGTGGTGTGGGCACTTCTGGGATGTTCATGTTTATCCTACTTGTCTTCTTTTGGATAGACGAGGTCACTCGGTTAATGGTTAGGATGCTCCTGGTGGAGAAAGGTCCCGCTGATCAGCGATATTCTCCACTGATCTAACTGTGTATCTCTCTCACGGCATCTGGATAGTTTCCATTTTCAGGGTCCCCTTCCCCCATAAGATAATAAATATCATATCACAAGGATGGCAGTGCTCCTTCATGGAACACTGACTGTTTATTAGAGGCAAAAAAGTTTAAGAGAAATGCTAACAATGTTCATTAATGGCCCGCATCCAGGTTTAATGAGGCATGTCAATATGCGGACTGGGCAACATCAGTGGCATAATAGTGGTGGTAAATGGGAGTAATTGTATCCAATTGTACTGCACAGCTTCCAGGAATGAGCCCGGACTGCCAACTGACAATGACAGAGCAATTATGGGAAGGCAAGCGAGCTGTGTCAAATTAGCACTTGGTGAGAACTCATTTTTCAGAGATGTGCCTGCTCTACACCACCACAAGTGATAGCTACTTTATTGTGAGTGATAGGAAGACCAGCACTTAGACTGATGTTCTGATTTGTCAATAGCTGTATTTGAAAGCCTAGTGTCACAAATATATAGAGATATTCAGGGAGAGAGGCACACTGCTCATGATCCGAAGGATAAGAACGTTGCCGAGAAGGTCATCTGTCAGTGTGAGCTGTCAGAGAGAGATCACACTCTATGAAAAGGGAACATTCAGCCGACTTAAGTAATTACCTTTGACTGAGATTTGAAGATGTCTTCTTTTGTTGGCCTACATTGACTGCATAATTTATAATTTACTGCAATCAGCAAAGGGCCAGGAATTGTAACTAAGAAAATTCTTATTTTATTTCCCATAATTACTTTTCTCTCTCTCTTTCTCTCGCTCTTTTTTTAACTCCTTTAGCACTTCAGAAGTGTAAAGTGGGAAACTGATGAAATTGGTTTTTTTCTATCTTTCTTAAACAACTCAGCCTCAAGTACGTCAGAAACAATATATTTACTTTTGACTGTTGTTTCACAGAGCCATTGCTTTCTACCACCACCCTATAAAAGGTATAAAACACCCCTTTATCCTTGATGTATTCTTTCTTGCTTTGTGGGATTACCACTTAAAGAGGATAAAGGAATAATTCAATTTTGTCTCTTTAGCAGAAAAATTAGAAAGAAAAAAAAACAGATCTGGAGTACTGAGCACTGAAATTGTAATTCACATCCTCAGATTGCCATCACTTTGACAGAGTTGTCAGAAATATAGAGATAAGTCTTATAGCAAATATTTCAGAACTGTATGAATTAATGGAATTTAAAATTCCTACTGTCTGCCCCCCTACCCTGCCCTAGGACATATCACAAGACCGTGTTTGTAAAATAATTCCTTTGCCTTTAATAATCTTATGATAAAACTATTTTGTAAACCATTATATCCTGGAGTGCAATAAGCACTAAAGTTTTATTTTTAATGTATTTCTAGAAAAAGTAATTACTTAATTTTGCTGGCTAAAATATAATAGGGCTTTATAATAGTATAGGTTTTCATTTTTAATATTCTCTGAATCCCTGAATTACAAGAAGAACCTATGAAGATATATTAAACTTCTATTATTTGGCATCATTATCAAATTCTTGCTACTTTGTTTTTTTCTAATTGCAACCAACTGATTAATGAATTATAACTAAAAATTACAAAGATTAGCCTGCCTTCTGGCAAAAACTGTTGTTTAATTCTAGGTGCATTGATTTACTGTAGAGACATTGACAAAAGAATTAATTTAAGTACTTTAAGTCAATATTCCTTTAGTGCAAACTCTACCTTGTAGGTATAAAGAAATACTCTCAGAGCATTCTTCTATTAATATGGTGTAAGATTACTGTCACATAATAAACATTCATTTCTTCCCACCTTAAAGTCTCCATAGGTTCACACTGCTCTTTTTTTCTTCTCAAGACCCATCATGCAATTATATTCGAAATATGTAATTGTAGGTTTAAGGGTTCTGCTAATGTATTTAATATTTCCTCTAAACTTTAAAGATTCTGCTAAAAATATTTTGTTTTCCATCATTTACCATTTACTACCTTAGATGATTTTAAATTATATACTTTGATGTTTCTGAAACAGTTTTTAATTATTTTTAAAAAATATTTCAGAATTCTTTGGGCCATTCATTTTCCTATGTAGAAAGCTGTTTAATTCACAATGCCTTGGGTACAGGCCCGTCATCTTTTCTATAGTAACTGTGCCACTTAATAATGGAATAGTGCATCAAAGTGGCACTTAGGTCTCAAATTGTTATGTATGACTGTCAAAGCGGTAAGAAAAAAAGAATTAGAAAAGGAGTTGGGGAGGGGTGGAGAAAAAACCCTTGATTTGTCTTTACTACTGAAATGTGAATTTGTCAGCCAGGTTCTAAAACCACAACAGCATTGCATCCCCAGCGAGATGTTGAAAACTTGACAGGTACACATTTTTTCAACTACAAGCACGTCTATAATGAAAATTAAATACACAAATCTTATTTCTTTTAATTTTTTTCTCTTTTTGGCTCCTGACAGATAGTTGCTGCCAATGGGATTTAATGTTCAGGTTCAAGTTGTCAAGAGAAATAACCAATAAACAATCCTGAGAGTCACGATACAGATATTCAAAGGCGAAAAGCCTGGCTTCTGGGATATACTGAAAGGATTTGAGTGTATAATTAACCAAGTCCAAACCACTGGCACTTAATCTTCCCCCTAATGACAAGTAAAGCCCATTACAGCTCTCCGGGGGGACAAACTGTAACTTGTTTAGTGGTCACTAAGGCTTTTGATCATCATTGTTCTTTTTACTTCATCGTTTAAAGATGCGTTTGCTTTGGTCTGGCATTTTTCCATTTATCACTGCTTGTTCTCAAAAAGAATAAAAGGATAATCCACAATCTAGTAATGAAATTCTGTCATCCTAAGTATTTTTTTTTAAATCTTCCTAATATGTCTTTATATTCAGAACTATCTACTTCTGAGTCTGATTCACGGTATATAGCCTGTGTATATAATTTCTCTAGGTCTATTTTGTGCACATTGTAAGTGCCCTGACAACCACTATTAATACCTACAATGATGCTCAGTGTGTGGTGATTATTTACCTGCTGGTAGCTTCACTATATTACCAAAAACCTTATGGGCATGCCTGGACGTTTTCTGTAGGAAGAAGGGAGCAGACCTATATTCGTAGCACTATTTCCTAGAAATTATAAATTGCAACTGGTTGTCACCCACTGCTCTATATAGATCAGTCTTGCAGAATTGCATTCAATCATTTGCCTAGGGCAAGTGATATTTTTGACAGGTGAGTAGAATTTTGCAAGGCTAGATAATGCTCCACAAACTACATATGAATAACTGAAAACTACAATTCCCACCATGCCCTGGAATTGAACATTAAATAATCATGACTGCTTTGAAAGTTTGTTTGTTTTAATTTTTTAAAACTAATTTATTTAATTGGAGGCTAATTTGTTATAATTTTATTTTATTGTGAAGAGAATACTTAACATGAGAACTACTCTCAGATTTATTAAGTGTACAAAATAGCATAATATTATGTATAGCACAATGCTGTACATCAGAGCTCTAGAATCCTAGTAAATACCGTTTTATTTACTTATTTATTGCTTTTTTGAGATTGACTCTTCTAAATATCTCACAAAGTAAAATCATGTAATATTTTTCCTTCTATGACTGGCTTATCTCACTTAGCATACTGTCCTTAGGTTAATCCATGCTGTGGCATATTGCAGGCTTTCTTTCCTTTTTAAGGATGAATAATATTCAGCTGTGTGTATTTACCACACTTCTTTTAGTCCACTTAATCACTGATGGGTATTTAGGCTGATTCCTATCTTAGCTACTGTGAAGAATGCTGCAACAAGCAGGAGCACTTAAATCACTCTGAGATCAAGATTTCACTTCTTTTGTGAAACATACCCCAAAGCGGAATTGCAGGATCATGTGGGAGTTCTATTTTTAATTTTTTTGAGGAATCTCTGTACTGTTTTCCACAGTGTTGAAACATTTTTTAATTCACACCAATTGTGTACTAAGTTCCAATTTTCCACATCCTTGTAAACACTTGTCTTTTGTGTGTGTGTGTTTTTTTAAATAATAGCCATTCTAACATGCGTGAGGTGGTATCTCATTGTGGTTTCCTTTGTATTTCTCTGATGATTAGTGGAACATTGAGTATCTTTTCTTTACTGAGTCACTGTATGCAGGAGACTGAGCATATTTTCTGTCTAAATATTGGCCATTAATATATCTTCTTTGAAGAAACTGGATATGGATCTCCTCTGTCTACTTTTAATCAGCTTTTTTCCTATTGAGTTGTACAAGTACTTTATACTACTAAGCCCTTATCAGATACTTGATTTACAAATGTTTTCTACCATTATGCAGGTTGCTTTTACATTTGCTTCTTTTGCTGTCCAGAGTTTTTAAGTTTGATGTAGTCCCACATAACAAATTTTCAATCAATAGAAGATATTATTGTACATTAACTTGCTTGATTATTTCATTTCTATGTTTCCTTCTGTCCCTAACCAGGTCCAAGGCTGGTATTCGAAAAGAACAGTGACGTCATATGACTTCACCTAATTGTACATGGAGTTCCTATCACACATGAACTGACTTGGAACCTTGCTTTGTTAATCAGAAGAGACAAAAACAAATTATAGGCTGACTGATTGAACAATTGACTGATAATTCACTGATGTAGTTGCAGTTGTCTTATTTTTACTTTTACTGCCTGTGCTTTTGGTGTCATATCCAAGAAATCATTTCCAAGACCAAAGAAGCTCTTTCTTCTCCTGCATTTTCCTCAAAGTTTTTTAGTTCAGATCTGACATTTAAATCTTTAAGTTGATTTTTAACACATGGAGTAAGATAAGGGTCCAATTTCATTCTTTTGCATGCAGATATCCACTTTGTCCAGCACCATTTGTTGAAGAGGTTGTTCATTCCTTGCATGTTGTCATGCGAAGGATACAGGCCTCTGGAATCAGATCTCAATTCACAGAAAAACAAATCAACATGACACCCCTGGAAATGAATCTTATTACAGATTGTTACCAAAAAAGTTTCTACAATCTCTTATTCTTTCAGGAAGTAAAAATTAGGATGCTCCTGAAAACTCTATTGTTAAGAGAGCCATTTTGATGTTTATGCCTCCAAATATACAAAAACTCATCTTTGATTTTTATTCCCTTTCCCTTATTGTCCACATGTAATTTATCAGAAACTCTTTCTATGCTACTTCTAAAACCTATCCTGGAGCCTTTCTACCTCAGACACCTAGATAAATGTAATAGCTGTCTGGTCTTCCTGCATTTACTAGTGTCTCTTCTGCTCTACAAGTAGCTGGAGGGATATTTTTGAAATAAAATTCAGCCAAGATCATTTCAGTTCCACCTATTGCACTTATGCTAAAATACAGCGAAAGATCTTAAATGACTTGAGGCTTATGATGCTGTGGCCACTGCTCAGTAGCTTCAGTCGTGTCCGACTCTTCGCAGCGCTGTGAAGGCAGCCCACCAGGCTCCTCTGTGCTCGGGATTCTCCAGGCAAGGCTACCGGAGTGGGTCGCCACGCCTCCTCCAAGAGGTCTTCCCAACCCAGGGAATGGACCTTCGTTTCTTATTTCTCCTGCACTGGCAGGCAGTTTCTTTACCACTAACACAACCTGGGAAGCCCGATGCTCACAATAGAAAGAAAAACCAAGTCTCACTAAAATTCCTGATACTCTCTGCTCTTTTTGACTCTTCATTGGTACATGGCTGCTTTTTGTCTAATCCACAGCTCCACTAAACGAACCACTCATTTAGGGCTCAATGTTATGCTCCTGAGAAAGATGCTACTTGTTTCTCCAACAAAGAGCGTAACTGGCCGCGCCCCCATTACCTTGGTAGCACAGTGCCAGATGTGTTCCTCCGTCACGGCATTTGTTACACCAAACTGAACTATTTTTATTTGGGTGTCTCTCTACCACATAGAATTTACTTATCTTAAGGACTGGCACTGAATTGTATTCATAGCCTCGTGTTCTGAGATTTACACAGGATTTGGCGTTGTAGACCCTAAATAAAACTGGTTGAATGAAGGAATGAATGAATGACCCATTCCCTGAGGCAGGAGTCATTGTGTTATATCTAATTAAGTAGAATTATAACATCTAAATCTAAGATCTAATTATATTACCTTAAGAAAGAAATGGTGGTTCTCAGCTTAATCATTTTATAAAGTGGGAAATACCATGTCCATCTCATCCCGCATAAAGTTGTTAGGTGGTTAAATAAGATATTTATAGAAAATTAAGTGCCTACTACTTACTTAGCAAATCTGCAGTAAATGTTTGCTTTGCGTTGTTTTCCTCTCCATTTTTAACTGAAATCCCCCTATTTAAAACTACATTTTGATTAACTTATTAAAGAAGAACCTCTCATGGGATGATTATTAAAGAAGGCAGCACAGAACTTGAAAAAACTTATTTAGTATTTAATTTAAACTATGTTTAGCCTATGACATATTTGTGTCTTTTCTTTTATATTACACATTTTACATCAAATAAGTCTCATCTGTCCACATGTTTACAATAATTGTGGCACTCAAACAATTCTGTTTTCTTAAAATGCCTTAATATTTTAAATGCAAGGTAGGGACATTTCACTTGGCCCTGTGAAATCTGAATAGCTCAAGGTTAAAAGACTCTGAGTTAATGGGATGAGATTTGTGGTTTAGCAGGAAGCTTTCTAACATACTGTCATAAATGAACTGAATGAAATACTACTGGCTGTCTTCTTCTAAGGGAAAAAAATCTTTCAGCTTGCAGTTATAATTTTCAAAAAGTTACAGACTTCTAAATATCCTATACATCAATGTGTAAGGGTTTATATGGGAAGTCATGCGAAGTAATCATTCCCATGAAGAACATCCATGTATATTTATGTAACAGTTTAAAGAAAATGACCCTACATTTTATTTGGGCAAGTGAAGAAGATAAAGGGAATTATTTCCATAAATAAGTGAAATGTATACTATCTAGAGAAACAGGTTAATATCAAAACTATACTCTCAAAATCAGTCACTATAAAAACTATATTTGATTAACCAGGCCCAATGTGGAAAGTCTACTTTTCTAAATCTTTATACTATTTGCCAGATGTTTCAGGATTTCCAGTGCTATAAAATCTTAATGTATACATATTTAACAAAAATTTCACAAAATACACACCTGGTCTATGAAAGAATATTTAACATCATTACTTTTCTTGGTTTTCATGCAGTTTTTCAATCACTATTAATTAATCTAGATTCCTTAGCATTGTTTCTTAAAACTGAAAGAGATATACAGAATATGGAAAATAGATTAGCCCATTCAGCAGTAAGTGCGTTACTGAATCCTGGCAGGTTAGCCACAGCGTTATCCTCCGGCAAAGTTCCCCCACCTTTCCAATTATCACCATTTTCATCTAGAAGAAATGCAAGATTAGGCAAAGCCACAAGTGAAGCATTCCCTATAGATTCCAAACCATACGAAGCCTTCCACAAAATCTTCTCTGGAATCAGAAAGGTAAATGAAATTAAAAAGCAATAATATATGGCTTGACTTAAGAAATTTTTTTTTCCTTTGATCTAGAGAACACAACTACTCTGTCTGATAACTGTGTAACACAAGTTAAACCTAGTGTGTTCACCATTTGAAGCCTAAAACCAAAGCTTTAAAACAAATTCTAATAATGTTTTCCTTTTAATTCTGACACCAGTTTATTCATGACACTTTGAGATTCAATTCTGAACTGACAGTCTGATGTGCCAATTTAACATCAGAAAATGATATCTATTATTTTTTAAATGTAATTTCTACTCAGGTAAGTTTTTCCATGTATTTAAGAGTTTACCTTATCATGATTTTTTTCAAGAGGGAAAAAGAATCTCGAAAAAATAGAAAATAAAGCTAGCCTTCATAAAGTAGAGCATGGGCTTTTCAAACGGCAATTCTCTCACTTTCCTATGAACATTAATGACATTGCAAACTAGGCACATAACAAAAAATGAGAAATACAATGCATCCTGAAAGTCAAAAACAAGGTCAGAGGTGATGCTTTACCTAAAAGACTTTCTTTGGGCAACAGAGGCAGCAAATCAAGCTTATACTTCTTTCTGTTCAAATGTTCATAAAAAAAAAGCCAAATACCACAGTTTTTTATTTTTAATTTTCCTTCCATGAAGTGCTATAGTAACACTTCCCTGCATTGTTATTTCCAAACATTTTATGCATAAATCAGAATTGAAAAAGGCTGTTAATTTGTTTAAAAGGGAGGTGAGAAAGAAGAGGAGAGGGCAAGAGAGCTAACAGGAGAGACAGGGCAGAGTGGGCAAAGGAGGGAGACAGAGGGGAAAGATAAGGCAAGAAAAAGGAGCGAGGTGGGTAGAGACAAGAGGCATAGAAGACGAAGAAAAGAAAAGGAAGAGAAGGGAATAGAAATGAGAGGGATGGAGAAATACACTTGCATGTCAGTCTGGTACCTCTGACTTGGGTAAGCAAGCCTCACTATTAACAGAGACCTAAAAGGGTTTCATGGCATGAGGACTCTTTAAATAAATTTATAAGGCACGAGACCAGGTTTCTATATTTCTATATTTCATCTACTTTATGATTTCCAAATTCATTTATTTTTTTCCCTTTTATTATACAATTCTTATAAACATACATCTGCAAGATTCCTCACTATGATTTTTGTTTGCTTGTTTATCTTTCTAAAGTATTCAACTCGTGGTGACTTATTTCTAATTCCCCTGAAGCATTTGTTATTTGTTCCTCTTTGCTTTATCACTTTCTCCTCCTAAGTTTAAAACATCCTCTTATCATAGGGATGACATGTAATATTATTGCTTTTTTAAAATCTGGTTCTAAAGAATGGATCAGAAGCAAAATGAAGTCATTAGAATAATCATCTATTTCAGTGCCCTGAACTGACTTCTTCAAAGTTCACCTCCAAAGGGTAGACTGTTGGTTTACAAAAATAAATGTACTCATTTATAATCAATAACCATTTAAATACTTTACAGTTTCTCATAACTAATAGAGAGAATATAAAGCATTTGGTCTCTGATGTGGTAGTCTACTAAACAAATTATTTCAGTCATTCATTAGAGTATTATTCATTTATGCAACTATATCTGAATTTCACTTATTTTATCCTATCCTAAAATGTCCTCAGCCAATAACACAGATGTCTATTGTGCAGCAGAAATCTTTGCCAGGAGCATTATATTTGTAGATGCATCCAAGAAATAGAGTGAAGAGATTGTGACTAAATTTTAGTAGGGGGAGGGGAATAAATGGTTCTATTTGTAAAGAAGAGGGGTACAGAACACTGTACAATTCTCCCTGAAACATCTGAAAATTGATCTCAGTTTGAACTGAAGTCCTTACCAGGCTCACCTCTACCAAGTGCCCAAATGACTTTTTAAAAGGGTACAACTCAAACCAGGGGAGAACGAGGGAAAGGGCAGGTTTGAAACTTACAGTGTTTCTATAATCAATACTCTGCTCCTGAACAAAAGTGTAAAGAGGCACACAAATGTACTAAACTGCATTTCAAAAATGACATCGTAATTGCTGGCACTGCCCAGCCTACCCTGGCCTCAGCATTGCCAGGTTTTAAATTTATTTCAAACTGTTCTTCCCAAGTCTGTCTAATTTTTTTTTGTCCAAATAGCAGCAACTCACAGTTAGTGAACAAAGCCTCAGAATTTTTTTTTTACTTACAGCTAAATTTAACTTTACCCATCCAATAAAAAAGAAATAAGGGAGCCTTTATTATCTCCCTGGATTTCTGGGTATGATACCACATCATAGAGAAGTGGTTATTAGAGACAATGGCCTACCAAGGTGAAGTTTGTAATAAAGCCTATTATGTGGTTTCACCATTGACACTAATGGAATGTAACAGTGATTTAGAATGATTTAATGGTTCCCAGGTTGTGCTCTAATAGTGCTCTTTATATTATGATGTATATCACAAAACCTAATGTGGCTGTTGTGATATATTGACAGTATTCATGCTGTTTCATTTTTTCAGAGGAATTTAAAAAACTGTCAAAGAGGAAAATTAATAGCTGCAACTGCTTTATTTTCAAAGGTTCTGTTTTTTAAATGTATGTGCATAAATTTCCATTTGGTGCCACTCTTAGGCTAATAAATTCATTTGCATTTTTATTCTGAGGTAATAAAGAAGTGTACATGTGTGCATGTTTGTGTATTTATGCACTGTATATCTATACATACACGTTTGTGTTTGAAATCAAACTTGGAGAAGACAGCACTGTCATTTTGTATGTTTACAAAATGGTTCTATTAGATTAAAATGTACTTGAAGGAATAGTATAGGAGTAATCCTACTTTAATGGTGTAAGATAAAATTATCTCACTGGAACTGTGAAGCAGAAGGCTAGTTTTGGTACTAGTTCAGTTAAAAAAATTCCTTAGGTAACTGTCACATGAGCTTTATTCTAAAAGCACAAGTGAGGCAGCGACGATGCTCTCAGGGGTTGTAAACATCACAACAATGCCTAATCTTTAAGTATGGAGGCATATTTTGAACTCAAATAGAAAGCGGACAACACTGCAGAATGTAAGCCTTTTATTGTCGAGAGTTGTCAAACTGGAGAGTTGTAGATAAAACGTAAAAAGGGGGGAGGTTCAAGAACCTCCATGCTCCATCTCTCCAACACTTTGATCATGACTTTTTACTTTTTATGTGTTCAGTTTGTCCTCTTTGTCATGTCTTATTTTCCCCATTTCCACATAGCATTCATTTCTTAAGAAATCTAAAAGACCTTCTGTAAATCCCACTTAATTTATGAAATCATCTTCTTCCTTTACAGCCCATAGCAATTTTCATGTCTCTTACATCCTTTTACAGTCAGTTAATAACCACTTTGGTTATTTGCTGTTCTAAGTATATATCAAGTAAACACACGATAAGTATTCAGCACATATTTTCCAGTTATTTGGTAGATGAATATGACGGCATACAACGTCACCCAACTCAGCTGCTATCCTGTGAGACCACGCCTTCATGTGGTAAAGGAGGCTACCATATTATATTGGTTGGGCATGAGGCCTTCAGATACTGGATTACTTCAACAAAAAATAACAATTTGATCATGGTAAGTGCTTTCGTATTAAAGGAAATATATTCCTAAATTCTATAGTTAATTTATTACAAAATCGTTCTACATAGAAACAATATTACTTTAAATTCTTACTTGAGGTACATAATTTTCTCTATGTTACTACTGGCTTTGCATCTTAAATATAATCACAGATATACCTGAATATATGTAACTTTTACCTTGAATCCCTCTCTCCACCTGTATAAAGATCACTAGCATACATCATATGCATATGGGTATATCTATGCCTATTCATGTAAATTGACTTCTTTGGGTCCATAAAATTAAGAGAAACAATGCATTTTCATTTAACGTATACAGGGTAACATATTTATACAAATGTATGCATTAACTTTAGGGCATTTGTAAAATGTATGACATTCAATAGTGAGCCTGCTATTAAATTAAGCTCATTTAAATCTTTTCATTTAAAATCTAATGGTTAATGTATCTAATTTGCCATCTTAAGCTCTCTTTGCAAAAGTTGCAAATGTAAAAAAGGAGTAGAAAAAGAATGAAAAGAAAATTTGGATACATGAAAATACACACTATTATTGGTTGGGGACACTCAATACTGCAAAGAGGCCAATTTTTCTCCAAAGTTAATGTATAATGTAAATTTAGAATTACGTGAATTTGGTGAAAAAATCAACAAAATGATATTAAAGTTCATCCAGAAATGTTAAGGTAAAAAAAAGTCTAGAAATATTTTGAAAGGAAAAGAAACTATTATTAAAACACATTAACGGCTGAGTAATATTCCATGGTGTATATGTACCACAACTTCCTTATCCATTCATCTGCTGATGGGCATCTAGGTTGCTTCCATGTCCTGGCTATTATAAACAGACAGCAATTTAATTATAACAGGTCAAAATTAGTATTGGAATAGATAGAGCATTTTAAATTTTAACTAGGTGGGGAGTCCACAAATAAGTTCAAGTATACTTTGGAATTTAGCGAATGACAAAGTTAACAATTTAAATTAGTAGAGAATAATGTGTGTGCTTGTCTGACTCTTTGCAACCCTACGGACCACAGCCTCTGCCCATGGAATTCTCCAGTCAAAAATACTGGAGTGGGTCCCCAACCTGGAATCAAACCTGCATCTTTTATGTCTCTTGGCAGGTAGGCTCTTTACCACTAGTGCCACCTGCTATTAATGAAAAAATAATATTTGGACAACTAGCTACCCATTTTGGATAAAAGAAAATGAACAGTAAATAATTCTGAATTTCTTTTACTCCAAAATAAACTCCCTAGATCAAAGATTTAGCTGTACAGTTTCAAACCATAAGAGATCTAGAAGAGATCATTAGCTAATTAAAAAGTAATAATTTGTGTTAATTTGAGTAGAGAAGGCAATCCTAAATATAGACAAAACCCTAAAACCATGAAGAATGAAGATAGATAAATATGACCACAAAAAAGAAAAAAAAAACTTTTGTATAGCTAAAAATAGAATAAACCAACTCAAAGGGCAAACTAGGGGAAATATCTGTGATAGATAAAAATTTAAGTAAATATATAAGATTTTTTGAAAAATCAATAAAAATCAACCCAATAAAAAAAAATAAAGACAGGAATACGTATCACAAAAAATAGCAAAAATGTTAACAAATAAAAGCAGAGAACTATGCTCAAAATCAGTCATAACAAAGTAAATTAATCATGGTAATAATGTGACTTTTTTGTTTGCACTTAAAGTTTGGTAGTTCCCAGTGCTGTTAAGGTACGAGGAAATATGCGTTCTATACTGTTGTCGCTCTCAGTGCAACTTTTTAAGGCAATTTGTGAAATATACTGATATTACCCAATAAACATTATAATGTGCATATCTTCATAAGTGACCATGGAGATACAAATTAAAATGAGATACTGTTATATGGACCAAAGAAGGACTGAAATTAATGACTTAAAGAACACGTGCATTCATGCTCAATCACTTCAGTCATGGCCAACTCTTTGCAATCGCTTATAGACTATACTCTGCTAGGCTCCTTTGTCCATGGAATTCTCCAGGCAATAATACTGGAATGGACTGCCATGCTACCCTGGCATCTTCCCAACCGAGGTATCAACCAGCATCTCCTGTATTCCTGTATTACAGGCAGATTCTTTACTGCTGAGCCACAGGGGAAGTTCTGAGCCACCAGGAAAGCCCTTTAACAACACAAATCTCCACTAAAGATATAAAACAGCAGGAACTCTCTTATATTCTTGGTGAGGAAATACACTGGTACAACCAGTTTGAAAAACTGACATCATTTTCTCAATTTGAACATATGCCTAATTTATGACCTAGCCATTTAACTCTTAATTATACACAGAAGCAAAAACTTGCATCTAAACTTGTGTTTAGAACAGCATCATCTGTAATATTCCCAAACAGGAAACCCAAAGGTTCATCTGCTGTGAAATGAACAAATTAATCAAGTGGTATTCATAGAATGGATACTGTACAGCAAAAATGACTCAACTACTGGTATATACAACTACAAAGAAAATTTTATTCAATATAACGTTCAGTGAAAGCTAGATACAAAAGTAATTCCATGTATATAAAGACGAAACAAAGTTTAAACTTAAAGTTAGAAGTCAGAATAGTGGTTATCCTTGGTAAAGAGGAAAAAAGATGAAAGTAGCAATTGTCAAAGGTCCAGAGGATGTTGTTGGATTGCTGCCATATTTGTATTTCTAGGCTTGCCCAGTGACTATTCAGATACTCACTTGTGATCATTCTTTGAGCTATATATTTATGTGTTGTGCAAATGATCTGAATGTTATACTTTATAATAAAAAGTTTAAAAAATAAGAAACAGCAGGTTAAAGAGAAAGAATAAATTATTCAAATTTTTAATGCTCAAAAAAACTTCTGTAGGTTCTCATAATGGCCCTTAATAATAATAGCAGCTTCTAAGTAAATAACTTAAGAATAGAAATGAAGATGTAGATATAACTGGTTAGCAGATCAATCATCCACTGATTTTAACCTGTTGGTACAATTCTGCCATAAATATGGAATTATAAAAGTCACACAAAATATTTACTGTTTCATACACTCAAATTTTCTGGCTTCTTATCCTCATGTATGTATGTGCTTAGTCACTTAGCCGTGTCCAACACTTTGTGACCCCATCCAGGCTTCTCTGTCCATGTGATTCTCCAGGCAAAACTATTGGAATGTGTTGCCATTCCTTTCTCCAGGGGATCTTCCAGGCCCAGGAATCAAACCCAGGTTTCCTGCATTGCAGGTGGATTCTTTACTGTCTGAGCCACCAGGAAAGCCCTCTTTTCCTCATACATTAATTAAAAGTATGGAAAAAACTCTGATAAATGTATCAGGCCACAAAGAGTTGGACATGATTTAGTGACTGAGCATGCACACACATACCCCTAGAGACTGCCAGGGTCCCCCTGGATCACAAGAAACAAAATCAATATACCACATTGAATTATACATACTAATGTCTACAATCTGTCTGCCAGATGGGAGAGATTATGTTTGTTTTAAAATAAATTTTTTGACATTTATTTTTCCTTAAAAAAGTATGGGAAAAAACCTGATAAATATAAATAGACTAAAAATTTTGATGACTAATAAGCTTATGGCTTTTCACAACTTTGTACCTTGGTGGGATTATCTTCATTCTCTGGGACATGTTCTAGATATTAATTCCTAAAGAAAATTCTAGGTCTGAGAAGAAAATAGATAGTCTGTGTACCCATTTAACTAGTTCCATGTTTTAAACTTCTACTATATTCAGATTACCATAAGAAATAAGACATAGTTTTTTATCTCATGGCCTTAGAGATCAATTTAATAAGAGATGAGCCTACATAAAGACGGCTTTGCTTACACCGCATGGCATGGTTACCTCTGTAGTCTCACTTCTACCTAAAATTAAGAATAGAGTTTCAGTTTGGAAAAGAATAAGATGACTTTCCTCATATGGGGGAATTAGGCCATGATGGCCCCTGTTACGGAAAAGAGGCAGTCTTGCTAAGAGAAAGTGGCCCCCAGAGCCAAAAAGATGGGGACATGTATGCTCATTGATGTCTGACTCTTTGCAACCCCATGGACTGTAACCTGTCAGGCTCCTCTGTCCATGGGATTTTCCAGGTAAGCATACTGGAGTGGGTTGCCATATCCTACTCTAGGGGCTCTTCCTGACCCAAGGATTGAAACTTCATCTCCTTCATCTCCCGCATCTGCAGGCCAATTCTTTACTGCTGCGCCATCTGGGAGCCAGAAAGAGCCTGTTTCAAATACAGTCACTGACTTTATAACAAGGTGACCTTCCTAAACC
The DNA here is from genome assembly GCF_963930625.1 of Muntiacus reevesi. Taxonomy (NCBI): domain Eukaryota; kingdom Metazoa; phylum Chordata; class Mammalia; order Artiodactyla; family Cervidae; genus Muntiacus; species Muntiacus reevesi. The sequence goes on along the minus strand of NC_089254.1, from coordinate 50,059,450 downwards.
TCAGGAAGGGCAGCCTAACAAGGGAAAGTAATCCTGTGTCCATTAATTGGAGTTATACAGACTGGCCTCTTATATACTTAATTAATTTTAGCTAGCTTTTCCTGTTTCAACAGTTTGCTATAGTCACTTGTCTAGTGTTTCACTTCCTATATTGGTCTGTAAGCTTTTTGAAATTAGGGATCATATCTTATTCTTCTTTATACCCCTTATAGAACTTGGCATAATGCCATGTGCAGAGCTGAAATTCCATATTTGCTGAAGGAATGAAATTTTTTCAACCACATATTGACTGTGAGAAATGAAGATATGTGCCCTTAATTCTGCTGAAGCTAAAGGAGAATCTACTCAATTAACCCAAACCAATGATGATTACTCACATTCATTCTAGAGAAAACTAAATATGTATTTAACAACTGTCATTGGGAACATGAGGTTGTACAAACAAAAAATAAATAAAACGGGACTACTGATTTGTGTAAGGAGGTGTGAGAAGAAATAAGTTTCAACTCATTGAAGAAACTTGTAATGCAATAGTTAGCTATAAAGACTGATTTTTTGTGTGCTTGTAGAGTCAAGTTATTACTTTAGAGGCATGTGGCTTTTTGCAGATACATGTGATGCTGAAATTTAGAATTTTGTGTAAAGTATACCCTCACCTGAAATAGCTTAGTTACTTGATGCCAGGATGTAGAAGGAATAGACAAATTAATGTCAAGGTCCTTTAAAGCCCTGTGATTCTTTGACCTATTTGGTTTTTCCTTCTATCTCATCTCTCAGGAAAGCTCTGAAAACTTTAACGATATATAATATAATTAGACAACTAACAAAAGTACTCTAAAGGCTGTCCAACTATTCCTCTAATACTAGGATGGTACATCGTAATGAAGAATATCAATGTTTTAGGTGACAAAGGTCATATATATATGATAGGTAATAATCATACCATTATGTGTTAATAGCACACCTTATCCCATCCTACTGTATTTGAACTTTCCATGAAAACAATAGCCTGTGGTGAAACAGCTTGTCATAGATTTTAATGAAAAATTGCCTGATGGGATTCTTCCTGCAATCATTACGCCCCTGAGGTCTGGGAAATCACTGAACACAAAAGTAAGATTTTCCTCTCTCTCTTATATTCTGCAAAATATTGCACACAAATTCAGAATACCTCAAGGGGGAAAAGTGGGTAACACATGCAGAATGGTTTTTAGACTACAACCAAACATTAATTACAGTGCTGAATGGCAAGAGGACAGGTTGATGGAGGGGGCAAAATTGATGCCATTTGTTTTTGACACCAAATTTATTTCAAGCTTATAAGCAAATAGATGTTCATCTTTGTTTCTAATTTTGTATAGCACCTTCCCTGTGATGAACTATGCAGATTCCTATGGAACAGAAATAGGTAAAATGCCTCCCCCATGTAACCTTAATGGTCTCTAAAAATAATATTCTCATCACCGGAGCTTTCCCTTTTCAAAGATTTTATATAGTAGGTTTTGGAAAAAATAGATGAAGGAATGACTAAGAAATACAAAGACTCTTTGTAAGGTAATAAAACAGGATTTGAATAATTATGATCCCATTTTGATTTTTCAACTTTAGAGTCTCTATATGGGTTAATTTCTATTGCCTGAATTACAGCAAAATCAAAATAACAAAAAATGGCAATTTCCTGCACTCTCTCTTAGTTTTTGTTTTTTCAATTGCAGCCTGTTGCAATAATCTTATTTTCCAAATCCAAATACCTCATTTAAAATGCAAGCTTCCCAAAAGTTGGCCAACTTTTATGTGTTCAAAATGGCAGAAACAAATAAATCTCTTTTCTGAAATCTCCTGTTAAAACTCCTTCTGGCACATGCACTGAATATGAATCAGCCATCGTGTAAATACACTTCTGTGTCAATATTTTTCATTGTAAAATATTTTGCCCATTGGAGTAAAAACAGAACAAGGGTTCACAAATCAGATTACTACCACGTTCCTAATTTACCTTGCATGGATAACTTTTAAGACACAGTTGACCTCTTATCTCATATATATATATTACATATATGTGTGTGTGTATATATATATATATATATAAGCTGGAAACAATTCATCAAGTAAGTTATCCCCTTCCCTTTCAAATCCACTTGTATCACTAAAAGGTTGAGTAAAGACCTCTGGGGAACAAGGGCAATTTTTGACATGGGTCTCAACAGATTAAACTATGCAGGGACAATATAGAATACATTGGAGCAATAACATTATCACATCATAGGCTGATTGAGAGGCATTTCCTTGCGTTTCTGTCCTTTTACCATAAGCCAATAGTAGCCACAGGCATTTGACTGGAGAGCCTGGAGGATTGACAGGCCTGGCAGTCATTACACGCTGGATTGAATACTAGATTACTCCAAAGTGGCTGAGGGTCAGGGATCAGTGTGTTCCCTTTTGGCACTAAATGACTTTAATATCCTTACTGTATTAGTCAATTACTTTAAAGCTGCTGCTCTCTGAGCTCTCTCTGCCCCCCTGCAGTTTACTATGGACATTTGAATTGCTCCCATACTTAACCCCCACAATCTGCTTTTAGCTGTCAAAAGAACAGTGCTATCAGCGGAGCTATTGACAATATGAAAAGAACTGAGATACTTGTGGAGGTGTCAAGTGCCTCTTTCTTTTGGCTGCTTAGTTTAAAAAAAAAAAATTTTTTTTAAACTAAATAACTCAGTTACAAAGGGGTCCTCGAAGAAAAAGAACTCAGAGTCTTTTAATCTACTGGCATGTAAAGTGACCAACAGGAAAAAAAAATAGTGGAGTTGATTTTCTTTTTTACTACTTACTTCCATAAACTACGTATCTTCTATGTGAGTTTTTATGAATTTTGTGAACGTACACTTTCAATGTAACTGTGAAAGAGTGTGCACCTGAGTGAGGATCTGTATCAAAGTCTTTATTTCATTTCATGATAGTTCCTGTAATAGTGGAGAATTATATTGCACTTCTCAATTTATTGGTGCAACACACTGAAGAATTTTATATCACAGCCACTGAACTTTTAAAAGGTCTGGTGTGGCTTGGTGTTAAACCAACATGTCCAGATTAAATATGGACTAAGCTGATTTGAAATTTAAAACTACTTGAAAGTCGTGCCTTCAGTATTTCAGAAAAAGTGATATGATTCCCACACAAGAGCACATCTGTTGAGCAGCCCCTGACTTGCATTTGTTTGCATGTGGATATAGAGTCTATTTACTCGTGTCAGTGAAAGCATGTATAAGTCACAGCACCACAAGGATAATAAAGACATCACAAATTTCTAAGATTCTTAAGAACTATTTCACATAGGAAATGTTAAAAATGAGACAGAAAGGTACAGAAAGGGTAATACACTGCCATTAGCTTACTTATACCATAATCTGAGAAAACCACTAATTTCATATTTTAGGGCTTCCTTTCAATAAGACTGTCTGATCAACTGTTTTGCTGAGTTTCCACTATTGATTTCTGTGTATACTAAATTATATATATATATAGATATAAGCAATTCTCCACAGCAAAAAATTTAAGTAAAAACTTAATTTTTCTAAAATAATGACTAAATAAATAAACACCATGGAAAACTTTTCACTTTTTTCCTAAAAATTTGAACCCATAAGCTGTGATTTCAGGAACCATTTATCTGTCTTGCTTAGAAAAGATTTTTCTCAGTTATGAAAACATACCACAAAATACAATGTCAGCAGAAACAAAATAAACCAACCCAAGTCAAAAATGGAAAAGAAATTGCACGTTTAGGTTGTATCAAGTCATTAGAGAAGACAGCTTTTGTCATCACAGTGGCATTTTTAAGGTAATTTAAAGGGAAAATGGCATGAAATTATAAGATTTGAGAACTACTCTGTATTATTTGCTAAATATAAAGATTTTGATTCAATTGTTGAAAAATGACATTAACCTGATTCTAAAAATTTAAAATACACCTTTCAACTTCTAATTAATATAGGATAGCTTCCAAATCTTATCATTTAGAGCCACTTTTCCTTTAATTAGAACATAGGGTTTTTTCATTAGTCTAGTTTTAGTGAGTACAGATCATATACATGGACTAAACAACATATATTTGGGTCTCAAAAGCTGATAAAACTCCTACCATAGGAAAGATAGACCAGAAGACAATATTACATATTTCCTTTCAGTGGACACCTATTAAAAAAACAAATATTACTGTCTTGGGGAATTAATTTCAGGATTTTGCTCATTTAAAATTTAGTCAGCAAAGGAGCTTTAAAAACTTAATATCTCTTGGCAATTATGCGTCATTAGCACTTTCCCTTCATTTATATTTTGTTGTGTTTTGGGAATTGAGTATTCTAGGCAAGAAAGGTAGACTGACAAGAAAGAGATTGAGTCAGCCCCCTTGATAGTTGGGATGACAGAAGGTGAAGAACTGTAGCTGCAGCTGACAACTTCTTTAAAATGAGTCACTTATACATATTTACAATTTATAATTCAACAATAACTCTATGGGTAGCATATAAACAGAAGCAGCTGAGGGTTTGCTTGGAATTCCGATCATTACTGTTTTGATAGGCATGTGTTTCTATTAGGAAGGATTTCTTCCACCAATTCTTTGGAAGAGTCTAGTCTTTCCTCTGTGTCTCATAATTATTTCTAATAGATAACTTCCTCTTACAGTTTACTTACCACATTTTATTTCTGTAAGAAACATACAGTGCATTCATCAAAGGTTAACTTCCTCTTTCACTCTGTCATGATGTTTAGGTAGATAAATTTAAATTATATTTCCTCTAAAATGTATTATAAAGTAAATTGAGTGATTTTTTGTAATACCATACACTAGTTATCTTTCAAACTTAAGAATGATCATCACTGCAAAATCTGTTTGGTAAAATACTGAGTTATCTTACAAAATACAAAAACCTACAATAATCTGTTAGTATAGCATCTGATTTTCATTTTCACAAATTTCATTATTGATTCCCTAATATAACAAGGAGGATTTAAATGATTAGTAGGGGTGTAGGGGCGCATACTCCTTTCTTACTGACCTAGTAAGTAATGAGGTAGACAAGGCCCTAACCCATTACGCCTTCAATTGTGGAGTGGGCATGCAGTTAAATTTCAAAACATAGCAAGAGGTACATATCATTTACAACTGTGAAAAAAAGCATGTAGAGTTATAATCTGTGCTTTAACATCTTTCTCAGTAATTATATAGAAAATTAACTAAAGGTCTCAGTCTTTGAGCTTCCTGTTGCAGTATAAAATGTGGACATACCATATTCACATGTGCAGTAAATCATTTGACATTTTCTGATTTTATAAAGAACATTAACAATTTATGAAAAAGAATATAGTCAGTAGATAGTAACTGGTTTAAGCAGCGATAAGTTTACATTATAAATAGCATAAATAAGAGCAACAGAGGTTTTTTATGATGTGATCTTTAACAACTGTCTGAATGCTTCCTGGTTTTCTTATGAAAATGTATGTGCATACGTGTGTGTGTATGTGTGCATGTTCAATAATTCTGGTATAAAGTAATTGACAGTTGTTTTAGCGAAGTATCATTAGAATCATTAAAAATCTCTATTTCCTTTTGAATTGCTTCATACATCAACAATTAAAAGAAAACTCGATAGAATCAGCTTGTCATATTATCATACTTCAGTATGTAAACAACTCGCTGACTGTCTTTGCACGAGAGTGGGGCTCATAATTTTCAGTCTGAAAATGACATATACAAATAAAGGAACTAAAGCATGGGAAGTAACATATTTTGGTCTTGTGACTAATGGTAACCTGGTGCTATTGAATTACTGAACTGTGTCTGAGAACTAATGAGAAAATTTTCCCAGGGGAATCTTTATCCAGTGCACTTGGAGAGCACCTCAGGGACCTATTCTGAGTCTGTCACCTTCCCCGTCTCATTGACACTCCACTTCTTTACCACCATTACACTGTGCAACCATTTCACTTCACACCTCACGATTAGAATATTAAAAGGAGAGAATACTACATGACTTGTTCCAGATAGCAGAGTTGTTTTTGACACTTAGAATAGAAATTGTCACCAGAATATCACAAAGACATGAGAGTCTCCAACTGAGTAGGACATTCTAAAACTTAAAGCTATTTTATTTCATAGCTAATAAAAACTTTCAAGAAATCTCTTCACGGCACATAATTCAGTTATTTAAAGGGCTGCATAATTTTAAGCAAAAAAATAATTGCACTTTCAAAGTTACAAAATATGATTCTGCCATAGAAATATAGCTTGGGTCATTATTACATTGATATATATTTTGATCAATGTAATGTTGTTTGATCTTATGCTCGCTTGGATAGAAGTTATGTCCCTAGACAGAGGGTTGCATTTCTTGTACTGGTCATTGGTTAAGATTAGCACTGTTACCACAAAGGGGATTTTACTATAGTGAATAAGGACGTTATTTCTTCTAGAACCAATAGTGACTTACCTAACAGGATATTCCTAGTTTCTGACACAAAGGAACAGAGTTGGAAAGATAAGACCATTTAGAATGTATTCCACTGTGACAATACTTTATATATGTATATACATTTTTTTACATATACAATGTATATATATATATATATATATATGTAAGAAATTATTAACTAAGGAATTCTCTTCTGAAAGCTGGGAATTATTTTTATCAGAAGCAAAATTCCTACCACTAAAAACACAAAATTAGTATTGATCAATTATTTTATCCTTTCCAAAAGTTTGATTACTGCCTCTGTGGCTGGGCTTCCATACATCCCTATAAAATAAGCACTATTATTTCCATTGCTGAGGTTAGGCTATTAAATTAAGAGCATTACACATTCACATAAAAGACCATCCCATGTACATCTGGGGTTGAAATTCATTAATTCACCAATGATTTTAACAGTTATCTGTATATTTTGCAAAATTTACTTTGCACAGTAAATTCCCTTTATTAATACTATTGCTACATTTATATTTGCCCCAAATTAGACAAACTCTACTCTTAATAGGGTTTCCCTGGTGGCTAAGACAGTAAAGAATCTGCTTCCAGTGCAGGAAGACCTGGGTTTGATCCCTGGGTTGTGTAGATCCCCTGGAGAAGGAAATGGCAATCCACTCCAGTATCTTTGCCTGGAGAATTCTATGGACAAAGAAGCCTGGGTGGGCTACAGTCTATGGGGTCCCAAAGAGACGGACATGACTGAAGAACTAACACTTTATTTCTTTCTTTCCACCCTTATTAACAAGTGGTTAAATTCATATGCTTATATGGCCAAATGTATACAAATATAATAAAAAATAAATGTCTACAGGATGATAAAGCCATTCTTCTTCCATAACAAAGTAGTTTTTAATAGCTTTTGAAGTTTCATTATGGGAGTTTGCCTGGGCTAGAAAAAGAAACAAACAGTGCTGGTTTGGTCATTCAGGTTTTCACTATGAACATGCATCCTGGGATTTGGTACTTTCAAAATTTTCATAGTTTAGTTAACCTCGTATATTGGTATTTCCCTTTCAGAAACTTACTGCAGAGCAAAAGGAGATTAAAACAATTTTTGAGTCCTTTAATTTCTGAAACTTAATGCTTGACAACACAGGGTCTAAAACAAATTTTAAAGAAAATTTCCTTCCAGACACACCCAGAAAAATATATTACTCTGATAAAAGTAGGACTGAAAACATTCCAAGTTCAAGGGACAGTAGAAAGTTTAAAGACTTGAAATCCATTTGTAATGGTGGGCATTTTGTATGAAATTATCCATGAAGAACTATCCATCTTGAGGTAAGTTTATCAGTCAGATATAGTAAGTTCAGGAAAAGAAAGGGATAAATTAGACATGTTCCTGCTGTCATTCATACTTTCAGTGTTCACTGGGCATCTATGCTTTTGCTACTCCAGACCCATTTGATATCATATGCTAGGGTGAGAGTTCATCTTATCCCTCTGCCACAGGAACTTTTTTCCATTGTAAAAAGACATAAAAACTGAATTTTGGCTCTTTTTGTCTGTTATGAATTCTAAAAAGTTATTCTTTTGATGTGTAATGTAGATCTGCTACAGTGTCTGTTAATTTAATGTGATAGAAGTCAAGAGAAAGAGAAAGAAGAGATCTAATTTTTGATACAATATTTGTATTTAAGTACTCAAGTATTAAAGTGGTATTTGCCCAGCAAGTTGAGTTTAGAATGCTTTTCCACACAGGTATCTTGAGCTTAAGTAGATGAAACCCTGTGACTCTTGAGTGGTAATGATTCAAAATATAATTCACATGAGGGAGTTAAACACACACTCATAATAAGCCTACATGAGCCGTCTGTTACAAGGGTTTCCTTCATTTTCTATGCTAGAGTCACAAAATAACTTCAAACTTTGTCCCAGAGATGAAATCAAAAGTCCACCTCACATCCATGAAAGGGGCGTCTCTGTGGATTTAAACCAAGACCCGATTATTCAGGAGCAGCTTATTTGGCTCGTGGCTGAGTCAAAGTTTGCTACTTCTGGGCATGTTTGACTATAGGGAACTCGCCCTCATTTTCATCCCTTAGCCTGTTCTGAAGGATGTGAAAAACACACAACTTCATTTTTACTCATGTGGTTTTGAATGGGCTCTTATTTGACTCATCTCCTTTAGAAGTGGGGAAAAAAATAAGAAAGCTTTTGCATGTGCAGGGATTTGGGGATTTATTCTCTTTCTTCTCTTTTCTATTTCTTTTCCCCTTGACAGAATTTCTGACTTTTAAGCATTTGTAAGGTCTCTGCTTCATTCTTTCAAACCAAACCCTGATATATGGGTGAGGCGATGGGGGATATGGGAAACAGGAAACGGATTTATATCCACAGGACAGCTTAGATCCCAGGGGACTGCAGGTCACCATCCTGGGCGGGACACTTCAGCTGAAAGTGTTTCAACACAGTTTATGCCGAGATATAACAGCAACATTCAGCATCAGAAAGGGATCGGCCCTTTCTGATGGCAGCCATCGAGAACACAACCCTATCTTCGTACATTATTCTATCTTGCATACCCTCTTAATATCTACTCTTTTTATTTTTAACTTGTTAAACCTGAATCTCCTTCAGTCCATTTGCTACTTAAATTTTTAATGTTGGTACTAAACTAGTCACACAAATGAGACTTTCTGACAACAAACAAAAGGAGATGCACTCCTCTCAACAAAGACCCAGATTATGTCAGAAAAACTATTTTCTTCTAAAGGAACAGATAGAAAGATCATGGAGTTCAGTAGAACCAATTAGGTATAAATGCAAAATGGCTTCTACAAAGGATAAAAGTATGAGCAGAAATGGTGTGTGTAAACTTTAAAAACCCTTTGACTCATGACTGAATTCATGCAGAAAGAGCCAGATTGAACATTTATCAATCAATTCAATTCACAGTAAGATAGTATCATAAAAGGGAGGGTCATGCTTTTCATTGCTAAGTTTCTACTTTAGTATGTTTGGTATTTTATTTTCAGTGTCAAAGAACCTAGCTGACAGTTTGAATCAGAGTCAATTTATTTCAACAAATACTATAAATTGGTACCTGTTTTATATTTCTGTTGTTTTGATAATCCATGGCTGAACTGATTTCCCTACACTGTACTCTTATAACTTTAAAGTGTCATTTGAGAACACAGGGATTTTATTTTCACATGATCTTATGCAGTTGAAGAAAAAAATTCGTTGAGGTATTTTTGGCGAAATTTCCTTCAGTCATGTCTATGCAGTGTCTAAATAAATAGTGAAAAGTTGAAAAGTTCAGTCAATTCCCTTTGTTAACGGCTTTCAAGACACTAAATAAGAGTTTAACTCAAAATGATATCTAACTTGCTCGATTAAAGTAACCTGTCGTTTCAGTTCAGTTAGTCAAAACCTTTGTGCACATTGCTGAAGGCTTTGCTACTCAAAGACTGTAGGAAATTTACTGATAGTGAGAGTCTCCGTATGAAATAAGTTCAGTACCGCATAGGCCTGAGTGTAGTGTTTTACACTGTCTGACTTTTCTGAAGATTTTTCTCCATAAAATCCTAATACAAAATGCAGGGTAACTGGGTACTTTCTTCCACTGGTTTTCTGGGTAAGTCTAAATTTGGGGCTCTTTTTTCTAAGCAGATTCCCAAATATTTAGAAGCTAGTTGTAGAGAAATGTAGATAAAGGAGAGAGAATCTCTGCTTATAAGGAGTTTTACATTAGCAGGGGGGGAGACTGCCTCCAACAGGCTTCATGACAAATACCACGTTGAAGTAAATTCATTCAAACGGGTTCAGGCAACATTTTGAGAAAAGTGCAAAGAGAACGGGGAAAAGAGTTTATGAAAGAATGAACAGTAGAGCCTAGATTTAAGGGCTGAGAATTAAAATTTAAGGAAGGGCATTTAAACTAAAGAAACAAGATGAGTAAAATATGAACTTCGATGAGCAAGGGAATGAGTGTGCTTGTGCTGTAATGTAGATTGTGTGGAGAGATAACAGTAGATATTTCAGAGCCTCAAGGGGGACAATGCATAAAAATGATTACATCTGAAAATATTTACCATACACAAACAAGCAAGATATTTTATAATCTTTTATCGTCAACAAGAATTCCCAGTTTAAAGCTAGTAAGTGGTATGTGGCTAGTCAATTTAATTTCACTCTGAGGTAGAGTGAAGTATTTGTGTGCTGTAAATCACTCAATGGGAAGTCAAACTGACTGAAATGACAGTGAAAAAATTTTAAGTAGCATAGCTACAAAAAAAATATGTGCTAAAATTTGGTTGTTTATATCTTAATGACAGGGAGAAGAACATTATTCCACCAGATACAGGTATAGATGCATTATGCAATAGTCTTTTTGACAGTAAAGATCAGAAAATGGATTTTCCACAGCTAAGTACTTTAGAGAGGAATCATTAAGGGTGCTTAACTACTATTCTGAAAGTGTTTTCCAACTCTCTGTGGTTCTGCTGGTGTTCCAGAATCATTTTGCTGGACACCCTGAAAGCACGCTTCAGCAGTGTAAAGACACAGTGCTTCCTGAATTCAGAGCATCTTCCGGGATTCAGTGAGAACCAAGGGGACTCATTTCAATCTTGGAACATTAGCTAAATTGTGCAGTTTTTGTTTATATGATTCTGGGCATGCAGTCATAAACAAAGATGAAATTGAATCCTTCTCAGAAAGTTCATCAAAGCATTTCTTTCATCTATGCATGTTGCTTTGTTGAGGAGAAGTTTCCAACCACAAGGATAATACTACATACATTCTATGCCAAACTTTTTGAGGAAGTAGCATCCAGGTCATGGGATCCCATGCTAAATTAACACTGAAGTTCTTCAAATTTATCAAAATTGCTTTCAGGTTTCCAGTTGGCATTCTTTGGAATCCTTAGTGAATGGTTCTATTGATGGGGTTCCAAAATGCACTACAGAAACATCACCTTCTCCCCAAACAGGGTACAGGCTGTACATCCGATGTGGTGATCCAGTTTTATGGTTAGTCTGGAAGACAGTGCTACAGTAGGAATACAGAGTTTAAAAGAGCCTCCAGAGGATACCTAAAGAGAATACATGCCTGCTCTCACTTATTCTTTTTCTGTTGTTGTTTCATTTTATCTGTTTTGCATATGTAATGTTTTGGTAATGATTTGAAAGCTTGGTTATTCACATAAAACATACTTAAATTTCATTTTTATAAATCTCATTTCTTTAAAGATATTTAACCATCTGCCATAAGAAATTTCCCACTTGCCCCATTGAACAGGCACTAATCTCCAACCAGGGCACTCTCCTCCTCATTTTTCTTTGCTTTCTTCACAATTTTTTCCTATCCTGTCTCATGTTATATATATATTCCCTTTTACATTGTTATATTCTTAAATAGAGAAGTTAAAAGAACTTTGTGTTTTGCTGTTCCACTCTAAATATATTTAAGTTCTTCTCGTTCCTTTTTTCCCCTTTTTTCAGCTTTATCAAGGTGCAATTGTCAAAAATTATATATAAGTGAACAGCATGATGTACACACACATTACCTCACATAGTTACCTTTGCTTTCATTCCCTCATTCTCCTCCCCTCTGACAACCACTTATTTGTTCTCTGTATCTATGGTCTGTTTCTGTTTTATTATATTATACATTTTTTAAAGATTCCACATATAAGTGAGATCAGACACGATTTGTCTTTCTCTGTTGACTTAGTTCACTTAACACAATGCCCTTTATGTCCATCTGTGTTGTCACAAATTTCCATTTCTTTTCAAACAGGTCCTTCAAACTCGTTTGCTATTAAGATAGACTTCAAACATGTTCTGGTGATTTAGCCCCAAAAGAATTCTAAAATTATGTATCAATTTGGAAATTCTTAAGTTTTCATCAGAAACTTATCATAATTTTAATGTTTAAGTAGTTGTAAGTTATGCAATTTCTAACATGTTCTAAATATCACTGTTTAAATAAAGCTTAAAATAATTTTAACTTAGAATAGAATAATTTATATTAGAAGCAAATTAAGAGAAGTACATTGGGAATGGTGAAAAATCTGCTCCTCCATAGAAGAGATGAGAACAAAGGAAAAAATTATCAAAATCGTCTTTTTCAGAACCTTGGAAACTGAACCAAGGAACTTGCAACAATCCAAGGAGAACCTATCAAAAAAAATGAATCTCAGTAAGAACTGCAATCTTTGCATCATTTAAATTTTCCCTATTCCTTTCTTTCTCTTCCCAGGTCCACAGCTTGCTTGAGAGCCAGCAGCCTCACAACTATAATGGCTATAAAAAATTAGTAATCTAGTGGGCACTGGAAAAGACAGATGGGTTTGGAGATTCCCAAAATCCCCATTCCCAGAGAAACATCACAATTTTGAAGCTCCTTGAAAAGTTCCATTTTCAGGGTTTGCCTTTATTTGATCAAACTCAAAGCTTGTCCTGTGTGAGGTCTTATTCCTAGAGCATGTGTTGAAAGTAATCTGTGGCAATTATCCAACATGGAAGCAGCCTAGGGTGGAATACTGCTGCTGCTGCTAAGTCACATCAGTAGTGTCCGACTCTATGTGACCCCATTGACGGCAGCCCACCAGGCTCCCCCGTCCCTGGGATTCTCCAGGCAAGAACACTGGAGTGGGTTGCCATTTCCTTCTCCAATGCGTGAAAGTGAAAAGTGAAAGTGAAGTCGCTCATTCATGTCCAACTCTTAGCGACCCCATGGACCGCAGCCCACCAGGCTGCTCCATCCATGGGATTTTCCAGGCAAGAGCACTGGAGTGGGGTGCCATCGCCTTCTCCGGGGGTGGAGTACTAGTCAGTGCTAAATAAGAAGCTGAATAAAAATCTAAAAGGAATATCTGGGGAATGATGTTTCCATAAGTAGTGCTGTAAAGTTCTGATATATTCTTGACAATCTAGAATGCCAAGCACATGTACAGAGCTGTGCACACTTCAAGAGAAAACTGAAAATACTCTGTCTACCTCTATCAGACCTTGAGGCCTTCCCCAAGCAGGAATAAAAGGCTAAGGCAGTTACAGACTGCTCCTTGGAGCACTGAATTGGCCTTCAAAACACAGAGAACCACTTGGCAAAAGTTGGGAGATTTATTTCAAGACATGTCCCACCATTAATTGACCACTAAGCTTAGTGAGCTTGCAGTGACACCACATAACTAAAACCAGACTTTATAAACTTAATCCAGTTGTCAACAAAGGACAACACCAACAAAAAGGGATATCAAGCAAATTCAATGAGGAAAGAAAGAAGTCTTTTAACAATTGGTCTTGAGCAGCAGAAAATCCACACATAAAAGTGAATCTATATCCCTAAATTCACAAAATATATAAAAGTTAATGCATAGACTTAAATGTAAGCACTTAAAACTGTAAAATACTTAGAAGAAAACTTGAGTAAATCTTCACAATCTTGAGTCTGAAAATGCTTTCTTAGATATGACATCAAAAACACATCTGACAAAAAAATTGATAAATTAGGTTTCACCATAATTTTAAAAAAAATTGTGCTTTATAACACACCATCAAGAAAATAAAAATACAACCCACACAATGGGAGAACATTTTGCAGACCATATAAGGGCTTCCCATGTGTTGTTAGTGGTAAAGAATCTACCTGTCAATGAAGGAGAGTCAAAGATGTGGGTTCAATCCCTGGGTCTGGGAGATCCCCTGGAGAAGGGAATGGCCACCCAATCCAGTATTCTTGCCTATAAAATCCCATGGATAGAGGAGCCTGGAGGGCTACAGCCCATGGAGGTCACAAAGAGTCGGACACAGATGAACAACCGAATGCACACACACACATGCACAAGCTATATTTAGTTCTTTAATGAACCTAGACTACACTTTGATGTTCTGAAATACAGTGTGTTATTGGGAATGTAATTATGGTTAAAGATAATTGTCCTAGCACTATTTAAAAAAACAGTTAATCAATTTGCAGTGACTTAAAATACCGTTTTTATCATACACTAGTGTTTTCATTGATACATGCGTTTGACAGTTTTCTCTTCTGTTCCTTGTGCTGGTATCTCCCTATGAATTACTATAATTTTACAATGTACTTTAACATCTAAAAGTCAAATACAACATTAAATAAGCTATCTTTTTATATAATTATCTTGGCTAGTATCATATATTTAATCTTACACATAGAATTTAGAATTATTTGATAAAGTTTCCCAACATTTTTTATAGCAATTTTAAATCACGTGACAAAGTACAAAAGTTCAGCTCAGTTCAGTTGCTCAGTCGTGTCCAACTCTTTGCAACCCCATGGACCGAAGCACAACAGGCCTCACTATCGATCACCAACTCTTAAGGTTCACTCAAATACATAACTGAGTCGGTGATGCCATCAACCATTTCATCCTCTGTCATCCCCGTCGCTTCCTGCCTTCTATCTTTCCCAGCATCAGGGTACTTTGAAATGAGTCAGTTCTTCACATCAGGTGGCCAAAGTATTGGGATTTCAGCTTCAGCATCAGTCCTTCCAATGAATATTCAGGACTGACTCCCTTTAGGATGGACTGGTTGGATGTCATTGCAGTCCTAGCGACTCTCAAGAGTCTTCTCCAACACCACAGCTCAAAAGCATCAATTCTTCAGTGCTCAGCTTTCTTCATAATCTGACTCTCACATCCATGCATAACTACTGGAAAAACCATAGCTTTGACTAGATGGACCTTTATTAGCAAAGTAATGTCTCTGTTTTCTAATATGCTGTCTAGGTTGGTCATAACTTTCCTTCCAAGAAGCAAGCATCTTTTATTTCATGGCTGCAGTCACCATCTGCAGTGATTTTGAAGCCCCAAAAAATAAAGTCTCTCACTGTTTCCACTGCTTCCCCATCTATTAGCCATGAAGTAATGAGTCCAGATGCCTTGATCTTAGTTTTCTGAATGTTGAGTTTTAAGCAAACTTTTTCACTTTCCTCTTTCACTTTCATCAAGAGGCTCTTTAGTTCTTCTTCACTTTCTGCTATAAGTGTGGTGTCATCTGCATATCTGAGGTTATTGATATTTCTCCTGGCAATCTTGATTCCAACTTGTGCTTTATCCAGCCCAGCATTTCTCATGATGTGCATGTGCATATAAGCTAAATAAGCAGGGTGACAATACATCATCTTGATGTAGTCCTTTCCCAATTGGGAACCAGTCTGTTATTCCATGTCCAGTTCTAACTGTTGCTTCTTGACCCACATACAGCTTTCTCAAGAGGCAGGTCAGGTGGTCTGGTATTCCCACCTCTTGAAGAATTTTCCAGAGTTTGTTGTGATCCACATAGTCAAAGTCTTTGGTATAGCCAATAAAGCAGACGTAGATGTTTTTCTGGAACCCTCTTGCCTTTTTGATGATCCAGTGGATTTTGACTGGTTCCTCTGCCTTTTCTAAATCCAACTTGAACATCTAGAAGTTCATGATTCATGTACTGTTGAAGACTGTCTTGGAGAATTTTGAGCATTACTTTGCTAGCATGTGAGATGAGTACAATTGTGCAGCAGTTTAAGCACTCTTTAATACATTACCTTTCTTTAGGATTGGAATGAAAACACCTTTTCCAGTCCTGTGGCCACTGCTAAGATTTCCAAATTTGCTAGCATATTGAGTGCAGCACTTTCACAGCATCATCTTATAGGATTTGAAATAGCTCAACTGGAATTCCATCACCTCCACTAACTTTGTTCATACTCATACTTCCTAAGGTCCCTTGACTTCACATTCCAGGATGTCTGGCTCTAGGTGAGTGGTCACACCACTGAGATTATCTGGTTCATGAAGATCTTTGTTGTATGGTTCCTCTGTGTATTTTTGCCACCTCTTCTTAATATCTTCTGTTGCTGTTAGGTTCATACCATTTCTGTCCTTTATTGTGCCCATCTTTGCATGAAATGTTCGCTTGGTATCTCTAATTTTCTTGACTCTTTCCCATTCTATACTTTTCCTCTATATTTTTGCATTGATCATTGAGGAAGGTTTTCTTATCTCTCCTTGCTCTTCTTTGTAATTCTGCATTCAAATGGGTATATCTTTTCTCCTTTGCCTTTTGCTTCCCTTTGTTTCATAGCTATTTGTAAGGCCTCCTCAGACAACCATTTTGCCTTTTTGCATTTCTTTTTCTTGGGGATGGTCTGGATCCCTACCTCCTGTACAATGTCATGAACCTCTGTCCATAGTTCCTCAGGCACTCTGTCTGTCATATCTAATCCCTTGAATCTATTTCTCACTTCCCTTAATCATAAGGGATCTGATTTGGGTCATACCTGGCGTGCTGCGATTCATGGGGTCCCAAAGAGTCGGACACGACTGAGCGACTGAACGGAGCTGAACTGAACTGAACTGGATGGTCTAGTGGTTTTCCCTAGTTTCTTCAATTTAAGTCTGAATTTGGCAAGGTGGATTCTTTACCAACTGATCTACCAGGGGCTTTACAAGTACAAAAGTGGGAGGACTCAAATTATCCACAGCCTGAGGTGACATTTAATCCTGTCTCATACACTTGACCTCTCAAAACCTGTTTCATTTACAAACAACAATAATGCTGATAATAACCATAACCAATAAAATACATGTCTTTAAAAAGCAGCATACTTACACATCTATTCTTTAACCTAATATCTACCCCAAAGTAAAGCATTTAAGAAAGAAGTTATACAATATTACTTTAAAATTTTAATTGGATTTATTAATTATTTAGGGGGATGATCCATATGAAGATTTAGTATGGTTCTAATTCAGGAAGAGTTCTCTTTTTTTATCCTAATCTTTATAGATTGTCTTTATAAATTATAATCTTTATAGATTGTCTTTCAACAATTTTGAAGCATATTTTCACCTCAAAATCACTTACAAGTATTACCTGTTTTCCTTGCTTTGTGAATGAGAATATTTGCTACTCTACTGACTAAACTTTTATAGTAATATATGTTAAACAAATTGATTTTGTAATTGATTATGAATCTCTCTCATTAGGGCTAAATATAAAAAAAATATTTTTAACTTTTAGTCAATTAATTTGAATGTTTTGAATAAACAAGTATGTTTTCTAGCAATAATGATTTTATCTCTAATGTTTTTCTTCCTTTATTATACTGTCTAGAACTTTCAGAATCATCTTGAATAATAGTAATAATAGACATCCTTATGTTGTTCAGTTTCTTAATTTTAACTAAAATATAATTCAGTGTTTCAAGATCAAGTAAATGCATATTATTGTTGGAATAAATTTTATCACAGTATTTCTTTTTCTCTTTAGTTTGTGCTAACTTTTTAATAAAGGGATACTGCATTTCATCAAGATATTTTTTGAAATATGAAAAATATTGCTTTTTCTGAGTTACTGTTTGATTTAATGAGCTATTGAAATTGATTTGGGGTTTCCCTTGGAGCTCAGCTGAAAAAGAATCTGCTTGCAATGCAGAAGACCCCAGTTCAATTCCTTGGTCAAGAAGAAATCTTGGAAAAGGGATAGGCTATCCACTCCAGTATTCTTGGGCTTCCCTGGTGTCTCAGACATTAAAGAATCCACCTGCATCTGAGAGACCTGGGTAAGATCCCTGGGTTGGGAAAACTGATTTATTTTTATCCATCCTTATATTCTTGAAATAAAAATGTTACAAGATAAGCACTGAAACCAGATGCCACGTGTTTCAATATAGGCTCTGAAATTAATTAACTATATAATTTAGGGACTACCAACTTTGGTTTCTTCAACTACAAAATGGGTATAATTAGGTTGTTTTCTTCATGGAATTATTTGAAGCTTAATATGTTAATACATATAATGATAGTTTATTTTTTAATATTCTTTTGGGTTTTCTTTGAATTTATTTTGTAATCTTTGTATCTAGATTTGGAAGTACATTGTACCATTTATTTCTGTGTACTTCACTGGCCAGACTTTGGAACCATTTCAGGAAATTCTCAAATTCTTTTAGACTCTCAGAGTTATTAGCATTAAATTGTATTTAGTGACCCAACATATTTAATCACAGCCACACATACTGTTTTATGTGCTGTGTTAGTCGCTCAGTCATGTCTGACTCTGTGACCCCACAGACTGTAGCCCGCCAGGCTCCTCTGTCCATGGGGATTCTCCAGGCTAGAATGCAGGAGTGTGTTGCCATGACCTCCTCCAGGGGAACTTCCCGACCCAGGAATTGAACCAGGATCTCCTGCATTGCAGGCAGATTCTTTACCAGCTTAGCTACCTGGGAAGCCCTATTGTTTTATAGTAAACCTTATTTTTAATTCTTCTTATGAGTTTTTTTCATTTCTTTTATTAGCTGTGTTAGTTTCCTATTGTCACTGTAACAAATCATCACAAGCTTAGAGTCTAAAAGCAAAACAGTTAGTAAGAAGTATATTGTATATATAAAATATAATAAAGCCCATTGTGTTTTATATATAACTTATTTTATACATATATATATAAACTTCAAAGAAAATTGTTGTTGTTGTTCAGTCAATAGGTTGTGTTCCACTCTTTGAGACACCATGGACTGCAGCACACCAGGCTCCCCTGTCTTCCACTATCTCCCAGAGTTTGTTCAAATTCGTGTCCATTGAGTCAGTGATGCTACTAACCATCTCATCCTCTGCCATGCCATTTTCCTTTTGCATTCAACCTATCCCAGCAACAAGGTCGTTTCTAATGAGTCAGCTCTTCGCATCACATGGCCAAGATATTGGAGCTTCAGCTTCAGTATCAGTCCTTCCAATGAATATTCAGGGTCGATTTTCTTTAGGATTGATTGGTTTGATCTCCTTGGGGTCTAAGGGACTCTCAGGAGTCTTCTCCAACACCACAGTTCAAAAGCATCAATTCTTCAGCACTATGCCTTTTTTTATGGTCCAACTTGCACATCCATACATGACTACTGGAAAAACCATAGTTTTGACTATACGATCCTTTCTTGGCAAAGTGATGTCTCTACTTTTTCATACATTGTCTAGGTTTGTCATAGCCTTCCATCCAAGGAGCAAGTGTCTTTATATTTCACAGTTGCAGTCACCATATGCAAGAAAATAAAATCTTCACAGTTTCTGCTTTTTCCCGTTCTGTTTCCCATAAAATCATGGGACCAGATGCCATGATTTTTATTTGTTGAATGTTGAGTTTTAAATCAACTTTTTCATTCTCCACTTTCACCCTCATCAAGAGGCTCTTTGTTTTCTGCCATTAGAGTAGTATCACCTGCATATCTGAAGTTTTTGATATTTCTCCCAGCAATCTTGATCCCAGCTTGTGATTCATCCAGCCCAGCATTTCATATAGGTACTCTGCATATCAGTTAAATACACAGGGTGACAATATATAGCCTTGACATACTCCTTTCCGAATTTTGAACCAGTCAGTTGTTCCGTGTCTGGTTCTAACTGTTGCTTCTTGACCCCCATATATGTTTCTCAGGAGACAGGTAAGGTGATCTGATACTCCCATCTTTTTAAGAATTTTCCACAGTTTGTGGTGATCCACACAGTCAAAGGTTTTAGCATAGTCAAAAAAGCAGAAGATGTGTTTTCTGGAATTCCCTTGCTTTCTCCATGATCCAGTGAATGTTGGAATTTGATCTCTGGTTCCTCTGCTTCTTCAAAACCCAGACTGTACATCTGGAAGTTCTCGGTTCATGTACTGCTGAAGACTAGTTTGAAGGATTTTCAGTGTAGCCTTGCTAATATGTAAATTGAGTGAGATTGTATAGCAACTTGAACATTTTTTGGCATTTCTCTTCTTTGGGATTAGAATGAAAACTAACATTCTCCAGTCCTGTGGCTACTGCTTAGTTTTTCAAATTTGCTGATGTATTGAGTACAGCACTTTAACTGAATCATCTTTTAGGATTTTAAATAGCTCAGCTGGAATTCCATCACCTCCATTAGCTTTGCTCATAGTAATTTTTCTTGAAACCCACTTGACTTCACATTCCAGGATATCCAGCTCTAGGTAAATGACCACAGCATCATGATTATATGGGTCTAAGACCTTTCTTGTATAGTTCTGGGTATTCTTGCCACCTCTTTGTAATCTATTCTGCTTCTATTAGGTCCTTACCTTTTCTGTCCTTTATTATGCCCATCTTTGCATGAAACGTTCCCTTGATGTTTCCAATTTTCTTGATGAGATCTCTAGTCTTTCCCATTCTATCATTTTCCTCTATTTCTTTGCATTCTTCATTGAAGAAGGCCTTCTTATCTCTCCTTGCTATTTTCTTGAACTCTACATTCAATTGGGTATGTCTTTCCCTTTCTCCCTTCCCTTTCACTTCCTTTGTTTTTTGATCTATTTGTAAAGCCTACTCAAACAACCAGTTTGAAACAGTTTGTTTATTTGTGGTATTTTTAGTTATTTATTTTATATTTTTCTGTTTTCTTCAACTCTGGTTATATTCATTTGTCAAACTGTTTAAGTTAATATTTATTTCCTCTGTTTTCCTTGCTTTTAGATGTAAGCATTTACATCTCTAGCTTCAGATGTTGACTGCAGCCATGAAATTAAAAGACGCTTACTCCTTGGAAGGAAAGTTATGACCAACCTGGATAGCATATTAAAAAGCAGAGACATTACTTTGCCAACAAAGGTCCATCTGGTCAAGGCTATGATTTTTCCAGTGGTCATGTATGGATTTGAAAGTTGGACTGTGAAGAAAGCTGAGCGCCAAAGAATTGATGCTTTTGAACTATGGTGTTGGAGAAGACTCTTGAGAGCCTCTTGGACTGCAAGGAGATACAACCAGTTCATCCTAAAGGAGATCAGTCCTGGGTGTTCATTAGAAGGACTGATGCTGAAGCTGAAACTCCAATACTCTGGCCACCTCATGCGAAGAGTTGACTCATTGGAAAAGATCCTGATTCTGGGAAAAATTGAGGGCAGGAGGAGAAGGGGATGACAGAGAATTAGATGGTTGGATGGCACCATCGACTCGATGGACATAGGTTTGGGTGGACTCCGGGGGTTGGTGATGGACAGGGAGGCCTGGAGTGCTGCAATTCATGGGGTCGCAAAGAGTCAGACACGACTGAGTGACTGAACTGCTACTTTATGATGTTCCATTGTCATTTTACAATGAAAATCTCAGACTTAACATTCTCCCCAATCTTAGCATTATTCAAGAGAGAATTTTTTATTGTGAGTGACATTTTAAGCTTGCAATTTATTACTGATTTCTGGTTATACATTGTGTTAAGATAATATCCTAAATTTTGAGATTTTTTTTTTAGGTTGTATTTTTGGCCTACTTACATATAAGTAACCAGTTTATATAAGTTCAATAGCTATTTTTTATAGGATATAGAATGTGATATTAACAGTATTAAGTATATTAAATTTATTTTATATCCATTATAGGGTTATTTATCTTTGCCTAATTTGTAGGCTATTATGTAGTCCATTATACTGCCATGGATAAGCATATATGGTTGTACTAGATGTGGCTCTCAGAGAAGTTTTTAAAAATTTAGGTAAAATTGCAATAAATGTATAAGCAAAAAAGATAAGTATACATTTATTTGTGGACTGTAAAATTCATCGCTTATGTGCATCTCTCATTCCTTATTTGCACAAGTGCCTATTGGAATACATTTAGGGGAAAACTAAGGCTTACGTTTAAAAAAGTAAACAGATATTCTTTTTTTAAAAAAAAAATTCTATTTAATCTGTCTTGTCCCACTTTCTATCTACCTACCTATTTTCTGATCTTTTGTAAAAGCTTTTGACATTGTCCATCCATAGCGGCATTAGAAACACCAGAGCAACAGTGTCAGGGCATTAAGTGTTATAAAAGTAGGAGAAACTTTACAGCAGATAACTGCTGTCCAGCAAAAGCCCAGCGCTGGCTTTAGCTGGCATTTCTTTTAGCTAGCCTTCTGGATTGCAGCAGAGAGCTGATACTGAAACCAGGTCTGCAAGTTCTAAACTAAATGAGTCTGATGGTGTCAGCTTTACTGGAGCCAAAATAAGCCTACGGGATATGTTTATAGTCTCTGTTTTATACATGTCTGGTGCGCAGGAACAATTGAAGTTGAATTACTTCTCACCCCTGGAGAGTGTAGTCCTTCAACGTCATGACAAAGGTCATTGACGGGTCATCATGGGGAGGACAGCTTCTGGGTATCAGAGTACAGTTTCTAAAACCTGTCAATTTTCTTCATTTTTATAATAACAAACTGTAAAAATGTGACCTTAAGAAATATATTTATGCTCGTTTTCATGTTCAAATTTAAAATACTTATCTTCAGTATAGGTACAAAATTGTAAATTGTACTTGAGAACTCTGGCTATATTTGGAAGCACTTTTTATTCTGAATTATATATGTGGAATATGACTAGAAATAAGAAAAAGTCACTTATGTATCAATGTTAAAAAAAAAAAATCATTGCTTTGCCCAGATTAATAGTGAGCTTTATTGACAAGAGCTAGAAGCTGATGAACCAAGAATGAAGAATATACTCTCCAGCTCAAATGAACAGAACATTTTTCAAATACATCAGCATACAAAAAGACATTTATTTTTATATAAAGTAGTCATTACTATAATTTTACATTTCATTTCTCTGCCCCCTACACTTTTTGAGTGGAATGATTTTCCAAATGTTGATTTTCTTTAAATGTACTCAAATTAATTACTCAAAGGATATACTATTCTAATTATAACAAATTTCATTTTAAAGTTCAAGATGCTGGTATGTGTAAATATGCATTTGGTCTAATGGTCCACCTTCAGCATTGATCAACTGATCAATGTGATGTCTTGTTGCTGTTGCTATACTGACCTCTGCAGGCTTCTTAAGTTGGGAACAAACTGTTACCTTTGCGTATAGCATTGCCAGCCATTGTAGAGTAAAATGAAAGCTCTACAGTCATAAAGGATTTATATATTTTGAGAGTTACTGATGAGCTAAGATACCTTTTTACTCCACCATTGATTTTTTTAAAAAAATGCTTTGTGTGTATATATATATATTCTGAAGAATGGTTTCAAAAGCAGTATTGGTCATTTTTTATTACTAAGTAACTTCTGCCCAACAAACCTGTTTAACATGAAAAATCTCCCTTTAAATTAATAATTTAAAAATAATTTTGAATGATTAGGATAGGAAAAGATAGTTGGCCAGTTAGTAGGTACAATGATTTTAGTTGAAAAATATTCATCTGCAAATAAACTATATGTTGACTCTGATTTTATATCATGTGCAGTTTGGTTCTATTTCTCTATATGTTACTATGTAATAAGCACTTTCACTTATAAATTAAGGAAACACTTGAAGACCTACTGAAGCTCAAATGAGGCAGACCAGGAATTCTAATACAACTATTATAAGTAGTAAATAAGTTTTCTGAAATACCTATGTTGAATTCAATTTTATCATTTAGGACTGTGTATCCCAGGGATGGGGGAAGCTGGTGGGCTGCCGTCTATGGGGTCGCACAAAGTTGGATACGACTGAAGCGACTTAGCAGCAGCAGCAGCATGACATGTAAAGAACTAGTCTGTTCTTCCCAGCCTAAGCCTTCTTGCCCCTTCGTAGTTTGTTCATGTCCAACTATAACTTTCCAGTTAGTCTCTTAACACTCTCTCTCTCATATATTTTATATATATAAAATTTGTAGTTCATGGTCCAGTCTGGTTGATTTGCAGAACAGTGCTCCAACTTTATTTATGTTAGCAACAAATTCATGTTTAACTACAGCTCTATGTATGCCTATTGTGGTTTAACAAATGACAAAATACAGACTACTTAAAAATTTGGTCCTGGAAATATTTTTGTCTGGTTTATGTTTTCCTTTGCTTTCTTTGCATTTACTGACTTTAGTAACTATTCACCCTATTTCCTATAACTGTTTCCTAGAGCTACCCAAACTATTTTCTTAAACAGATACAGTGAGGCTATTCAAGCAGTTTCCAGCTCTCTATAAAGTAAAAAAAAAAAAAATCTTTTATCAAATGAACTTTTAATAATACTAATGCATCTTTGAAAATTAAAATGAAATTTTGATAATGCTCATGCATCTCTGAAAACTCAATTGTGCTATGTTCGGCCACCCTTTCTCTATCTGTGAAACTATAGATGATACTGATTCTGTACTAGTTCACTTCATCTTAGCTGTTGACAACTGAATCCTGTGTCCCAGAATTTAAATAGCCTGAAATTTTCATTATAAACCATTATCATTTGAAACACTATATGTTTTAGCACAGATATTAATAGTATTTCGATTAGTTCAGCAAAAAAAAAAAAAAAAAAAAAAAAAAAAAAAAAAAAAAACTTGTATATAAAATATACAGATAAAATCAGGCCAAAAAAGGTATCCTTAGTATATTATCCCTAAGAATTTTTGGAAGAATAATTGGGAAATTTTAATATTGATGAGGTACTAGAGAATCTTAAGAGTTTACTGTTAAGGGTTTATGTGTGTTCTAGTTATGTTTCTAATAAGTCCTTATATTATAGAGATACCCACTGAACTATTTACTGATGAAATTCTACAATGTTTGGAATTTGCTGCAAAACATTCCAGTGGTAGTGCTGGGGTAGGGCAAGAAATGGTTGGTGAAAATATAGACGAAACCACACTGTCTTCAAAAATCAATGACATAAATACCTGAAGTTCATGACACTATTCTCTCTTTCTTTCTTTGATTTCCCCTGCCAAAAAACTTGAAAATAACAGTAATTAATTCCCACCTCTTCATAACCATTCAACTGAACCATCATTTCAAGCCTGGGTCATGGAGGTGCTTCTTTATCCACACTTTTTTAATGCAAAAAGTTATGTACTATAAATCTGGCCAGTTCCATGAGCCTACATGTCCTCTCTTTTACTTTCTAATGCAGCATTTGATTTCTGAAATATACTAGTACTGTGTTCTATACCAATCAGTTTGTTTCATACCTACTCAACTTTTCAGGTATTATTCCACCCTCTATGTGTCTACTTTTTCTCTTGTTTCTTCAAAAGTGAGGTCAGATACCACTTCTTCTTTTAAAACAAAAAACAAAAAACTGTGATAATCTTGGGCTTCTCTGATGATTCAGCGGTAAAGTATCTGTCTGCAATGTAGGAGACGCAAGAGATTGGGGTTAGATCCCTGGGTTGGGAAGATCCCCTGGAGAAGGAAATGACAACCCACTCCAGTATTCTTCCCAGGAAAATCCCACGGACAGAGGAGCCTGGCGGGCTACGGTCCATGCGGTTCCATAGAGTTGAACACAACCAAGCACAGCAAGTAGTACTCAAAAAATAAGCTAATTATATATTCCACACTCTTTCTGTTACAGCACTATTTTGTACTTTTTAATTGTTATACTTAATCATGCCTTGTATTTTATCACTTTACATGTGACTCACTACAAGCATTTAAAGATCTTATTTCTAATTATACAGATCTTATTTCTAATTACATTTTATTTCCCTACTCTTTTCCATTCTTCCTTTCACCAATCTTACCTGTTTTTTACTCATGTTATACTTACAATGTATTTTTAAGTGTGTTAGTCACTCAGCTGTGTTCGACTCTTTGCAACCCCATGAAGTGTAGCCCCCCAGGCTCCTTGAAACTCTCCAGGCAAGAATACTGGAGTGGTTTGCCATGCCTTTCTCCAGGGGATCTTCCCGACCCGTGGATTAAACCCACAGTCTCCTGCATTGCAGACAGATTCTTTACCATCTGACCCACCAGGAAAGCCCAAAGGCTGCCTTAAATTATTTTTGGTACATTTGGAACATATATAAATGAGCAAAAAAATAATCTTTCTAATTGTGAAATTCTTTAGGAAAACTAATGCCTCTCGTTGACTTCTGTATACCCAACGATAATGCTGTGTTCAACTGAATAGAAAAAAACAAACAAAAAAATTTAAAAGATCAGTTAGTAATGTGTTTACTATGGAAGGAAAAGAACAGTGAGGGGAGATTTCTGGAATTATTCAACTTAGAAAATGCTCTAAAATAAATTTTTAAAACCTCATTTTCCATTCTAGTTTTCTAATGTAAGAAGTTGCTACTTTTTATTACATGAAACTGGATGTACATTTTTATTTGGAGCCTATTGTTGCTATTTATTATTCATTCATTACAATTAAATAGTAGTCTTTTTGCTATTGTTGTTATCTTCTTTCATAAAAAAAGACAGCTATTTAATAGTTGGAGTGCCTGGACCAAAGTACATATTACTCCAAGGCTATTTGTATATTGATAAATCTTAAGCTATCATGAAGGTACATTTTTACACAAGCTAGATCACAAACATATTTACAAAGCTAAGTATTAGCTTTCATTTTAAATAAGTAATCTTTCATTTACTCTGTAGAAATTAATAATCAACATATAAAAAGTAATGGGAGCCTTTCCTGGAGGCTCAGTGATAAAGAATTCACCTGCCAACGCAGGAGGCATGGGTTCAATCCCTGGGCCAGGAAGATCCCACATGCAGCGGAGCAACGAAGTCTATGCATCACAACTATTGAGTCTGTGCTCCAGAGCCCGGGAATCACAACTCCTGTTTTCTGCAACAAGAGAAGTCACTGTAACGAGAAACCTGATCACCACAACTAGAGAGTAGCCCCGGCTAGCCACGCCTACAGAAGAGCCCGAGCAATGGAGACCAGCACAGCCAAAAATAAACAAATAGATAAACTTTTAAAAAGAAAATCTGATACCAATATTTACCAAAAAAGTAATGGGAAATCTGAAGACATAATTCTGCTAAGTGTTTCATACAATTTCAGTTGCCTTTAAATGGTATTCCTGGATTATGAACAATTATAGCTGTGGGCCATAAAATCTAAGCAACTTTATTAAAATTCATAAATTCTCAGATAGGAGAATGTGGTATGCAAATATTTTTAATATAGTAGATCTTTATGGTAGCATTCAGTCTAAAATTCAGTAGAATGATTGCATCACATTTAGGGTGTTAAACCACCATGGACACGCTAGTATAAATACTAATTGGTATAGTCGGAAACTCAGTTAGAAAGGAACGAGGTACTACTATAATCTTCCTGTCCTTAAGATTTACTTCAATTAAGAGTTACTTTAATACTAACAATCTTTAACCATGATTGTAAATAGAAGCAATAGGTGGGCTTTATCACCGGTAAAATCAAGACACCTTAGGACTGACACAATTGAAGATTAATTCAAATACATGTGTCCATGAACAGCCCCTTCCCTCCCTCACCACTACTGTATAAGAACCATGCTTTGGTTTTCAGATCAGCAATTACAGAAATCAAAAACTCCACTGTAAGAAATCTTTTGGCAAGTTCAAGTTTCTGTCTCAATTTCTGTTTCCAACCTTTACAACACTCTCATGCAGGTAGTTATAGGTAAGATCAAGAAGGCTTACCTTGAATGCACTGCTTCCCTCCTAAACTGGCTACGGGCAAGAAGTAATACTGATGATAAGGACAATCATACCATTTATTCCCAGTTTACTGTTGCGAGACACTCTGTTAAGCCCAAGTTTCAGTCAGCCCCTTGTAATTAATTTGTGTGACTTCAGATTGCAAGGCTTTATCTGAATCTTTGCTTTTGACTTACTTATAAGTATTGCTTAGATCAAAATCCTGAAGCTGGACAATAAACAAAAAATAATTTGTTTTAATTTTCTTGAACAAATGATGTTTTCAGATAGGATAATATTATTCTCCCACGTTAAATCTAAAACCTAAGCTAAGACATTTTGAGTGTGACAGCATTCTTGAATAATTTCTTTAAGTTTTTATACCAAAAACAAGGTATGATTTTATAAACACAAATTCAGATGTGCAAAATCATTTTTTTCTCTATAATTTATCTTAGCTAATGGCCCTCCATTTTTACATAATCCTGCATTGTAAGGTACACTCAGTCACTATCAGTTTAGATTTGCCATTTCAAGATTATAGTGCCTTTTCCCATGTTATCTCATCTCTCTATGACTGGTCCAAATTCAGGAAGGTTGGGAGAGGTTAACTTGTTCAACACCATCATCCTATCTGCTCTAAGTCATATGATTTCCACAGATGCATCCACTTTTGGTACCATATCCTACTGCATCCATGCCCTCCAGTCACCAGGGCCATGAATTCCCTTTTCATTAAATTCTAATCAGAAATCACATCAAGGTCCTTGGTGAATGGTCAGGTTTTTCTGTGGCCCTTCCTGACCCCATAAAGGGGATCTAGAACCTTTACTGTGTTCTCCCATGTACCATATTGAATCCAAGAGATGTTTCATGGCTAGCTAAGGCCAAGAGAAAAAAAGTAAAAAAGAAATTTAAAAAAAGAAAAAAGAACAGGTAAAGTTAATTGATAATATACAGTATTTAACTCATACATTCAAATGTCAATAGAAAATCTACTTTAATTTCTAAAAGAAATTCCAGGCCCAATAAAAGCCTTAATAAATCAAAAGTTCATTTTTAGTATATCTTTATTCCAGATTTAAGAATGACTTTTATGTAGCATCATAGACCTTTTTTAATGCATGCTTTGGTGATTCATTAGAATCTCAATCACCCCTTCCTTCTGCCAACCATTCACTAAAAAAAAAAAAAAAAAAAAAAATGGAAAAACCCCATGTTTTTAACTTCAAGTATGGGGTACTCATACATGGATGTAGTTAAAATCTCAAGAGGAATATCCTGAGGCTTTTATAAAGGCAACATGACAACTAGAAACAAACTTCAGAAGTAATACTTAGGATTAGGGTATGGTAACCTTACTGTTATGACCAACCTAGACAGCATATTAAAAAGCAGAGACATTACTTTGCCAACAAAGGTCCGTCTAGTCAAGACTATGGTTTTTCCAGTGGTCATGTATGAATGTGAGAGTTGGACTGTGAAGAAAGCTGAGCGCTGAAAAATTGATGCTTTTGAACCGTGGTGTTGGAGAAGACTCTTGAGAGTCCCTTGGACTGCAAGGAGGTCCAACCTGTCTATCCTAAAGGAGATCAGTCCTGGGTGTTCATTGGAAGACCTGATGTTGAAGCTGAAAAACTCCAATACTTTGGCCACCTGATGCGAAGAGCTGACTCATTTGAAAAGACCCTGATGCTGGGAGAGATTGGGGCAGAAGGAGAAGGGGACGACAGAGGATGAGATGGTTGGATGGCATCACCAACTCAATGGACATGAGTTTGAGTAAACTCCGGGAGTTGGTGATGGACAGGGAGGCCTGGCATGCTGCGATTCATGGGGTCGCAAAGAGTCGGACATGACTGAGCAACTGAACTGAACTGAACTGAACCTTACTGTGTGATGTTTGACTAATGTCTAGTATATATAACTATTGTGTTAGTCGCTCAGTCATGCCTGACTCTTTGCAACCCCATGGGCTGCAGCCCACCAGGCTCCTCTGTCCATGAGATTTTCCAGGCAAGGATACTGGAGTGGGTTGCCATTTCCTTGTCCAGGGGATCTTCCCAAGCAAGGGATAGAACCTGGGTCTCCTGCACTGCAGGCAGATTCTTTAACAACTGAGCTACAAGGGAAGCCCCATATATAACTTTACTTGCTTAGATTCATTTGAGAAGCTAAACCTCTTAATTCTATTTATTCCATATATGCAAAATCTGAGTATCAGTCAGGCTAGTGTTGGATAACAGGCTAATGTTGAGCAAGATACCATTCTATTATAGTTAATTATAGCAACAGTGACAACTTCTCTTTTCCATTTTACAAAGTATACTTAAATTCATCTTCAATCTGTCTCCACACAAATAAGACCACCACTGCGACCATATACACAGTGAGTCACCCATGTTAAGGGACCAGGATCTCAGGTATGCTATTTATTCTAAATACAATGCACTTCTTTATCCAGTAAGAGATCAGAGTATGTTCGTTTTAATTCAACCTTAATGGAAATTTTATCCTACCAACACATGTTACCATTTAATTCTTTACCTTATTTTGACTGGGGTCAGAACAGCTTTACTAAGTGATCAAGTTTCTCTATGTTTTGGTCTACAATGTGAAATAAAACAAAAGATGGTCAAACGGCACACATCCAGAGTTTTTAAATGTTGATAATCATTTTTTATAAACTGGATAATTTTATAAGTGAAATGTCTTATATTATTAAAACTTAGGACATCTTTATCTAGGGGAAAGAACATTTTCTGTTACAACCTGTTAGACCACACAAGTCAGCACAGTACATCTAGGCTTTTCTTAGCTGATTTGAAACAATTCAGCTGTGTCAGGTGGAAAGGTCATAAAAGAGTTTCACATTCTGGGGGACTGTGTGATTGGTGAATTAAAAGAATAGAGTGTTAAACTGACATCCACAGTGGTATTTTCACATTTATATTTTTGCCTTTTCATAATTCCTATTTTCTTGTTTCTTGTGCTTGATAATAAAATGCAGAATGGAAGAAAAATATCTGTGAATCACAAACCATGTGCTCTACTCACAACATTAATTAGTTGTCAAATTTGCAATAAGCTTATTAACTCCTTTGTGCTTCAGTTTTCTTTATGCTTCATTTAAAACATTTATAATATGCACACTACTTTCCTTTTTTTAATATAATGTAATTGATATCTTCTAGCTCCTGAATAAAAGGAAAGAACCATATTGAAGGAGTAATCCCCAGATTTAGATAAATGTTCAGATAGTTTCTAGACTTAATATGTACATCACCAGAGCAGATAAATAACAAGAATAAGCCTGACTGAGTTAAATGATAGAGTCAGTCAGTAGAATGGTCCCTAACTTATGAAGATAGAACTTGTGTATTCCCAGAAACAAGGATTGGATTCAGAAGATACTTGGACATTCACCTTAGATACCATAATATAGGCTGTGTCTTAGCAAAATACTGTTGCTTCATATAATAGGCTTCCCAGATGGCTCAGTGGGTAATGAATCCACCTGCAGTGCAGGAGACCCAGGAGACACGGGTTTGATCCCTAGCTCAGGAAGATCCCCTGGAGGAGAAGCAACCCAGTCCAGTATTCTTGCCTGGAGAATCCCATGGACAGAGGAGCCTGACAGGCTGCAGTCCACAGGGTCACAGAGAGTCAGACATGACTGAGCAGCTGAGCAGAAGCTCACACTAAGGCTTCAGGAAACAGAGAAATTATAACAGGCATATTGGAAAAGAAATAGTTTTAGTTACATGGTATTTATACTCTGGGCCACTTCTTTCAGCTATAAATCTAGAAACAAAAAGTTGTACCTGATCAAATTTACATTTAATGAAATCCATCTAGTCTAATTGTATCCATCTAGTCTAATCCACCTCTCTAATTGTAAAGGGGAAACTCCTCTCATCTCAACCAGAATAACATCAAAAAGAAGCAATGTCTGAGGATAGGAGGAGTGGTAGCAGAAATATCAGTTTTGACTAAAGCATTATAGTAGAAAATAGTGCATTTCAGGCAAGAATTAGATTGAGTAGAGCTATGACCAACCTAGACAGCATATTAAAAAGCAGAGACGTTACTTTGCTGACAAAGGTCTGTCTAGTCAAAGCTCTGGTCTTTCCTGTAGTCATGTATGGATGTGAGAGCTGGACCACAGAGAAGACTGAGCACTGAAGAATTGATGCTTTTGAACTGCGGTGTTGGGAAGACTGTTGATAGTCTCTTGGACTGCAAGAAGCCAAACCAGTCAATCTTAAAGGAAATCAATCCTGAATATTCATTGGAAGGACTGATGTTGAAGTTGAAACTCCAATACTTTGGCCACCTGATGCGAAGAGCTGACTCATTTGAAAAGACCCTGATGCTGAGAAAGATTTAGGGCAAGAGGAGAAGGGGACAACAGCGGACGAGATGGTTGGATGGCATCACCAACTCAATGGACTTGAGTTTGAGCAAACTCCGGAAGTTTGTGAAGGACAGAGAAGTCTGGCATGCTGCAGTTCATGGGGTTGCAAAGAGCTGAACATGACTGACCAACTGAACAACAAGAGCTTCAGCAAAAAGGTTCTGTACAAGGGTTCGCACAGAAATTACTATGTTTCAGTCACTGGTCTAAGCACTTTATATAGATTAGCTCAATCAATTATCACAGTCAATAAGATAGGTTGGATTACTACTCCCCACAAGGCACTGAGGCACAGAGGTGTTAAGAACTATGTCTTAAAGCACAAAATTTTTTAATTGGTTACTTACTCCAAAACAACTATATCTATCCTTTCAGGTGTTTTTCATGTTCTCTTTCTTGAAACCCCATAGTATATGCTTAATTATTATTTATAATACAGAATTCATTTTTATAAAGCACTGTATTTTAATTTCTCCATGTTTTACATATATATTTTTTATGAATTTTAGAGCAATTTGCAGGAAGTGGCAAGGCATTGTTTTCTCTCAATCACATGGATTGAAGTCATTTTAATGAAATTCAATCTCTAATTTCTAAAATGGACATCACATTTACAAGAATTTATGGAAAGAATCAAACTGGTATAGAATGCTGTAATTAGGTGTATAATAAGAGCATCACAATTTGCAATGCATCCTACAGAGGAATCTCTGCCTACTACGATTTAACTAGGATTGGGCAAATGTGCAGCCCTTAGTGCCATTTATGAATTAATCAGGTGCACAAGCACCTCTTAGGAGCCTTCATACCGAGTGAGGAAACCTCCTAAGGGACATCATATTTAAAAAGCCCTACAAAACTCATTAGTAGAAACTACATCTTTCTATTTTTAATTTAAATATATAATAGAAAAAGAAACAACCTCTTTCAGTCTATCACTGGACTTGAATTAGGGTCACTGTAATGCAGAAATTACTAAAGTTTTTGTTTGGTTTCTGAATAAATGCATATTTTATATCCATGCAATTCCAAAACTAAAAGAAATATGAAAAAAGAATTTTGATGTAGCTAATAATGTATCTAAAACACATGTACCTTATAAACTTACAAATAAGAGGCAAACATAAATGTTTACTTCATCCTGAAGGCAACATAAAACATATATGGTTAAAATGATCCTCTTGCTTAATTCAGGTCAATGCTAATGTCATATGCCTTAACTATTACAAGCTTTGAAATTGAACCAAAAATAAGGCAAAGTTGTAAAAAGACACAATTTTCTTTTTTAGCTTAGCTATTACAGAAGTATTTTTAATACTTTCAGCAAGAGCAGATAATATAAAATTTCCAATACTGACTTCAATTTGAAACAAGGATACACTTTAGGAGTTATTAGCACTCTGCAAGGTGTGTGAAGTCTGACATTCATGATGTCTTCGTTATTAAATAGGTACTGGTACATACTAATTTTGTTATAAAACTTAATAATGATAATAACCTTTTCTTTAGGAACTGAGTTTCCATATTAAAAACACAGGTAGATATATAGAATTTTATATGAGACTCAGACTTAGCAGACCGTTGAGTTTTTATACAGAGAGAAGTTGCAATGCATTTCTCACCTTGGGCTTTGAAAACTTGTTTACCATTATGGCCACCAAATGTATATATGTCACTTCATAGCAAATATAATTAGTGTTATACTCAATTTATGACCTGATTCATTGTCCTTATGCCCCACTGCATCATTCTACTATAGTGATTTGTATATCAGAGAATCCTGTTAAGGGATGAGCACCTGATGCTACATATTTTTTTCATGTCACTTTGCCTACTAAAAAAGTAGTATTCAGCCAAATTTTTATGACCACACAGAGGCTAGTAACTTATAGACATGATGGATTATAGAATCCATCATTAGGATTGTAGAATCCTTAACCATCACAATCTAAGAATAGGGCTTATTCCAATATGATACAATTAGTGACTCAAGGATCCAATTAGTATTGCTTTGTTTTCCTCTAAAATCTGAAATTCTCATAAGCAAAATTAATCACATTATTAAACATTTCATTCAATACTTAAATGTGTGAAACAGCCAAAAATGGCCACCATTTTTTTTGCCCTGAGGAAATAAGTTGCTTTATGATAGCTTAAGTTGTATGCATCAAGGGTCAAGGAAGGGAAATCAGTTATAAAATAATATTTGTACATATCAAGAATAAAGAAAATGTAACCATCATTTGCACTCCAAAACACTTACTAAAAAGTTTAAGTTCTTCTCTAAGCCTGTAAAGCTAGCTTGTGAATTTTTTACCTTAACTCCAATCACTTGTACAAAGCTGATATTTTTTATAATTAGCAATCAACAGTAAGACTCCTATGCATTAATTAAGTCTTTTACAAGGGTATGAAAATTAAGCCCAACTAGATTTGAGTCAAACTCATTCTGGTTCTTGTTTTTGTTACCCATAATAATTCCCACAATCTTTGAACCACCTGTTCCACTAAATAGAATATTTCTGAGTCCCACTAGGGTGTTTGTACAGGTATTTTGCACAGCTTGAAATGCTACGTGGATACTAAGCAATAATTTGAATGCCATGCCTTCTGTTGATGATAGGACACTTCTCTATCACTGGTGAAATTCACATTCAAATATGTTTTTAATACTGTGTTGACTTAATTAGTTTGCACATGGAAAGCCTCACTCAGCTGACAAGAAAATACGAAATTTAAAACATTTTTTTTCACATAGGCCATAATGATAGATTGAGATAGAAAAGCATTTAACTGTAGGAATATTGTTAGAAAACATGTCTAAAGTGAGACATTGGAATCACCTGGAAAATAAAGACTAAAATATGTTTTCATCTTGCCCAATAAGAGCTCAGTCATTTGGAGCTTTGAGACAGCCAAGGGAGTGGATAGTGTGCAGTGGATAAAAATCATTTGTTTTTAGAATTTGC
This sequence comes from Muntiacus reevesi, assembly GCF_963930625.1. Classification (NCBI taxonomy): domain Eukaryota; kingdom Metazoa; phylum Chordata; class Mammalia; order Artiodactyla; family Cervidae; genus Muntiacus; species Muntiacus reevesi. The sequence goes on along the minus strand of NC_089254.1, from coordinate 50,024,206 downwards.
TGAAGACTAACAATCTGTGTTCACATCATGGCATCTGGTCCCATCACTTTATGGCAAATAGATGGGGAAACATTGGGAACAGTGGCTGACTTTATTTTTTGGGGCTCCAAAATCACTGCAGATGGTGATTGCAGTCATGAAATTAAAAGACGCTTACTCCTTGGAAGGAAAGTTATGACCAACGTAGACAGCATGCTAAAAAGCAGAGACATTACTTTGCCAACAAAGGTCCATCTCATCAAGGCTATGGTTTTTCCAATAGTCAGGTATGGATATGAGAGTTGAATTATAAAGAAAACTGAGTGCCGAAGAATTGATGCTTTTGAACTGTGGTGTTGGAGAAGACTCTTGAGAGTCCCTTGGACTGCAAGGAGGTCCAACCAGTCCATCCTAAAGGAAATCAATCCTGGGTGTTCATTGGAAGGCCTGATGTTGAAGCTGAAAAACTCCAATACTTTGGCCACCTGATGCGAAGAGCTGACTCATTTGAAAAGACCCTGATGCTGGGAGGGATTGGGGGCAGGAGAAGAAGGGGACGACAGAGGATGAGGTGGTTGGATGGCATCACCGACTCAATGGACATGAGTTTGAGTAAACTTCAGGAGTTGGTGATGGACAGGGAGGCCTGACGTGCTGCAGTTTATGGGGTTGCAAACAGTCAGACACAATTGGACGTCTGAACTGACTGAATAATCTGTGTTACCCTGAAAGTGAACCATTTACCAACTCTGAGCATCAGTTACCTCATCTGTAAAAGAAGCCTTTAATGAAAATCAAGAATTTTTAAACTTTCATCCTTAGAAACTCAGGAGTCTATGGCATAAATCAGAAGCCTCTGAGAGATGTAGCCAAATGTAGCATGGGCAAAGATCCAGGCCTTTTGCCTCATTCAATAATATCAATTTGTTTTCTCTTCTGAGGTCCCCATGATTTCATTTAAAATAAATTAAAAAGGTGTGGGAGTGGCAATGCAGTGAAAAAAATTTTTTTAAAAACAAACTATTTCTACATGACTTCTGAGTTTCATTCAGTTTTAAAATGCCATACATTTTTAAATATTGGAATAACCATCTCATATCTAAAGAGTTAAACATCCTCTTACCTAGTTATTTATTTACTGAAACACAGATGTTAACTTCCACATGCTTGGTTCTATTCTGACTACCTCATAAATAATAACACATTTGATCTAGTAAGACAGATCTCATATGATGCCTATTTTGTAAAGGATGAAAGCAAAGGCACAGAGAGGTTATCTGTCCAAGGTCACAGGTCACTGGTGGAAATCGCATCTGAACCCAGGCTGCTGGTTCTAGAATCCGTTATGCTTAATTTCTACATTGCTCAACCTATTATATATTTTAAATGTATTAGTGATATACTAGTGATACAATGCAGATTGCTGATTAGTAAACAATCCTTTAACAAGCTCCTTTAACAAGTCTTTAATGATTCAGAAATATAAGAGCTTTCTGTCTCTTCCCAACAATATTAAAAGTTGATTTTTCCAATGTAAAAAAAAAAAAAAATGTAACATGGCCTTTGTAGAACCATCACCTACAAGAATATAACCATCATTAAGGTCTGCTGCTCTCACGGTCAGATTGACATACATGAGTAAATATTCATATTCTTTATATGAATCACTTTTAGAGAAGGTTTCTACTTTAAGCATCTATTAGAAGCTGCTATTAACAACCACAAAATATTCTTGGTGATTAATCCAAAACATACTTTTCACTAGCACAGATAATGAGATTCATAGGTCATAAGCAATATTTATTAACTCCTATCCATATTTTTCAATTCAAAATTCCCTATATTTGCTTCTTAAGTTGCTGTATACTTATGATTTGTAGGTGAGTTTTATATATATATAAATATAATAGTAGGTAAATAGATAAAAAATCATAAGTCACCTTCTTACTAGAAAAAATATATACATATACTATCTTTAGATTATTCATTTATTAAACATATGGTACTCATAAAACAGATGCTTATGTAGTTTTCTGAAAATATTTAAGATTATATTTTGGAAAATATTAGCATATTTCTTAAAACAGACTTTGAGTTTTAATACTCCCAATTCATTAGTAAATGGAAATAGAGAAACAACTAATTCTATAGCTTTAAAGAAAAACTAGAGATAAACTATAGGAAGCTTATTTTAAGAAGTTCTTTTAAGCTGTGGATCTGAGACATAATATAATACCCTTTAATGTACACTGCCAATGATTTTCAACAATAGAGGTTTCCTAAGTTGTGACATTAATGAATATTATGAGTATATACTCACACTGTATGCCCTTTTCACTTTTTTCCCACAAATTGTTGCAACTTTTTTGACACACTGTGGCAAAATGTAATTTGAGATGTTTAGAATTAATGAATTTATTATCCTTTAATTTTTTTCACTGAAACAATCCATAAAATACACTGAGTCCAGTTAAGTGAGGAGAATGCATAAACTTTCACTTACTTTGTGATATGATACAGCAACTCTTGACTGTTTAGGATTATCTTTATTAATGGACATAGAGATGCAGAAAAGAAGGCTGAAAAACTCTAGTAAGTTAGGTAGAAATATTAAAATTATTGGTTATGACTAAATGACGCCCCATACCCCCCACATACAGATAGCAGCTGCTCCTCCTGCTTCTCGATCCACAGCCCTTGATCCTGGCCAGCCTCCCCCCAACATAGGCCACAAGATGGTCTCCTGAGATCCTCTGCCTGGCAAAAGGCTGCCTGCGTGTAGCCATTCCACTGTGGGTAGAGGGCAGGAGCAGGTACTCTAGACTTTGGCAAATAGAGGCCTGTGGTGGGGGGTTCAGTGTGCCTCAGTTTCCTCCCCAACAACATCTGAATTTTTATAGTGTCCAAAAATTGAGAGGTCTTACCTGGTGGCTCAGACAGTAAAGAATCCCCCTGCAATGCAGGAGACCCGGGTTCGATCCCTGGGTCAGGAAGATCCCCTACAGAAGGGAATGGCTACCCACTCCAGTATTCTTGCCTGGAGAATTCCTTGGACATTGGATCCTGATGGGCTTCAGTTCATGGGGTTGCAGAGAATCGCTGAGTGACTAACACACAAAAGTTCACTATTCATGATTTAACTATCCATACTGCATCTGCTTTGCTATTGCTAAAAGAAGAACAAGAATTTTTCATATCATCTATATTGGTGACTATTCACACAATAATGAAGTGATAGGTGATCTTAAAAGGGAGCATGTTAATATACATTTTGTAATTTTCTTAAACTGTTATCATAAGTTATTAAGCTTTACTTAATTATTCTGACACTTTAGAAAACCCTTCCAATTCATCTTCACAAAGAACATTTTTAAGATAACATACAAAATATTTAAAAAATCAACTTAATAAGGAGAACACATACTATCAAAGCATTTGACAATAATGTTATATTTTAAAGTCTCTACTAAAAAGATAGCCTCTTATCTCTAGATCTTTCTTCCAGGATTACTTGCTTCAATTATTTACCTATTCATTAATTCTTTTATTCATTTCTATCTTTTTCTCAAGAGGTTTCAAGACTCTTTCACAAAAAGAATAAATCAAACAAAAATAATACAGTAGAAATAAAAGGAGGAAATCAGGGCTAAAAACAGGAAAGCAAGCATTTCAACATCAAGGATTAATACTGTTGTTGTAATTGAGCATAAAACCTGCATTAAGTTTCCTGGCAGGCAAGGTAAAAAATACAAAGCAGCAAGTTACAAATCTCTCAGAGAAAAGAAAACATGGCTATGACTTGCCCCTGAAAAACAAAGTTTTTCTTCGTAGCAGACTTTGAGAGAAATGATTCATGGGAGGCAATATTTTGACCCCATGAAATAATGTCACTGGATTCTGACCAAAATTTGAAATGCCATACAGTCAGTTTTTGTTGTTTACAGTAATTATATTCTATATTGTCCCTGTAAACACTAGATTAGCAAATACTGATTCACTGAAAAATACAGTATTAAGTACCTGTCTGGCCACATTTTTATAAATCTATCAATACATAACCTTATTTTGTTTGTTTCTGTTAAAAAGACACTGTATTTACTATATATTGTTGATTCATTAGCATTGAACTCATGGCCAACAGAACTATAACTCTTGCCTGAACAAAGTTTATCTAACACACATATTTTCTCAGTAAGGCACACCACAGCCTTTTTGTGCTTAGGAGCACTAGACAGTGCTTCAACATTATACTGGGGTCCATTTCAAACAGCAAATTGACCAAAGAAAAGCATTAAAGACTTTTACAGTTTGATAATTAAAACAAGAAACCAGTGCATCTCACCATGTTTGACCTCAGTTGGTATGTGTGGTATGTACCTATCTGGTAACTCAAACCAGGACTGTGAGTGTTGAATTTGGTCTGAACAAACAAACTTCATGGTTTAGGCAAATCTGCAAACACAGAATCTACCAATAATGAAGACTGACTCTATACAGGAAGTGAACGGAGAAGATTAAAATAGAAAAAATAATCAGTGCTCATCTTGGATAAATATTATTTCATGAAAAGTTTTTCAGAGCTAATATACATATTGATACAGATGTATGCATAAAATCCATATTCATAGATAGGCCAAATCACAATAAAAATCTTTGCTATCAATTTGTTTTATGTTTAGAAATCAATGGAATAGAGGATACATAGTGATGCAATGAATAATTCAATAACAAATTCTCAAACTTAATTCACTGACCAGTTTTTCTGAGGAGTCTTTTCTTGTAAAGACTCTCTAGGAAACATTTCAAGAAACCACTGGAGAATAAATGATCATCCATTCTAGGGCAGTGACCATGAAAAAGAAAAGAACAAGACAGATCTGAGACTACTGATAAAATGAGAGAATTCTTGTTGATTGACTGTAAAGTGGAGGAAGAGTGAAGAAGAAATGGGTTAATTAGAAAGAGAAATCCAAACTACCTGATAACTGGGTTCCATTTTTGAAGAAAGAAAGCATATAAGTAAGAGCAAAAAAAATTTTTTTTTCCTTTTTTAAGGAAAAGATATTAAGAAAATGAAAGAAATGAAGTAGAAGATTAGGAAAAGATTAAATAACATAGACTAAAATCTTTTAGTTTCTTTCACTTTCATCTACAAGTGCAAATAAAAATTAGCTAATAAACAATCTAACTTTAAAAAATATTCTAAATATTCTAATGTAAAACATTTTTGCAAAACATGTATAACATGTTGCAAAGACCGAAAGAAATGTGAGCTACCTGTAAAGTGGTGCACCGACCATGTCAGTCAGGGTGGAGGGATGCTATGTTACAAGAAGAAAAAAAAATTATGTCAGAATTTAAAAGAATAAAATAAAAATAGTATTGCTCTTTTTAGCTCATAAGTAATGTGTTGTGAAGAATGGTTAAGAAAAGTATAGAAGTAAAATGGAAATATATGAAGCAATGAAAATCAAGTTGCAGTTATAGTTATATGGGGAAGTATCAATGAATCTATCCAAGGTCAAATCACACTTTGCCTTCCTTGGAAAACCCCAAGGTGTTTTCCAAGACTTTCAGAAACTGATTCTTCAATGCAAGTAATTCTACCTCAATAGATTGATTTTTCTTCCTTTCTTCTCTTTTTTGCTTCCTTCCTTTCTTCCTTCCTCCAAGATCAATTTGCTAACAGAAAACATTCTAAGAACAACACATTGCTTTTCACTGTTAAATCCCCTGTATGTATTATACCATTATCCTGGAACACGTTGTGAATCTACTATGGGCTTCCAGGGGTAAAGTTCTCTTTGTCTTATTATTTTCCTTAGTTTTTATGAGATTCTTGTCTTACTTGGTGTCCTGGGCTTTTGTATCTAACTCATCACAAAACACATTTCCTCTGGCCAACAAAACCATGTTGATGACAAATATCCAAAAGCTACAATCGCAGTTTCCTGTTAAGACTTCAACGCATTTTGAGATGTACATATCAATCTCACATAGTTTCAGTTTACAAGGCTCTCAAAATTTGTTAGAATTTTGGTTCCTATTAAACACACCCCAACATTTTTTATATAAAGTACTAATATTAATTCAGTGTTTAATACTAAATTATGAAACATTCATTTAGAGCTAATGAATATAAAAAGGTACTATGAGGGTAATATTAAAAAGATTTTAAATGTTTTCTCTTGGGATAAATAATTTTATCAAGTAAAGTAAACACACAAAATCTCTAGACCTTAGTGGGATTCACTAGGCTGGTGAATTTTTGATCAATTAAGAAGACAACAGTGTATTCACTAGCTTAGATAGTTTAAGGAAACACAGATATAAAATTACTTTAACATTTTGAAGTCTACATTTCATGACATACTGAATCATAATAACTATTCCTTGTTTTTACCTTTTATAACTTTTATTCTCAATCTTCACTGAATTAATGAAAACTAAAGATCTTATTTTTGTATCTGTCTAGAGAAAATCTATCATTATAACTCCATAGTATTCTTGAATTTCATATCTCACTTTGTTGAAAATTCAGTAAAGCAAAGGGAATTTAAACAAAAATAAAACACCCCCCAAAATAGAAATAAAAAGAAATTTACTTTTTCATTTTTTCTTGTTTTCAACATCGGTCCTAAGCAGTGCTCAATTCCCCCCTCACCCTGACCCCAACCTTCTGCCTTCATCTCTTGGTACCTAAGATTGGCTTTGTCTGTTCTTAACATTGAAATAGCACCTTAATATTATTAGACAGATTTATTTAATAAAAAGCACATTATTTCTAAATGGCATTCACCCTCCCAGAAGTTTAAATAATCTGCCAGAAATTTACCACAGCACTGACCTTGTTTTCTTTAGTAGAGTACAAGCTTTCAATAAAACACTTTGACAGTCAACAGCAAAAAGATGTTTGTCTCACCTTAATATATAATAACAAGGATAAGTATCATGCTTCTTTATATGGACATATTTATATAAGCACATAGACTTGGGGGTTGTTGGTTAGTACAAAAACACATATTCCAAATGCTCCGTACATTCAAATCTAGATAGTTATGGTTTGTTTTGATCTTTGAAAATGTGTTTGAAAGTCCTGTGGGCTTACTTCACATATTATATCCATTTAAACTTTAATACAAACTGACTTTTCCCCTCTACGTAGTTACTCTCCAACTGCTGTCAGTCAGCAGGGGCTCCACATACACAGACTCATGCTAACCGTGGCCTCTAGGAGGATGGGATTTCTAGCTCATTCAGTCTCCTACAGAAAAGCTCAGATTGTATTTCAAACCAAAATAAAAGTCTCTTTGGAGGTGACTCTTGATTCCCCACATTTACTACCTACTAGCACAAGTAATCAATCAAAAGGAAAATGGATATTCAACTTTAGATTTGTAACCAATGTGAATGTTCTCCCAAAAGGGCATGCATGCTTATATTCCAGAGAAATGTAGGACTAGGGGAGTGGGTGCTTACAAAAACACCTGCAAAGAAATCCTATGCAAGAAGGAGACAATTTTAACATTCCTCCCCCCTCACCCCGTCACCACCACCGCCATCCAGAGGATGGATTACCTTATATCTAAATTTCTCCTGGATATATGTTTAGTTCATGAACTCTGTCTGTTATATTTGATGTCCAGGTGGCTTAAAATGGTTTTACATTCTTGCCCACTTGCTGAAATGAAGGCCTACCAACCTTTCAAGACTCACAAACAACAATTTACTTTGAAATGTTCACTGAACTGACTCCACAAGTACATTTGTGTATGCTTCTGTAATTCTGGGCACATACAATAGAACTGTTCGTTAATTATTTTAAAATTAAAATCTCCACTCAGTGAAATCTAAGTTCTATTTTATGCTACCCCTCCATGAAGCATTCCTTACCACCCACGCCAAAACAGCTTCTTTCTGTGAGTTCTCTGCTATACGTTCAACTCACTGGCTATCCTCACTAATCTGTACTGTATGCAGTTCTCTAGGATCTCATATTTTTCACCAAAAAGAATGAAAATTTCTAAAAGGTAGGGAGTGCCCAACACAGTCCAGAGTCTAGTCCATTCCAAGAGTCGCCTAAAATGTCTTAAGTAAACTCTAGCTATCCTGTTCCGACACTAGAAGGTTTTAATTTTTTTAAAAAGCTTAATTCTGGTGTCACACTAACATCTTTACCATCCTTGAATACTAGTGACCAGCCAACTGCATCAATGACCACAACACCCTTCATGCAGGGGAAAATCTTCTTTCCAACTCACATCAACTCTAAAAAATGATAATGCCCCTACAGTGTTCATTTTAACAGGTGCTTCCAATATGATATTTAATGTATGCCCTGCTTCTAGATGTCAAAACTTGAATAAACTAGCCAAAATGTTAAAACAGAATAACAGGGAAATAAAGGTTGTGGTTTATTTTGGAGGAATTGCTATTAGCCTGACTACAAGGCTAATCTTCAAACATGACTCTAAAGAAAAGGTCAGCAGCCTGAACTCACACAGAAACGGTTGTTAATAGATGAATGCAATGATGAGGGCTCTTGTGGGTGGGTCAGCTCAGTGACTTTTGACCACCTCAGAAACACAAGCTGTGAAAATACAAATACAAGCATTCCTTCATTTTACTTATCATTTGGATCCTAAGCTCTGATTCACTTTTTTCAAAACTTATTTTGGAGCCAACAGCAATTGGTAAGTAAAAGGCTACCTGGGGCTGATTGTCAGCAGCAGCAGGGCCCCACATCGAGGAGAATTATTGCTCTTGTTCACAAGAGTATGTTTATAATACATCTGAAATTGCCTGGCAGAGGGTCTTTGAGGAGACTGCAGAGCAAGGGTGGAAACAGATAAGAATATCGCTTGAAAAAGACACTCTAGTGATTTAGAAAGTTCTTTGGAGAAATATTTTTCCCTTTCTATTCAGTCTTTTCTCTTCTTTGTCAACTCAATTTTATTTAGTATCAGTCTATGATGTTTAATACTTGCTTTTTAATTTTTTTTCTATCCAAATAACTCTGTGCACAGTCTAGATAGCTTTTAGCAGCAGATCACACACTTTGCATTTAATACTCATTTAGTCACCCAAGAACAATGTGCCTCAGACACCTGGACTTCAGCAGATAGCCCTTGACAAACCACTGTCTGAGCAGGCCTGGGGAGTGAAATGGTGTGCTAGATTCAGACAGACCTGGGTTGCTGCTTCTCAACTATAAACTGTGTGATGCTGGAAAGGATACTGTCTGAGCTTGGGTGGCAGAACTGCAAAAGGACTTGGGAAGGATGAGTGTGACAAGAATTAAAATGGAGGTGCCACAAATTACACTTCAGAACTACTTTTAAAATATTCTCATCTAAGAACAAATTCACAATAGACAGATTTTCAATTCTTATGATGTGGACACTTACAAATGATTCTGCAGGAAAATCCTGTGGTTTTACTTAACAAAAGTGAAGATTACATATCATTCAACGTATCATCACAAAGCTCTTTCTATTTGAAGGGGCCAAAGTCTAGATATAACTTGTAACCCTGCTGAATTCTATGCCTGAGAACAAAGGGTAATTTCTGCTCAGCAATCCTCAGTGGGTATGTAAATGAATGCTGCTGAAATATTCAGAAGCTGATACCAATACAAAGTGAAGTGTAATAATCTAAATGTGCCGTTGCTTTCCCCTGCTACTAATTACTTGCTTTAGGCTTTTTTCACCAATATTTTGTCTCCTTGCCTCTTCTGTACAGACTGAATGGACATCCAACTACAATTTCTGAACACAACTCTGAAGTATTGCCATTATTATACTGGCTTGGTTGCTGCCCTGGTTATGATCACTTAGTAGAGTTGGTTGAAGTGCAAAACTGCCAAAGTCACAATTTTTATGAGCTAGCTTACTTTTCATTCCATGGAAATATTATAGAAATCACTCTGATAACCAGGAAAACATTCACTGGTTAAAAGAAGGATCAAAACCAGCGCACCAAAGTCACAATCTGTATGATCAGCCAAGGCTAACAGGTAACTGCTGATTTCCTACAAATTTTGAGGACACAAAATAAAATTGAAGTGTCTGAAGTCTTTAATGCAAAAAAGTTTGGTGGTGTTTTCACTTTATGTGAAATAATTATTTCCATTGTTAATAACAGCCACTCTATTTCCATCCCTGTTTCCTCTGAAAGACTCAGACTTACTTTACGATTAAACTTAAAGCAAATTCAAAGGAGGTTTACCATGTTTATTCAGAGGCTCTCCTTTTGGATAAAAGGCCTTGTATCTAGCAAAAGCTTGCTAACTAGCTCTCTCTTCTTGGGGAATAAGTTCTGTACTGACAGGCTCTTTAGGCTATTTTGAAAATTGGTTCCTTTTAGACACTCCCCCCATTGCTAATTTAACAGTCACAAATCCAGAGGTTAATTCAAATTATGCTCAACTCACACTTGAAGCCACCAGTCATTAACCATACAAACAAAGTAGAATAAATCTCCTATTATTTTATAGGGTTCCAATACAATTTTGGCTCAGGCCCAAAACCAGTGACTTCTAAAGGAAATCAACCATGAATATTCACAAGAAGGACTGATGCTGAAGTTCTAGGAGAAGGCAATGGCAACCCACTCCAGTATTCTTGCCTGGAAAATCCCATGGATGGAGGAGCCTGGTAGGCTGCAGTCCATGGGGTCACTAAGAGGCAGACACGACTGAGCAAATTCACTTTCACTTTTCATTTTCATGCACTGGAGAAGGAAATGGCAACCCACTCCACTCCAGTGTTCTTGCCTGGAGAATCCCAGAGATGGGGGAGCCTGGAGGGCTGCCGTCTATGGGGTCGCACAGAGTCAGACACGACTGAAGTGACTGAGCAACAGCAGCAGCAGCTGAAGTTCTAATACCTTGACCACCTGATGAGAAGTGTTGACTCATGGGAAAAGACTTTGATGCTGGGAAAGACTGAAGGCAAAAGGAGAAAGGGGAAGCAGAGGATCAGATGGTTAGATAGTATGGACATGAACTCAATGGACAGGAATTTGAGCAAGCTCCAGGAGACACGTCTTCCTCCAGGAGGATGGAGGGCCCTGGCGTGCTGCAATCCATGGGGTCACAAAAAGCTGGATCTGACTTAGTGACTGAACAACAACAAATACAATTTTATATCAAAATAATATTTTTTAATTACTCCCACCATATCAAAGTGATAACAGTAGATGTGGACTTGGAGATGTATGAAAAGCCCAGAGCCCCTTTGATTCAAGGAAAACTTGAAAACTAGACTAAATCATTCTATTCATTGAATCATACTCTAAATAATGCATAAGTGTCATGAATTAGGAAAATTTAAAGAATAAATGAAATTTATTTAGGGTAAGCATCAAAATATTATTATTAATTTATAACTTGAATTATTAATGATGTAATATAGAAGAAGAGGATTTTACAAATATCATTAGTAAACACTGCACCTTGAACACTTACTATGTTCGCAACTGTGCTAAACACAATCCATACTTTTTCTCATTTTTAATTCTTACAAATAATGAGTGTTATTATCATCTCATTTTATAGTAGAGAAAAGTGAGTCTTAGCAAGGTTAAATAAAAAACCAAAAGTCACCCAAATGGTAAATGGAATAGCTAGAACTCAGATAAAGTTCTCTGTCCAACTCCAAAGATTCTTACAATATTCCTTATTGCCACTTTCATTCATTCTTTTATTCTTTCAAAATAGGTTTACTGAATATCACCGAGGTAAAGGGTTTTGGAGTTGATGTTATCATGTATCTTTGAAACTATAATGATAACACTTGTCTTTAAAGAATATATAGATACTTAAAGGGAATACAGTCTTCAAAGGACTCAGTATGTAAGAGATATATCTGAATAATTATATCATTATCCTGGGTTGCACAATAACTTTTCTCCACCTTCTAAATATAAACATCTTGGAAGAGACCTGGAAGAACCAACAAAGGCCTTACCCCCATGAAAGTATCCTTCTGAGCATAGGTTCAAAGGGCAATTGGTAACAGCTTAATTCAAAATCATACTGTGTATGCCTTCAATGACCGGAGAACTCCTCAATAATTTACAGAGCAGCCTCAGTTTCTGAGAAAGGGAACTCAGTATTTAATAACTCTATCTAAAATATAAAATAATTCAGACTTAGTCCATTCTATCTTTGTGAAAACACTTGTAGGAATGATCTAAAAGACAAGATACTGTCAGAGAGAGAACATAAACTGTGGAGTAAAAAAAAAAAGTGTTTGAATCCTGGCTGGTACTTTGAAGCTGTTCTCACATCAGTAAACTAGAGATGATAATAATGGAATCCATCTTAAAAGGCTGTTGTAAAATAATCAAGAAACACTTTACATGAGGGAGATACCTAGAATGTATTACAGCTTTTAGCACTGCTCAATCTTAAATCCTTTTATTTTCAGGAATATTATATATAGGTAGGTATTCTTTTCTTCCCTCCCTACTGTAAAACTCCTAAAACTATATACTTGATCCCTATACTATATACTCCCTCCTAAAACTATATACTTGATCAATGAAAAAACATTTTTATGATAAAAATAAAACAATTAATTATAGTATACATGAGGTATTATTCTCACCTGATAGACTATTCAAATCAAACTCAGTTCCAAAATGCTGGATTATCATATTCATAAAATAGACTTTTCTTTTATTCTTCTATTTGTTAAAACCAAGCTTATTGAGGTATAATTTAATATATAGTAAAATTTATCTTTTTTAGTATATAGTTCTATGACTTTTGACAAACATATAAAACTATATATGACTATAAACACATAGTCATATAACCATCAAAATCAAAATACAAACTGTGTCATCACCCCCAAATTTTCTCATTGCTATTTGTGGCCCATCTCTCACAATGCCTAACGTGGCCCATCTCTCACAATGCCTAATGTGGCCCATCTCTCACAAAGCCCAAAGTCCTTGGCAATGCTGATTTGGTTTTTGTGCCTATAGTTCTACCATCTCAGAATGTCAAAAGAGAACCATTACATATTATAAATTTAGTTTCTTTCACTAAGCATAATGCATTGAGATTCATCCATTGATTACATATACCAGTAGTTATTGTTCTTTTTTTTTTTTTTTTACTTTATCATATTTCATTGTATGAATGCACCAGAGTTTGTCTAGTTGAAGAGCATTTTGGTTTTTACATTTTGGGCCAATTATGAATAAAGCCACTACAAATTTTGACAATCCGCTTTCTATAGTAGCTACAGAATTCTGTATTTGTACCAGTAATGTATGAGAATTTCAGTTGTTTCACATCTTCAACAGCACTTTAAAAAGTGGTATTCTAATAAATGCATAGTGATATCTTATGATGGTTTCAATATGATTACACAAATGACACCCAATTTGATTGATCAGCAACTCTGCCTCACCTCTTGTTAAATGTTTTGCATAACAGACCTTTACACTGGAGACAAAATATGCCCCCTTCCATTTCAGTAAACAAAGGATGTTGTTGCCATAAAGTCATCGGCCATTGCAGACACCCCGACAGTGTATCCTGAGGGAATTCAGGGTGGAGAAAACATGGGACTGTTCATTTAAGATGAACATCTAAGGAATGACATCAATAAGCCCAGACTTATATCTTCCCATACATAGAAAAGCACTAAAATCATTAACCCGAGATGTGGTTTTTGGGATTAGCAGTCATCTTTTGACGTCTGACTACAGTTGTGATTTTTTGAGAGGGTTTTTTGTTTGTTTGTTTTTCAGCAGAAATAACTATATGTCTTGATTCTTCACTTACCATATTGGAACAGTACCTCAGAGCTACTTGGGAGGCTACCATCTCAGGTTATCATCTGCAATAAGGTCCCTGAAAAAACATTTATTCTCAACCTCTAGGCTGTGCTTTTTTTTTTCAGTTGACAATGACTTTCCATAAATTAAGGTAATGGGAAATATATTAAGATAATGTAAACCTTTGTGAGATAAATAATATCCCAGTACAGTACTCAAATACTCAATTGTACTTCAACATTTGTATGTACAATTTTTACTCTAAAATTTTATCATTATTTCTATATTATTGTGTAGTTTTCCTCTATTTTTTAAAAATCTTTTGCTGCTGCTGCTAAGTCGCTTCAGTCGTGTCCGACTCTGTGCGACCCCATAGACACAGCCCACCAGGCTCCTCCGCCCCTGGGACTCTCCAGGGAAGAACACTGAAGTGGGCTGCCATTTCCTTCTCTAATGCATGAAAGTGAAAAGTGAAAGGGAAGTCACTCAGTCGTGTCCGACTCTTAGCGACCCCATGGACTGCAACCTACCAGGCTCCTCTGTCCATGGGATTTTCCAGGCAAGAGTACTGGAGTGGGGTGCCATTGACTTCTCCATTTAAAATCTGGGAACATTATATTTCCCAACGAGACTTGAGTATTCAAAAAAGACAATGAGTTAATGATCTCTATCCTAAATGTATTATTTTAAAATATGGAATGCTTCACAAATTTGTATGTCACTTTGCTAATCTCTCTGATTCCAATTTTAATTCATGTGCTGCTGAAGCAAGCACTATGTTAAGCTCACACTGTATTAATACTAAGAGCCTTATTCCACAAAAGCTTGCGGAGTGAGTTGAGAGCATTTAAATCACAACTTTGTCCTGCCCTTCTGCAAGCTAAATGCCACCTGTTGCTAAGGGACAAAACTGAACAAAAGACAGAAGGAAGTCTTAAAGGCATGAAAACATTTGAAAGCTTAAGTGAGGATTGGTTAGAACTCTAAAGAAAGTTGAAGAGAAAAATGCAAAATGAAGTATTATACAATGTAAATAAAGAAGCACAAACAAAAGTAAGAAGCATTAGGAAAACAAGCAAAGGGAATATTGAAAATACAAGAAAAGGAAATAATCCATCATAGGCTAGAACTGAAGATCAGAAATATGCCAAAAATTATTATACATGAATACATCTATTTTATTGATAATATTTATAATCTTGGTCTATAAGTTAAATATTTTTAAGTTAAATCAACCTTCCAGAGTGAAATATAGGATGAAGAATAAGTCATATATTACCTTTGCTAAGTTACTGGGGATAATACTTAGATTATTTTCTATTAGCAAATCTCTAGAACTTTTATTAAAATTAAAAATATTAATACAGACTCAAAATAATCAAGATACCAGCAAGTAAATGGGACTGGGGAGAAGATGGGAGAGACTTAGAATCCACCTGATGACCATCAACCTAGTACTGTATCTTTAAATACTGCTAAACACTCACAACAGCGCAACGGCTACTCTCAACTCTGTGTATTAAAACTGCTCACTCAGTATCTCCCTTTGAATATCTGATAGCATGTCAAAAGTTTTCATGGTCAAATCAGAATTATTTATGTGTTCTTTGCATTTGCTCTAGCCCCAGTTTACTCCAATTCAGTAAATGGCAACTCTATTCATCCACTTGCCAAAACAGTCATTCTTCCCTTTTTCTTAAGTGCTACTCTAATCCATCAACAAATCCAAATAGCTGCACCTTCCAAATACACCCAGAATCCTACCACTTCTTATCGCAATAGTCAAAGCTACTATCCTCTCACCAGAATTACTACAATAGCCTCTAAAATGGTCTTCCTATTTCCATCCTGGTTTCTCTGGGTTTACCTCTTACCAGTCTCTGTCAGGCTCATCCTTTTCTAGCTAGACGGTCTTCCTTTCTCTCCTTGGAACATGCCAAGCAAGCTCCCCCCATAAGCCTTTTTCCATCTTTCTCCCTGAAATGTCTTCCCCCAGATATATACATGTTTCTTCCTATTCCTCCATTCAGTTTCCTCTCAAAGGACATCTTCCCTCTCAGAAAGGCTTTTCCTGACCATTCTGCAGAAACAGCACCCTCTTACTGTTTTCCTCTATCCAAATTGTTCGGATTTACTTTTCTGAAGAGTACTTACCATCACCTATCATTTTATATACTTGTTTGTTTACTATCTCTCTATTTTATCATCATCTGGGTCCCCCATAAGAAACTCATGAGGAATTTAGCCTTCTTTGATTACTATTGAATTCTCAGTGCTTAGAAGAATGAGTGGCTCATAGAACATGGATTTCTTAAATGAATAAATGAATGATTTAGCAGCCTGAAGTAAGGTCATACCAAGGGATAGAGCGAGTATATGAACCCACTCTTAACTACTGATCAGTGACCTTGAAAGACATAATTAAGGTCAATTTTATATCACAGCATTTGATACATGGTAATTACTGAATAAATGACAAATATCTTTTTATTTTCAGAGGTTTCTCAACTTCAAACTACTCAAAGGTTAATAGATGAAATCTGTCAACAGTCATATTCTACTTAATATTTGGCATAGTAGAGAATAACTGATGTGACTCTCCAGCAAATTTTAGTAAAGTGAGACCTCTACCAGCCATTTTCCAAAATATATATTTGGTATCTCTCCCTTCCTAACTCTGTGGCCAACCTGACTTCCCTTTCAAAACGCTGAATGAAAAAACAGATCAGAGTATGAGGGAATAAAAGGTCTAGAAAACACTATAATAGAGAGATAAAAGAATACCCTATGCATCCCTTATAGAGAGAGATATAGATAGTATTTACCAAGCATAGGTTGCTATCATCTGAACAAGCAAACTTCAGATTCCCTGGAGCTGACTTGAACAAAATTATGTACCCAGAGCCATGGCAATGCTGTCTTCAGTTCTGCCCCCTCCCTCAGTGTCCCCTTCTTCCCTTATCTACACTACTGTTTAGTGGGATCCAATCAAGGTCAGCAGCAGATGGACACCTGGTACTTTGTAGAAATACTAACAATATGTAAGCTTTCAGATGTAAGGAATTTTTTTTATTGAAGTATAGTTGATTTACAATGCTGTTATGTATATATATATATGAATATATTCTCTTTTCCATATTCTGTTCCATTATGGTTCATAATAATAGACTATTAAATACAGTCACTGTGTTATATAGTAGGGACTTGTTGTTTATCTATTTTTATATATAGTAGTTTGTATCTGATAATCCCAAACTCATGATTTCCCCTTTGGTAACCATAAATTTGTTATCTATGCCTGTGAGTTTGTTTTATAAATAAATTCATCTGTATCACATTTTAGATTTCACATTTAAGTGACATCATATGGTATGTCTTTCTCTTTCTGACTTAATTCACTCAGTATGATATTCTCTAGGTACATCCATGTTGCTGCACTGTCAATATCATTCTTGTTTATGGCTGCCTAATATTTCATTTTGTATATATATATATATCTCACATCTGTTGTCCACTCATCTGTTGATGGACACTTGGGTTACTTCCTAGTCTTGGCTATTGTAAACGGTGCTAGTGAACATTGGGGTGGATGTATCTTTTCAAATTAGAGTTTTCATCTTTTCCAGATATGATGCTCATGAGTGTGATTGCTGCCTCATAGAAACAGCAATTATATTTCTTGTTTCTAAAGGAAACTCCATACTGTTTTTCATAGTGGCCATACCAATTTATGTTTCTACCTATAGTATAAGGGGGTTCCCTTTTTCTCCATATACTCTTTCCAGCATTTGTTACTTGTAGACTTTTTAAAAATGGCCATTCTAACAGGTATGAGGTGGTACCTCACTGTAGTTTTGATTTGCATTTCTCTAATAATTAGTGATGTTGAGCATCTTTTCATGTGCCTCTTATTCATCTGCATGTCTTCTTTGGAGAAATGTCTGTTCAGGTTTTCTGCCTTTTTTTTTTTTTTTTTTTGTATTGTTTTTTACATATGAGCTGTCTGTATATTTTTGAAATTAACCCCTTGTCAGCCTCATCATTTGCAAGTATTTTCTCTCATTCTGTAGGTTGTCTTTTCATTTTATTGAGGGTTTCCTTTGATGTTTTAAAGTTTGCTTAGGTCCTATTTGTTTGCTTTTTCTTCTATTTCTTTTGCCTTGGGAAACTGATCTAAAAAACCACTGCTACCATTTATGTCTGAAAATGTTTTGCCTGTTTCCTTCTAGGAGGCACCATTCTTATGATGATATGTTTTACATTTAGGTCTTCAAACCATTTTGAGTTTATTTTTGTATGTTTTTTGGTTGTTGTTGTTATTCAGTTGTATGAGCTGTTTATACATTCTGGAAATTAAACACTGTGTTAAAATTTTTTTGAAGTAAAACTAACCTTATTTTGTAGTAGTTTGTACACAAACTTAGAAATCCCAGATGAAAGTGATGGAACTCTAATGCATGTGCAGAACTCCTACATGTGGTATAAGTAGAGTATCTAAGAGGAAAATGCTAGAACCACTATGTATCTTTACTTTTGTGTAATAAAATAAGAAAGAAACTGAACTTCAGTGATAATCTATGGTTTTACAGTAGCAGTAGTATATATAATTTATAAATGAATATATTGGAGTGCAAGGTAAAATTATTTTTACTGATAGCATTCTTGGATCAGAACTGATTCAACTGTGTTAATTTTCTTTTTCTAAGTAACAGATTAAGTTAAGCCACAAACTTAACAGCTTCAAACCACACACATTTCTTACCACACTGTTTCCATGGGTCATGAGTACTGCCATGGTTTAGCTGTTTCCTCATCTGAACCTCAATGGACAGTACACAAATGGCTGTTTGCTTCTTCACAGCCAAAGGAGAATCTCTCCAGCTCTGGTCTACAAAGGCAAAGTCTTACTTAACAAAACATAATCACAAGAGTGACATCCCATCATCTTTGCCATACTTAAGTTACAGGTTCCACCTGCACTCGAGAGGAGGGGATTGCACAAGGGTATGGATCACCGGGGGACTCACATTAGGGTGTGCTTCCATGGAAACCATTCTTTAAAAGAAAACCCAAAGGTCTTTTTAGCTTCAAAGCATGGTTGACTAATTTTAATTTTTCAAAAACCTACCTAAAATATATTTTCCCTCCTGGAAAATTGATTGCATCAACCTAGTTCAACTCTAGTCACTTCCTACAATGGATGTATTCATCAATTATGTCCTAAGTTCACACTGTATTAAATTGTACTGGTTCCTGGATGCTAACAAGTATGTTTATGAAGTCTTGGATCTCTCTAATGTATACATAGTTAAAGGATATGCACATCTATTTCTCTTATAAATAACACTATTGTCAGAAAAGGCAACAATTCTCATCTTCCCTTTCTGTGCTTGCTAACATACTCCAAGTATAAAAGTAGAAATTCTATATCTTGCATAAAACAAAATAGAGACAGAGTGGCAATGTAACGTGGCCGAAACACAAAGCAGTAGTCACTGACAGGGTAAGGATTAGACCTTAACGTTTGTGATTCTTTATCCTGTGTTCATTCCATTAGGCTCTACTGTACTGTTTCCAATTAACTAGAAGAAATCTTTAAAGAAAGATATGATCTTCAAAACAAAAATGAAAGCTTAAAGAAGGCAGTCAGCATAAAAGCTTCCAATGTGCCATCTGGATGAATAATTCCATCTGGAGAGGTGAGGCTTTTTTCATTTTTGTATTTTTAGGGTCGTTCTTTCAGGGTGGGTCATTATCTTCCCATAACTATGCATTAAACAGTCTAACTCCCCTGGGTCAGAATTCTCAAGAGAATGGGAAACCCAGCTCATTGTACAAGTCAGTTCTACATGGCTGCATAAGACTCAGAAGAGACTCTAATTGATTTATTATTTGCTTTTACTATTCTCAACAAGTGAAAAAATAAAATTTAGGTTATATTCTAATGCAATTTGATCTCTAATTAATCCAATATAATTCAATCTGTCTGAAAACAAAAGAAAAGAAATTCATTCTATTCCATCAACTTCTTGACATTTTCCCTTCTATAGTTAGGAAGAAAAACTGATGACAAAATTATAACTTTTATGCTATAGATAGACAGGACTTGTAACATGCCAATACAAAAAACACAAGAGCTATTTACTGAATACAGTCCTTTATGCACGGCAAAAACAGATGACTGCATATCCTATGAGAAGGTATTTCTGAAGCTTCAAAAAAATGTTCACAATGCTCAAGACAAATGGTAAAAATTCTGTCACTGCCTCTGGGAAGACTGTCCTAAGTCCTCAACTACTGAACTCTAATATCCACAAACATCTGCTTCTTCTGCAGCAGGTAGCTCCTCTCTGCTATGTGCAAGCAACATGATACAACAGTGACTCTGAGGACATGGGATCATGAATACTAGTAGGTGTTGATCAATGAAACACTGAAATTCTTTACTTGCTTCCTCTTGTGCAGTTAATAGCAATACAAAGAGCAATATTAACAACATTAGAGCTTCTGTTACAGGCAAATCTCTGACCTGCTGTTGCCACATTTGGGCCTGTTTCAAAATTTTCATCATTTTAATTCACAGAAACCAGGGAATAAAAAAGGAGATTTGTCATTTCTTATTTGATCAGCTATCCAAGAACCAAGTGAATTTCTTCAATATTATAAGGTTCACATGAACACTAGGAGATCTTCTCAAAAAACAATGTTGGTTAAACCTCTCTGTTATATTATGAGCACATTTTAAAATAATAAAAATTATCTTTAATCCTAATTTAACATAATTTCTAATAAATTCAAACATATATTTGTTCCTCATTGAATTTTAATGTCAGTATTTTGTAAATGAAATGCCAGTATTTTTCTAATTGGTTTTCAGCTGATATTTTTTTCAGTCATCAATCCTATGATACATTTTGGAAATTCAGTGTAGGGAGTACACACACATTGCTTTCAGTCAGGTTTTTTTTTTTAAGTCCTCCTTAATGAATTCTTAATTACATTATTCAAAAGATCCATTATTCAGCATTCATCTCACTGCTAAATGAAAGTCTTTACCTGACATGTGAATGAAATAAGTCTAAATGCTTTCTATGCCACCTAGGGACTCTGAATAGACTTTTAGCTTCATGGCAGCAATAGGCTTCATTTCTGTTTTAAATTTGTATGGAATGTTTTTAGAGGTGGGTAATATGCAATAGTATACCAATGTGAGCAGCACTTAATTCCAAATGTGTTCTCAGATTTACTTAGGGCTAGAAAAATGCAAAGAAGGTCAGAAGATAGTTGAAAGTAGAAAAATTCCATACAAGATTTGATAATACCTGTGCAAAGATTTTAGATGAATGCAAGTGTTATCTAAAACATGGACTAACTTCAGATGAGGAGAGTGAATTTCCTGAGAGTTCCTTGTAAATGTCCCTCTTGTCACTTCTTTATCAGGAAAAAACATATTGCTAAGTAGTAGCAAGAGAAATTCAGAGATCCTTCAAAAGATAAGATTTTTTAAAAACATACTTTTGTTGACTAATGCATAAGTAAGAAATAGTCTCAGGCTTTATGCTCCTCTTATAGTCATATCTAAAAATGAGCCAGAGTTACTAGTCTACTTATCAAGCAGTCTCCACGTCTTCAAATGATACTTCCAGAAGGTATCTACCAAGAAGGTAAACTGGTGTATGAAATAGTTCTGACTGGGTTCTAGAACTTCCTGTATGTTTTGTGTGTGGGTGCTCAGTCATCCCCAACTCTTTGAGGTCCCATGGACTATAGCCTGCAAGGCTTCTCTGTCCATGGAATCTTCCAGGCAGGAATACTGGAGTGGGGAGCCATTCCCTTCTCCATGGGAGCTTTCCAACTCAGGGATCAAACCCACATCTCTTGGTCTCCTGCGCTGGCAGGTGGATTCTTTACCACTAGCGCCACCTGGGAAGCCCCTAGTTCTACAGAATATGAATAAACCTGTTGGAGATTTTAAGTTTAGGGAAAGCAAAGTTCATGTTCTAAAGAATTAAAAGCAACAAATTCAGAATTTCCACTCTCCCTGCCCGAGCTTCAGAAGAAGAAAAAAAATGAGCAAGAGCATCTAACAAGACAAGCTTAACTTTCTTTTGCTAGGCTTGGTTTTGTTTTGATTTTTCTAGTGTAAGAAACCTGGCTGAAGACACTCTTACTTGCTTTGCTAGGTCTGAGTTATGTGTATGTGCAAATGCTTATGAGAACAAATCCTATGTCACATTCAGCTTTGCAGAGCTGATTGAATAAACGACTTCATAGCCTTGCATCTAATATTGAGTTGACAAAAACAATGAAATCTTTTGGATCCCCAAGACCATTTAAAAATATTCTTAGAGAAAGCATAAGTTAATAGTTTATGATTCAGTGTTCTCTTTGGAAATAGAAGGAGATATGTGTGGGCAGAAAGCAATACATTTTTCTTCCCTGATTGTTTTTATAATAACTGCCATTGTAGCCAAAACTGGAGAACAAATTGTTCTTCACTTGCTGCAGACAGTGAAGAAAGTATAGAAGTCAAATTTCAACATAAAATTACCACAAACATAGAAGGGTTGCTATATCATCAGAGAAAGGTATATTTTAATGTTTCCATATTATTAACTGAATATCTTGAAAATTAATGATAAATATGCACATTTTAAAAGTCAATGTCTACATATTTTTAAAGAATACAGAAAAAATGAATGCATGCATGCTCAGTGGTGTCTGACTCTCTGCAACTCAATGGACTGTAGCCTACCAGGCTCCTCTGTCCACAGAATTTTCCTGGCAAGAATCCTGGAATGGGTTGTGAATTCTTCCTCCAAGGGATCCTCCTGACCCAGAGGTCAAACCCACATCTCCTGCATCTCCTGCATCTCCTACATTGGCAGGAAGATTCTTTACCACTGAGCCACCTGGGAAGCCCCAGAGGGGAAAAAAAATGACAGTCCATAATAAAAGTACAGTATGTGTCAGAGAAACAGAACATCATTAATTCAGTAGAAACAATAAATAAAGAAGATTTACTTTTTTCCCATTTTTGCTTTAAATCAAAATTTAAGATTTTAAGATAATAAAAGTTTAAGATTATCCCATCAATGGAGGAGCCACTCTTAAAACATATTTCTCATTGAGCCAGAGGTGATACTAAAGGTATGGCCTTGGAGTTACTTAGACTAATCCCTGATTGGAAAGAGAGAAAAGTTTAGGCTCTTTAGAATCAGCCTCACTGTGTATACTTCTTGCTAGAAAAGAATGCCTACTTTAGGCTGATCATGCATTAATTAATGAAACACCTGATATTTTCCAGCAGGAATGCAATACTTCCTAGCTTTAAAAAAGCAAAGCATTGTTTAGGATACGTAGAAAATGTTAGAGGAAAGTACTCAGGAATTCTGTCCTCTGATGGGCAACTCTTAAGGACTGCAGGCCCCCATTCTCACTGAGTGGGTTCTAGTTAGGCACCCTCTGCTGAGGGCCCCAGTCCACTCTAGCTCCTGGAATTAGGAACCCTCAGAGCAAAAGGCTAAGTCAATGAAGACTTCTGGTGTGAATTAAAGCTAGATATTTCGAAAATTAATCAAATGAGTCTAAACATAACAAATTTAAATAAGGATGAAACCAGCAGGTAACTTCAACAGTGTGTCTGGGTACCCTCAGCTCCTGAGTCAATGAATTCAGGATCAGCACAAATCCTGTTTTCAAAGTAGGTACTGCATTTGTTAGGAAATAAGTTCCTTGGTAAAAGGATTCTCTCTCATGAGAGCCTATTTCACTTGACAGAAGAAAACATAGATCGGACTTCTCTCCCAAGGAGGGTTTGCCCCCACAGCCCGGCTAGACTGTTTTATGTCTTGCGGCCTCCATTCCAATACAGGTGGGCAAACAGACCTCAAAATAAAAGAAGTAGACAAAGAACCTGCCAAGCTTCAGCCCACAATCCATGTACATTTGTAGAAGATAAAAGGTGTGTTTAGGGGAAAAAAATCAAGACTGCTCAACTGTGCTGAGAGTATGAGTCTTGCTGTCTGACAAGGTTCTGCACAATTATTTTTTCATCTGTAGTGCAAAACTCCATATTTATCTCTCCAATTGCCAGGAAAAAATATCCTGGTGAAGCTTATGAATAATATTTAAAAGGAAAAGAAGCAACAACTATTTAATTATCACATTACTTATGGTTATAAAAAGGAACATTACTTAAAAGCCCTAAAGCTCCTTTCCTCAGAGCCATTGTAAACATCAACTATTGTTTACCAGATGTAACTTATTACTTTGGAAATGTCATTCTATTATACTTAAATGAGGTAATTTGCAATTCCCCATACCATTCACAGGTGTCTATTTCTGAACCTCTTTAAAAAGGAAATTCACGGGATAATAATACTTGGTTTTTATGCGACAATTTCATTTATTTTTAACCAATCTAAGCAGCACTGTCACCTTTTGGTTGTTTACCTTTTAAGTATCTATTAAATAGAGTAACTGTACTGTAGAATATTTTAACTCTCTGTACTGATAATGATAAACAGGATTCAGGAAGAAAGTGAGACTTCTTTGATAAAGCTCATTTCTTCACAATATGGTTAATGCTTTCTCATATTAAAAATAACAGCAATTTCCTGTTTGTCCTTTTTCACTTCAATTACACAATCCTTTGTATTGTGTACAATACAAAGGGGAAAGTTGTCTTTTCTTCTTTTCTTTTTTTTGCCACTATCAAATATTTGAACTTCTAGTTTGATAACACTGGTCTACAATAGGCTATTGTATACGGCAAACTAACATCCAAGACCACGACTTCTTTTGGGTGGCAATTATTCCAAATTAACAAATTCTTGTATTTGAAGCAGTTAAAAAATTTTCAAACAGGCTAAATACATTAAATGATTTTCCAGATGGTTTCTCAACCCCAAACTCTCTGCAGCACCAGGGGTATTTACAAGCAAAAATGTCTGCTATTTATTTTGAATTTTTTGTGAAATCCCTGGAAGTGTGAGTTTCTCACAGCCGTGAATGTGTTAAGGCAGATGTACACTAGAGGCAATCCTTAAAGTTTAAGCTTAGAATTATCAATAGCTATAAAAGCACTACCTCAAAACCACCTAACCTTCTTAACTGGTTAAAAGAGTATAATCCTTTCAGTTATTAGAAGACCTTTGAAGTGAAACACAGAAACTCAGCCCTTTTGCCTGTTTTTTTTTTTTTTTTAATTCTCCTATAGACTAAACCACAGGGCAGTGTGGGCTTAGCCCCATCTGCGTGGCGAGCAGTGAATTACTTTACTTGAACTTTGCTCCAGTCAGGACATTTTAGAGCTTATAAATCTTGAATCCATCTAAGTTCACCTTAAATTAGCCTTGCAAAAACACACTCTAAACTCCAGTTGTCAGCCTGGTGGCTTCTGGCCAGATGCCACTCAGGAGCTGCAACACTGATTGCCATCTTCTCTTCTACTTTTATTTTTTGTCTTAGACACAATTTTTAAGGAAAAAAAAAAGAATATGCAAGTTAATAGGATGTGGAGAACAACTACAGCTTAATAATGGTACTGTTAGCAGGTACATTTTACATTTAAAATATATGTGATGAAAACAGAGTGAGGCAGCCTAGCTGTGTGTACCATAACACCATATATGGCACAAGGAATCTGGGACTGGGCCAGGCGCTTGGCTAAGCTTTGCCAAGATACAACAGATTTTTCAATTTTCCAGCAAATAGAAACAAAATACTCGTTTCAGAAGGTGTACTCAACAAACACTTTCCAATGTGTTTCTGATTTGTGGTCAGAATGTTTTTACTGCTGGTGCCCTGCACTTTTGAGACATTTATTTCCTAAAAGAAAGATTCCTTTCTATAAACCTCAACTGTCTGTTTTTCAAAGCAATTTAAAATCAAACACACAAATAAAATTCTTAACATATGGAAACCTTCATATAGGGCCTTACGTATCCAGAGTTAAAATTGTTTTATAAACTGTAATGCTTTGCAGATGAAAATACAGAGAGGATGACTGTTTTTAGCACTAATGCTTTTTGACAGCGTTAAACCTTGTTTTAGTAATTGACATCAAAATGTTTGGTGGTTTTAAATGGACCATTAATAAAAATGGTATGTTTTAAGTTTTTTAGAAATTGTGCTTAATACTGTGAAGTGGGATAAAATTGCAAATGTAATACTTATTTTTATTATTTCAAAAAATTCTTATAACAAAACAACCCTCATTCTAACCCATGTCTCTAGAAGAACTTCTGAAGCTCAAAGGAAGAAAATATTTCCTTAGAATCTCTCCAGAAATGGACGTTTTACCAGTTCCCAGTTTGGAAAAAGACAAAATAACAAAACAAAATTGGCATGTTCTGTCACTAGGACTCTAGAAGTTTTGCTGAATCCAATTGGATCCTACGGAACCATGAAAATATAATCAAAGATCTTTACTATGAACTAGGAAGTATACATCAGAGGACATGAATTTTAGTATCACCTCTGTCACAAATATTGTACACAGAAAACCATGCAAATTTCCCTGAGCCTCAACAAACCTATCTGCAAAATGGAAATACTAACATTTACACTACCAAAGCAGACAGACAATTGGAAAAGCTCATAAATTACACTATATGAAAAATCTTGGTAATAAAAGGCAAAATTATTCATTTCCATTTAAATCAGAAAGCAGTTTACTGAGCACTTATTAGTTCTTATTCACAATGAATGGGAGAAAAGAAAAGTATATGAAAGTTACAGATCTTATCTTGTGGAAACTGTAAAGAATGCATTGGATAAAAGCAGAAAATGAGATGAAGTTGGGGCTAGAGAGACATTTGGTCGAGAAAGAATTTGAGAAACAAAATGAGGGCAGGAAACAGTGCAGCGTGATTTTGGAATGTCAAACGATCCAGTGTTGCAATATGAGGACTGATTGACAAATAGGAACAAATACATTTGGGCTTATAGTATGCAAAGGAACCCTGTGATAGGCTGTTAGCAAAATGTAGCTTAATTTTCACCAATCTTAGAATATTTTCCTCAGCTCTACCTCTCCATTTCAGTCACTGCCCAAATTTTCTGCTTTCCTTTATATCCAAATTAATAAATTAAAAACTGTTTTTTTTAAACAGCATCAAATTTATGAAGACATTAGAGTTATCCTTAGAAGGAAGGCAGGCTTTCCTGGAGGTTCAGATGTAAAGAGTCTACCTGCAGTGTGGGAGACTCAGGTTCAATCCCTGGGTCAGGAAGATCCCCTGCAGAAGGCAATGGCAACCCATTCCAGTACTCTTGCCTGGAAAATCCCATGGACAGAAGAGCCTGGTAGACTACAGTCCATGGGGTCGCAAAGAACAGACACAACTTAGCGACTTCACTTTCTTTACTTTTCTTTCTTTGGAAGGAGGGCAAAAATCCAGGATCCCCTGGAGACTTGACAGTGGTATGGGACTCAGACAGGCTTCAGAATGACTGGAACAGACAGTTCCCATAAACATCGAATCAGGAGCTCAGAAAGATCACCATGCCAGAGGACAGAGAAAGAACACTATACTTCATGATTAGAACATATTGCTGAAATTCTGTAGGAATGGTAGGCATCAGCGGCAGAGGAATGTTGGCACCTAAAGTAAGCAACCAAGAAGCTCAGCACTGGAGATTATTCATGGGCTCAAAGCCTCAAGAATCTCCATTATGATGGCAGACTGTCCTGTGCTAATTACAAATCAGGGTAGAGAATTTCTGTAACTCCTGTGTTAAATTCTATGTCCCAACCAACACGAAAAAAGTTTCACCTTTTTAAAAAAATCAGTTTTGAAAGACAGCCATTGTGACCCACAAATTATGGAGTTAGAATAGTCTGGAGCAGTTCATTCTGTGAGAATCTGTAGTAAACAACTGAACAGTTCTTGTCTGACATCTTAAAACTGAGCCTTCTCTAGTTTGCTTGCTACTTGTAAAGTTCATCAATCAGCATTATAGGGGGAAAAAAAGATAATCACAGAGTTCCTCTAGAATGGAAATGAAATCCATGAAGAGCTGCAGGTATGCTTCTGCCTCCTGAAAGAAGCCCCTGAGCAGGAGAGTTTGTGGTAGGTATAAGTAGTTAGGGGTCTTGGTCCTTTCTAGCTGCTGTAACAAAGCGCTATCAACTGAGTGAGCCATCAATAACAGAGATTTATTTCTCACATTCCTCAAGACTGGCAGTCTAGTATCAGGGTGCCAGCATGGTGAAGTTCTGCTAAGAATCATCTTCCAAACTGCAGACCACTTGCTGCTCCTTGTTCCTCATACAGGAGAAGGACAGTCAGAGAGCTCTCTGAGTTCCTCTTATAATGGCACTTGACCCATTCACGAGGGCCCCACTCTTGTGACCTCCCAAAGGTCCCACCTCCTAATGCCATCTTTAGTAGTCAGGAATTTGGGGAGGACACATTCAGTCCACTGCATCAGATTTTTCATTCTCTGCCAGGAAACCCCCCTAAAACAAACTAAACCAAGTTTGGACAATGAACCTAGCAATCTTCTAGGGTCACAGGGCAGTCACAAGCAGGATGGCAATGACCACAAGTCTAATTCTGGCCCTTCCCAGACATCAGAAGGCCCATAGAAGTGGCCTATATTTATAGCAGTTGTGAAAGAGGCATATTACATGGCTAGCTGAAATCACAGGGAAAAAAATTAACTCAGTGACTGAGCCATCATCTTACTCCTAGCAGAGACCTATTAAATCAAAACAATGGCATGTTAGCTGGTCAGTGTCGTAACAGGAATTTGAAAGAACACAAAGTTGTAGGTAGTCCCTCCACAGATACCAAAAGTTGTGCCACTGACACAAAAGAAGCGAGTAGCAGGATGTTTGTGGGGGGTGGATGATAGCAGCTTCCAGATAGCAGGAAAATCTGTGTGGCTCTTCATCAGATCTCCAGGAAAATGTACCAGTCTCAACAAACTAACACTTTGTTGCTCTGTTCTACTTCCTTGATTGCTCCTTTTTCTCCAACTTCTAAGGAAGAGTCTCTGTCTGCCTACACAGCACCAAGGCCTTCTGAAGGCCAATCAGGATAATTGGAAAAAGGATTGTCTCAACAAAAAAGTGAGTGTTTAAAAGATTTATATTGCAAAAAGGAGAAATAACAGCAGGAGAAAGATATAGTTGAGCTGAATTCTGTGAAAGGATACAGTGGGAGAAACAGATGTTATCCACATGGAGGATGCAGCAAAGAGGCAGAGATGGGGTGGGGAAGTTTAAAGTACAATCACTATTGGTAACATGATTCCTCCCTTGGGATATTTTCTAAGAGATAGATTAGAAATTAGAATTACAGATTAGAAATTAGAATTATGATCTTAGTTTTCCTTTTGACTGTTGTTTCTTCAGATGTGATTCTATGTGGGGCTAAGTCTCCAATTTTATTTGGTCTATACTTTCTGATAACCAAAGAAAGATAAAATAAGTGCCTAAACTAGGCTGTAGTCTTTGTGATATTAAGAATAGGATAGAACAAAGCAATATTTAAAACATAAAATCAACCAGACATTAGACATTAAAGGGAGAAGAGGAAGAAATTGTCTAGGATGTTTATCAGGCTTAATTTATTGATTCAGTGGAATGCCAACAACTATGGGGGTTGGGGAAGAAAAATTCTGAAGATAACCAATAGGCAACAGGATATCAATGTTTGGAATTTATAAGAGAGTTAGGACCAGAACTCCCTGGCATGCATGTGAAAAATAAACTCACGGGAACAGATGACATTCTTTAAGGGAGATAAATAGTCAGGAGCTCAAAGACATCTTAAGATTGTAAAAAGGACAATTGTTAACTGAAAATCGAAAATGTTAGCCAGATGTTATATTCTTCAGATAATGTAGCAGTTTGAAAATGGAGGGGGCAAAGACATCAACTAACAACATAAACTGTAACTGCGACACTCTTCACTTCTGGGGCAGGTCACAAGCCTGTGTTGTAAATCAAAGCAACTCTTCTATTATTTTGTGTTCTCTTACTCTCTGCCAACCTCTTCAGCTAGACTGGGTTTGGATCTGGTGGAGTAATCCATATATTCATTCCTATAGATGAGCCATTAGTGGCCATGTCTTCCTTGGGTTAGCACAATTTTCCAAGGACAGTTAAGTAAGAAATTAAGTACCAAGAGGTAACCTGGTGATTATCCTGAGTTCTAAACATTAGTCCCCTTTCCTCTATTCTGAATCAGCAGCCTAATTTCCTCCTGGTAATTGAGATAAATCACCCAGGGCAGAATCGTGACTTTCACCTTCTCTACCTGATGGTTCAGCAGCATAAGAAATTCAAAATGTCCAGGGAATAGTCTCAGTTTCCAATTTCTTGGAAACATGATGATGTTTCCTCATGAAGCATGCTTCTTTTAGGCACTGTGACCTTCAATTTCATTGAACCACACTCTTAGGGACAGGAAGCAAAAAGTTCTTCTAGAGTATTAAGATCAATTCAGAGTGATCATAGGAGAGTCCACTCCCATATCCATGCCTTAACTCTCAGATCTAGTCATTCCATCTAGAGAGCTGACACTGGCACTGACTACTGATTTAAGGCACACATATCATCCCTAGGGATCTTACCCTCCTCTCACAAAGTGTTTTCTCTTTGTTTGTACTCTGACTAAGGCTTGAGCAGGCCATTTCAAGGCTTTGTCAAGCCACCTGCTTCTGGACTAAGGCATGTGGTAAAAACTAGTGAATTCTGAGTTTGTGGTCTCCGTCAGGAAATGTGACCCTGGTCAGACAAGATATATATGGAGGAAAATGACACTTGTGAGTCATCCTACAAGTTCATGAACGATGCTGCTTGTGGAAGCACTGCAGGCATTGGAGGCAAATTATGAACCAGATTAAGTTGGACACTCAACAGTGGTAAGTAGCCAAATCAGTCTTGGCAGAAAATCCATGCTTCTCCCCCTGACCCTGTAGTCATTTTATATGTGATACACTGAGCTAACGCTGAGTACCTAAAGAAAGATGATTTTGTCTACTGGGTAGGTAACCTTACCTAATTACTGACAGCCTCTTCAGCAATGGATTGCCTCTGCTGGGCATTACATGACATACAAACTTTGTCACATTCTGTACCATTCCAGAATTGCCATCGTGCATACCCAACTCCCAAACATTTTTCAATTTTCCAATTTTCCCTTCAAAATTGTTTTCTTTCCAACTCCCAGACAAGCCAAGTAGCTTGTTAGTCACTACCTACACTACCAGTATAGATATGTTTCTCAAGTCATCTCTCCTTCTACCTGCAGTGGATAACAAGACAAATATATGAAGATGTTTTCACTTCACCCTGAATAGGACTGTAGTAAAATATCTATCCATTTCCTTCTATTCTTGCTCTGAAAAAGGGTGTCTTTGTGTATCAGAAGAGCAGGACTGTCCATCACCCAGCCACCAAAGATTAATATTAAAGTAAAACATTAAAACACTAGTATATTCTAAACCTGTCATGGAATTATGTTTTCCTTGCCAGAATAAATAATGAAATTTAATTAATGAGACTTAAAGGAATTATACTTAGGCACTTCTTGGAAATGAGTCTGTCTCCTAAGAAGTTGTATGTATTATAAAAAAGAAAAGATCTTTTTTGCCTCTGAATACTGTTGCATGCATGTGACATCTGAATCTAAAGCAAATATCTTCAGAAATAAAGGACACTAGCATAAAACTACAAACTAATAAACTGAGAACTGAATAGTGGAAAGCTAGAAAAAAAACTGGTTCTTAGATAATGCTGTTGAACTACTGAGCTAATCATCCTTGGAATGGCTAAATGTAAGAGTAACTCTAGACTCTTTGCTACCACCACAACATTTGTATCATCTAGGATTTTATTAGAATTACAGAATCTCAAGTTCCACCTAGTTCTACTTAATCAGAAAATACATTTTACCAAGATTTCCAAGTGACTCATAAGCACATTAAATTTCAGAAACATTTTCCACGACAAAATTTTTAGATGTCGTTACTAGCACATGGAATTGACCAGAAGAAAATGGACTGCCTGAGAGCTTATTAAATTCTTAAGGGAAATGTATTCCTAGTGAACTTTCTATTACTCACTACTTAATGCAAATTCACTGGTAGAGAGGGATAGCTTTTGATGGAAGAGGCTTAAACATATTTATGATTATTTTTTCCTTTTAGGGATACTAAATATATTTTGATTATACAGTATGAAAACTATAAGTATTAGCATTCAAACTTTGAGCCCTGTAAGTCTTAAGATGAAGAAACACACATAGAGGCTTTGGAACGTACAACTTTCAAATAACTACTTAAAAAGACAATAAACTAAATATCACATGAAACAGGGTATGATTAACAAGTGAAAGCAATTCAATGTCATTCAGGTACTACCTATGTATTAGGGATAAAAATATGGATGTCATAATCCTTGGTTTAAGGAAAAACACAGCCTGAAACAATTATAAGCGAGGCCACAGATCAAAATAAGCAGGGATAAACAAAGGATATGTTTTTGATAGCGTTTGGCAGGTACATCCCCAAACAATAAGTAGAAGACTTACAGTGGGCATTTTTTTTTTAAACTTTCCAGCATACATTCCCCTTCTGCTAACAGTACCACAAATTTCTTTTGAGGTGTCAAGTCTCCCTCATTTTCCATGCATGTGGTTAAAGTGAAAGCTACACCATTGCTCTAGGGAAGAAGAGTGAGATACAGGCCTGGCCAATCAGAACTCCTATAATAAATTACAGCATTGTCACCAGCTATCATCTCCACCCAACTCACAACTCCCACAAGAACAGCACAGTATATGTATATGCCTTTGCCATAGTAACTAAGGTGTTGCCCTGTAAGGAGGATATACTGGAGTGGAAGAAATAACTATCCAGAGTTGTACGTCTGGGTAACCAGAAAAATGATTCCATTTGTAGTGATAGAAGGGTCAGTAAGTGAAGACCATTTGGGAAGGAAGATGAAGAATTCAATTTTAGATAATGAAATTTAATTTAAAAGAAAACTTATTATTTTGTTTTGATTATAAAAGTAATACCTGGTTTTGTTGGTAATTTTGAACATCAGGGAAAATGAAAGGAAGGCATTTAATATAAGCCTGCTAACATTTTGATACGTTTCCTTCCAAACATCTTTTCCCCTTCATATACAAATATAAAAACAAAAGTGTGATTATAATATATTATATATTATACACATAATATATTATATATAATATATTATATATTACACACATCCTTGCATCCTGCTATTTTTGATATTATGAGTACTCCAATTTTAATAAAAAGTCTTGAGTGAGTAACTCATTACTTAATGATAGATTTTCTATTTTTACAATTATAAATACAACAATAGGAATATTTATATTGAAACATGGATATAGACCTTATTTCATAAGACAAAATTCTAGAAATTAAATAATCGGGTGGCAATAAGTATGAACCACTTTTAGGCAAGGTAGATATACACAGTGATTTCTCAAGAAAGTATCTGAGATAAAATGCCAATAAAGACATATGTATATAACACCTTATTGTCTCACAATATTTTCTCAACAAGGACATATATAGACTGAGACATATGTGTGTATCAAATTATTAAGGAACACGGGGTAGCTCCATTAAAGAGTCTCTAACTAAAAGTACGTTGCTGTTGTTTACTCGCTCAGTTGTGTCCAGCTCTCTGTGATCCCATGGACTGTAGCCCCCAAGCTTCTCTGTAAAGAATCTGTCTGCAATGCAGGAGACCCAGGTTTGATGCCTAGGTTGGGAAGATCCCCTGGAGAAGGAAAGGGCAATCCAATCCAGTAGTCTCGCCTGGTGAATTCCATGGACAGAGGAGCTTGGCGAGCAACAGTCCATGGGGTTGCAAAGAAACTAAACAACAGTAGCAAGCTTTCCATCAGGAGACACAGGGCGAAAGTGACAAGAGGCGTTTTCTTGAAGGACCAGGTGGTCATCGAGGCAGAAGCCTAGCACACAGGAGTTTTGTACCACGTAAACAGGGAAACATTACCCAACACGTGTAAAGAAAATGCAGCCAGAAAAGAGAACATTTCTTTGAAGAATAACCTTCTCACATGAAATTAATTACTCATAAAAACTAGAAGATTAAACATTCTTATGCAATTCTCAAGAGGATATTGCATCGGTAAAACTATAGCACGCGTGCGCACACACACACACACATACACACAACTATAGCTTGTAGTTACAAAGCACAAAGAACCTGAGTTCTGTGAATGCTACATTGCAAAACACACAACAACCATTTGTTCAAGTAAACAGTACATTATAAGGATTGAACTTCATGTTAGATAGACCAGAAAATCAAATTAATGACATAAAACAAACTCCAAGATACCAATTTATGATGGATAAAGAAGTGAAAACCAAGAAGCTAAGCCTTAAAAGCAACTCACCAAACACTTTTCCTGCAGTGTCAACTCTGTGTTTCCACGGAGGCCACGCTTGTTGCACAGTTCATGCTGGGCCAGCAGTGGACCAGGCGTAGGATCCCACATTGGGTGCATCCATAGGCTTTGGCTTTCCGGCTCTGGACAGTCTACAGGACTAAGTGGGCAAGTTTAGAGGCAGCAAGCAGTATGTTAGGGAGTTCAGATTTGTTGTCTTGGCATTTTCCCTGGATCCAAGAAGTTAACTGTGGTCACAGATAAGAACAAACTTGCAGGATTAAATTCTGAGACTGGAGAGATAATCTGGAGCCTTTTTGACAGTTCAGTTCAGTCTCTCACTCATGTCCGACTCTTTGTGACCCTATGAATTGCAGCACGCCAGGCCTCCCTGTCCATCACAGTCTCCCAGAGTTTACTCAAACTCATGCCCATCGAGTCAGTGATGCCATCCAGCCATCTCATCTTCTGTCATCCCCTTCTCCTCCTGCACCCAATCCCTCCCAGCATCAGGGTCTTTTCCAATGAGTCAACTCTTCGCATGAGGTGGCCAATGTATTGGAGTTTCAGTTTCAGTATCAGTCCTTCCAATGAACACCCAGGACTGATCTCCTTTAGGATGGACTAGTTGGATCTCCTTGCAGTCCAAGGGACTCTCGAGAGTCTTCTCCAACACCACAGTTCGAAAGCATGAATTTTTTGGCGCTCAGCTTTCTTCACAGTCCAACTCTCACATCCATACATGACCACTGGAAAAACCATAGCCTTGACTAGACGGACCTTTGTTGGCAAAGTAATGTCTCTGCTTTTTAATATGCTATCTAGGTTGGTCATAACTTTCCTTCCAAGGAGTAAGCGTCTTTTAATTTCATGGCTGCAGTCACCATCTGCAGTGATTTTGGAGCCCAAAAAAATAAAGTCTGACACTGTTTCCACTGTTTCCCCATCTATTTCCCATGAGGTGATGGGACCAGATGCCATGATCTTAGTTTTCTGAATGTTAAACTTTAAGCCAACTTTTTCACTCTCCTCTTTCACTCTCATCAAGAGGTTTTTCAGTTACTCTTCACTCTCTGCCATAAGGATGGTGTCCTCGGCATATCTGAGGGTATTGATATTTCTCACAGAAATCTTGATTCCAGCTTGTGCTTCTTCTAGCCCAGCGTTCCTCATGATGTCCTCTGCATATAAGTTAAATAAGCAGGGTGACAACATACAGCCTTGATGTACTCCTTTTCCTATTTGGAACCAGTCTGTTGTTCCATGTCCAGTTCTAACTATTGCTTCCTGACCTGCATACAGGTTTCTCAAGGGGCAGGTCAGGTAGTCTGGTATTTCCATCTCTTTCAGAATTTTCCAGTTTATTGTGATCCACACAGTCGAAGGCTTTGGCGTAGTCAATAAAGCAGAAATAGATGTTTTTCTGGAACTCTCTTGCTTTTTCGATGATCCAGCGGATATTGGCAATTTGATCTCCAGTTCCTTGGCCTTTTCTAAAACCAGCTTGACAAGGTCACCACAGAAAGTCCTGTGGATGCCATGCTGCTCCAAGAACTGGGTGCAATCACTGCATCAGATGGAGGCTGTGCATCTTTGGAAGACTAGTATTGAAGGCCTGAAGTTAAACTGGGAGGTTATCTTGGACAAATGGCAGTTTCCAGGCATTTGGGCTGGTGGGTGCCCAAGTCAATAAGATCCCTTGCAGCCCTGAAGACCAGTCTTGCCCTCTATCATCTCTCCGATGGGCACTTAAAGTAACCGAAAAAGAAAAAAGAGAGAGAAACCCAAGGATAGAAACATTAGAGCTGTGGAAAACAGATTTAAATGATTCACCATTTATATAATAGGAATCTTAGATATCAGTAAGCCAACAAAACAGGCTCTGAATCAGGAGAGTTCACTGGGAACCAGGAAAACCTTTATTTATTAAATGAATGGTGTGAGTCCAGATTGGATATTGGATTAGAAATGTTATAAAGGATATTTTTGTAAATTATTACTTGAAATAAATATTAGATGATATTGTATCAATAGTAAATTGTCTGCATTTGATAATTATATTATAGGGATGTGATCTTAAAAGACATGTACTGACATATTTAGGAGTGAAAGATCATGATATCTGAAACTTTCAAATGGTTCAGCAAAAAATAAACAATTGAGAGAAAGAACATACAAATACAGCAATATGTCAATTGATTAATTTAGGTGAAAAGTACAAGGTTGTTTATTGTGTTGCAACTTTTCTCTAGGTTAAAACTGTTTAATAAAAAATTTAAAAACGTGATAAAATTTGAAAGACATTGCTGGAGTAATAAAGTGAGAAGTTTGAAAATTTTTTTTTGTTTTGTCTTTGCTTTTTAAGTTCTATAGACATCTAGGAAGAAAACAAGCAAACAAAAGCAGATTCACAGTGATCAACATCTGCAAAATGCAAGCAGGGGGGAAAAATTGAGCCTCCTATCAAGTGAGCATACAGAAGCTTAAAAAAATACACATTTTTTCTCAGATCAGGGTGAGAGAATGTTTCCAGCCAACTGAGAAATAAATGATTACAAAATAATTGTTTGAGAGTCAAAGATGGGAAAAAAATATTTTTAAAAGGAAAGATAACATATAAAACGGTTTCTAAGAATCTATTGGTCTTGTCTGATTTTCTGATTCAGCTTGGTTCAGTATAATTAGCATTTCCTGAAAGCTAGCTTTCTTTCCACATTTTAAATTGTTTTTGCTTAGAAACCATAGTTGTTGTATTCCTCAAGGCATTCTCAGTTTTATGTTTGGGTTTTGTCTTTATTAGGTTTGTAACAGATTGCTTAGTTCTTAACTTTTTCCCTATCTCCTGTAAATGTTTTTTAATAATTATTTATTTATTTATCTGGCTGCACCAGCTCTTGACAGAGACACTTCCAGATCTTTGATCTTCATTGCAACATGCAAGTTCTTTTAGTTGCAGCACAGGAACGCTTCCTTGTGGCACATGGGGTCTAGTTCCCCAACCAGGAATCAAGCCCTGGCCCCCTGGGTTGAGAGGGTAGAATCTTAGCCACTGGATAACTGAGCAAGTCCCCTGTATATGTTGAATACAAGTGGTGATAGTGAACACAGTTATCTTTTCCTGAACATCAAGCATCATTCTGCAAGACTGGGGCATTAAATATAGTGTTTAACAAAGTTATTTTCCATGCCAGCTCACTGAAACAGTCAAGACAACTTTTCAAAATATTTTATATCCAGTATTTTAGATTGTTTTCAGAGGGATAGTTAATTAGATTATACATTTCTTATTTTGTGGGTGTAGATACTTTGACATTTTTTAAATTATTTTCTGTGTAGATATACATGTATGTTATAACATTCTGGCATGGCTTGCTTAGTACTATTGCTATATTTATAATTTTTCCATAAAAATAACATATTTAGTTTAAAGAAAATAAACATTTAGAAAATGATCAACTAAGTAATGATAGACTTTTTTATTATTATGTTTGATTGATGATGCCAATGACTTGTTAACTTTAAACAAAACACCAAATATAATAGAAAAAATAAGTCCTGAAAAATATTTCTAAGCCCAAGATGGAACTGCTTCTGTCACATCAACAAGCTGAAAGCCAGATAATTTTCATATCTACTTGATCAGAAATGCAGTGTTTTCAGTCATTCAGTCCACAAATCCCAAGCCACCTCTGCTCTGAGCCTTCTCACTCCAAACAAGGTTAACTATGTGAACCCAGAAACAGTGACAGATTTTATTTTCTTGGGCTCCAAAATCACTGTGGACAGTGACTGCAGCCATGAAATTAAAAGACCTTGCTCTTTGGAAGAAAAGCTATGGCAAACCTAGACAGCATATTAAAAAGCAGTGGTGTCACTTTGCCAACAAAGGTCCATATAGTCAAAGCTATGATTTTTCCAGTCGTCCTGTATGGATGTGAGAACTGGATTATAACGAAGGCTGAACACCGAAGAA
This sequence comes from Muntiacus reevesi, assembly GCF_963930625.1. Classification (NCBI taxonomy): domain Eukaryota; kingdom Metazoa; phylum Chordata; class Mammalia; order Artiodactyla; family Cervidae; genus Muntiacus; species Muntiacus reevesi. The sequence continues at coordinate 49,986,046 of NC_089254.1, read as the reverse complement.
CTGGTACTTTCAAACTGTGGTGCTGGAGAAGACTCTTGAGAGTCCCTTAGACAGCAAAGAGATCAAACCAGTCAATCCTAAGGGAAATCAATCCTGAATATTCATTGGAAGGACTGATGTTGAAGCTCCAATTCTTTGGCCACCTGATGCGAAGAGCCAACTCATTAGAAAAGACCCTGACGCTGGGAAAGATTGAGGGCAAGAAGAGAAGGGGGTGACAGAGGATGAGAGGGTTGGATGGCATCACTGACTTAGTAGACATGTATTTGAGCAACCTCTGGAAGATAGTGAAGGACAGGGAAACCTGACATGCTGTACTTCATGGGGTTGCAAAGAGTTGGACATGCCTTATTTTGGAAATATTGAAATTATTTAAATGTGATTTGCATTATATTTTTGTTAAACAGTACTGGTCAAAAACACGAAATATTCATTATTCATGGAAACGTGGAGATAGTGGTTCCACAATCCAATAGACAGTAAGATGCTGCTGTCTTACTATACAGGGCCTAGAGAAACAGCAAGAGTAAATGTAAGTAATTCTGCACTTAAAATGCAGAATTCACAGGTAAGCAGCTAATTTTTCAAGGGCAGGAGGTCCAAGTGTAAGGAGCCAGTGGTACTCAGAAGACTTGAAAAACTTCTACACTTAGGCTGCTAGTACTTTTGGAGGTTTGAAATAAAAGACTTCAAAATGGGTTTATTAAACACTTGCTATGAGACCAGAAACAAACAAACAAAAAATTGGTAAAGGCTTTTTTATAAATTGATGGCATGCTTAATATTAAAAAAAATTTTTTTTCACTTAAAAAATACAAGAATGCAGACAGCTAAATAAAAAATATTGAAATATTCAATTTTATTTCATTTAAAATTAACATTCATAAAAGTGAGAAAATATATTAGTTACACTTATGTTTGAGAGAAAATATTTTGAATAACTGATATAATTGATATTCTAATATTATGCAAACCTATTTCCTTACCAAATAGAACATATCAGATGAAACAGAATTGAACAGTGTTTAATCTACAAATGTCATGAGTAATACTTCATATTTCCAAGTTGGAAGTATCAGGATCTTTAAGATCATAAGAACTTTCTATAGCATAAAATAAAATATTAAAATAGTGGGAAACAAACTGACCAGTGGTAAGTGTAAACGTTTATTGGAATCAACTTTGTATATTTCTTAAATATTCCTGTGGTTGGTAGAATAATTGTCCCTCAAAGAGGCTTACCTCCTAATCTATGGAATCTATGACTGCAATATGTTAAAAGGCAGAAATGAATTAAGACTACAAAGGGAATTAAGGTTGTTAATCAACTGACCTCTAAAAAGGGAGATTGTGCTGGATTATCTGAGGGGAGCCATTGCAAAAACTGAGGTTGTGAAAGCATGGAAGAAGTCAGAAAACGGGCCAAATCAGAGAAAGATCTGATGATATTTTGCTGCTGGTTTTCAAGGTGGAGAAAGGAGTCAGAAGCCAAGGAATGTGGTAGCTTCTGGACCCTGGAAGCGGGGAGATAACGGATCACCTTTATAGCCTCCGGAAGGAATGTACCCTGCTGACATACTAGTTTTAACCCAGTGATACCCATTTCAGAATTCTGACTTCTCTACCTACATAATAAATTTCTATTGTTTAAGTCACTAAATTTATGACAAATTGTTACAACAGCAACAGAAAACTGATACAATTCAACTTCTTTAAATGCATTAAGAAATCTTTCAAAGACTAACTGGTATATTCTATTCCAAAAATTTATAATGAAAGACATTTCAAGTTGGTAAATTTGTGTATAATGGAGGCATCAACTTTCTGTATTTGAACCAAATTTACTTAAGGTAAGACATTGTTTTATGATTAATTTATAACTTACTACCTGTGCTCTCTTTCTATATGAAAATCTAGTGAAGAAGATATATTTTTTCAGCCTACTTCTCTTGGGAATATCTTAAATGGGTTACTGCTATTTGAATTGGACATGAGCCCTTTAAAACAAGGTAAGAAGAGTGCATATAAGGAGCCATGATTTTGAGTTTTCACTATGAAATTTTATCATTACTGAAGATTCAAATAATATTTTTTAAATAATAAAAAACTTCACTTAGTTTAAAATTTCTAAAACAGAGAATTTACTATTCACCTAGGTTAATACTTTGGAGAGTTCAATAAATTACTTTATGAAAGAATAAAATGGTCAAAATTATGTTTAAGAAAAATAAGAAATAGCAATATAGGAAACAGTTTGCACTTCCAGCCAAGATCACTCTGTAAGTTCATGCTTTTGGATACCCCCATGGTTCCAAACACATACAGATGATATATAAAATTTTTTTTAAAAAAATACTCAACCTGGCTCAAAAAAAGATACTATTCTCAACTGACCACACCAACAAAGGTAAGCAGGAAGAAACAATTAGCCTACTGAAGTGAGATTCCAAAAAGCAAAGATAGCTAGGACTCAGCTTTTGTAGAAAACTGGGATTAAAAGGTTGATAAAACATGGCCCACTGGAGAAGGGAATGGCAAATCACTTCAGTATCCTTGACTTGAGAACCCCATGAACAGTATGAAAAGACAAAAAGATATAACACTGAAAGAGGAACTGCACATGTTTGTAGGGGCCCAATATGCTACTGGAGAAGAGCAGGAATATAGCTCCAGAAGGAATGAAAAGGCTGAGCCAAAGTGGAAGCAATACCCACTTGTTGTGGATGTGTCTGGTGGTGAAAGTAGTCTGATGCTGCAAGAAAACAGTATTTCATTGGAACCTGGAAAGTTAGGTCCATGAATCAAGGTAAATTGGAAGTGGTCAAACAGGAGATGGCAAGGGCGAACATCAACATTTTGGGAATCAGTGAACTAAAATGGATGGGAATGGGCAGATTTAATTCAGATGAATATTATATCTACCACTGTGGGCAAGAATCCCTTAGAAGAAATGAAGTTGCCCTTATAGTCAACAAAAGAATCTGAAATGCAGTACTTGGGTGCAGTCTCAAAAAAGTCAGAATGATCTTGGTTTATTTCCAAGGCAAACCACTCAGTATGACAGTAATCCAAGTCTATGCCCCAACCATTAATGCTGAAGAAGCTCAACAGTTCTATGAGGACCAACAAGACATTATAGAACTAACACCAAAAAAAAAAAAAAAGATGTTCTTTCATCATAGGGGACTGGAATGCAAAAGTAGGAAGTCAAGAGATAACCTGGAATAACAGGTAAGCTTGGCCTTGGAGTACAAAATGAAGCAGATGAAAGCTAACAGTTTGCCAAGAGAATGCACTGGTCTTAGCAAACAGCTTCTTCCAACAACACAAGAAATGACTCTGCACATGAACATCACCAGATGATCAATACCAAAATCAGATTGATTATATTCTTTGCAGTTGAAGATGGAGAAGCTCTACACAGTCAGCAAAAATAAGACTGGGAGCTGACTTGGCTTAGATCATGAATTTTTTATTGCCAAATTCAAACTTAAATTGATGAATAGGCCATTCAAATATGAACTAAAAAAAAAAAAAAATCCCTTACGATTATACAGTGAAAATAACAAATAGATTGAAGGAACTAGATCTGATGGATTGAGCACCTGAAGAACTATGGACAAAGGTTTGTAACACTGTACAGGAGGCGGTAATCAAGACCATCCACAAGAAATGCAAAAAGGTAAAATGGTTGTCTGAGGAGCCCTTACAAATAGCTGAGAAAAGAAGAGAAGCAAAGGCAGAGGAGAAAATGAAAGATATATCCATCTGAATGCAGATTTCCAAACAATGGCAAGGAGAGATAAGAAAGCCTTCCAGAGCGATCAGTGCAAAGAAATAGAGGAAAACAATAGAATGGGAAAGACTAGAGGTCTCTTCAAGAAAATTAGAGATACTAAGGGAACATTTCATGCAAAGATGGGCTCAATAAAGGACAGAAATGGTATGAACCTAATAGAAGCAGAAGATATTAAAAGGAGGTGGCAAAAATACACAGAAGAACTGTACAAAAAAAGATCTTCATGACCCACATAATCATGATGGTGTGATCACTCACCTAGAGCCAGACATCCTGGAGACCAAAGTCAAGTGGGCCCTAGGAAGCATGACTACAAACAAAGCTAGTGGAGGTGATGGAATTTTGAGCTGAGCTATTTCAAATCCTGAAAGATGATGCTGTGAAAGTGCTGGACTTAATATGCCAACAAATTTGGAAAATTCAGCATTTGTCACAGTACTGGAAAAGATCAGTTTTCATTCCAACACCAAAGAACAGCAATGCTAAAGAATGTTCAAACTACCACACAATTGCAATCTCTTCACATGCTAGCAAGGTCATGCTCATAATTCTCCAATCGAGGCTTCAATATTAGTGAACCGAAAACTTCCAGAAATACAAGTTGGATTTAGAAAAGGCAGAGGACGAGCGATCAAATTGCCAACAAACACTGGACCATAGAAAAAGCAAAAGAATTCCAGAAAAACATTATTTTCTGCTTCACTGACAGTGCTAAAGTTTTGACTGTGTGGATCACAACAAACTGTGGAAAATTCTTAAAGTGATGGGAGTACCAGACCACTTTACCTGTGTCCTGAGAAACCTGTATGCAGGTCATGAAGCAACAGTTAGAATCAGACCTGAAACAATGGACTGGTTCACAGTTGGGAAAGGAGTATTTCAAGGCCATATATTGTTACCCAGCTTATATAACTTACATGCAGAGTACATCATGTGAAATTGCCGAGCTGGATGAAACACAAGCTGGAATCAAGATTTCTGGGAGAAATATCAATAAACTCAGATATACTGATGACACCACCCTTATGGCAGAAAACAAAGAAGAACTAAAGAGCCTCTTGATGATGATGAAAGAGGAGAAGGAGAAGCTGGCTTAAAACTCAACATTCAAAAAATGAAGATTATGGCATCTGATCCCATCACTTCTTGGAAAACAGATGGGGAAACAATGGAAATGGTGAAACACTTTATTATCTTGGGTTCCACAATCACTACAGATGGTGACTGCAGTCATGAAATTAAAAGACGCTTGCTCCTTGGAAGAAAAGCTGTGACAAATCTAGACAGAGTATTAAAATGCAGAGACATTATTCTGCCTACAAAAGTCCATATAGTGAAAGCTATAGTCATGTATGTATGTGAGAGTTGGACTATAAAGAAGGCTAAGCACTGAAGAATTGATGCTTTTGAACTGTTGTGTTGGAGAAGACTCTTGAGAGTCCCCTGTACTGCAAGGAGATCAAATGAGTCAATCCTAAAGGAAATCAACACTGAATATTCATTGGAAGGACTGACGCTGAAGCCAAAGCTCCAATACTTTGGCCAGCTGGTGTGAAGAGCTGACTCACTGGAAAAGACCCCTGGACAAAAATAGAAGGGGATGACAGAAGACAAGATGGTTGGATGGTATCACTGACTCAATGAACGTGAGTTTGAGCAAGCTCTGGGAAATGGTGAAGGACAGGGAAGCCTGGCATGTTGCAGTCGATGGGGTCGCAGGCAGCTGTACACAACATTGAGCGAATGAACAAAAACAACAATTAATATGAGAATTTCTTGAAACCAGAGGATATTGTGATTCTACAGTGCTGATGATACAGAGACTGGAACTGTGTCTTATATAAAAATTTAAGCCTAGGGAGGCAACTGAAAACACCACACAGTTTCACAAGAAAACTAGAAAAAATTGATTGGGGACTGGTATGCAAGAGCCCCAGTAGTACCTTGGTGCAGAAGGGGTATCATGATTTTTCCCTCTGAGTTCAATCTGGAATTTATTCTAGGTATAGACCTTTGTATTTTAACGTTTTTTTTCCTCATGTAAAATTCAAGAGTTTGTTCTTTTCATATTCTCAAGCTAATTTTTTTTTTGTATGGATGTTATGAGATTTTTCACATCCTAAACTTATTTTTTTTAAAGTATGCTACAAAATGGGAGAAAATATTTGCAAACAATGAGAACTTTTTCCTATTTTAAATACCTAACAACTCTGTGGAGCTACAAATTGGATTTGAAAATGGAGAATAGCAACCCACTCCAGTGTTCTTGCCTGGAAAAAGGAGTCTGGTGGGCTACAGTCCGTGGGGTTGCAAATAGCTGGACACAACTTAATGACTGAGTGTGGGCAGAAACACGAGCTTATTAACAGTATAATAATTCATGAAATACTTTAGATCTTTGGCTTCCATTATTCTCAGGGTACAGATAAGAATAACAAAGCAAACCCCCCATTTTGTTATAAAGATCAAATCAGAGAGTTTGTGGGACTCCCGAGTGGTTCAGCGGTTAAGCCATCACCTTCCAGTGCAGGGGTTGTGGTTCAATTTTTAGTCAAAGAGTATGTGGGATCCCACATGCCTCATGGCCATAAAACCAAAACAGAAAAACAGAAGCAATATTGTAACAAATTCAATAAAATGGTCCACATAAAAAAAAAAAAATCTTAAAAAAAAAAGACAGTTTGTAGGAAATTATTTTTTTAACTATAAGGCATGCTACTAAGAATATTATCTCATTACATTTTAAAATTACCCTTAAGTTAAAAAAGTGGCCTTAAGGAAATTTTTTGTTATAAAATTGTCCAACAAAACTTCTCATTCTCATACAGAATCGAGAATTATATTCTCTTCTAAAATCTTATAGGTTGGTCACTGTTAACCATTATGTTCTGAATACCATTTGCTGCAAAAATGTCATGAAACCCTATTTCCTCCTTTTCTATCACCTCAGATTGTCCATGTTTTATCTCTCAACTGTGTATTTTAAATAGGTAATAGGAAGCAATGGCCATTTGGACTTGATACAGCAGAACTGTACTGTAGCCTACCACACTCATTCCTCAGACCAAAACAAAGGGCTCCTGGAGATCAGCCTCCCTTTCAGGGCATGTCCACTTAAATGTGGCAAAAGGCCAATGGAAAACAAAATACCCATTTTAAAAGAGAAAAGTTTCACTTGATCTATCTTTGAACCCAAGAATGTGTGACAGTATGTATAAATTGTGCCTAAGGTGGGGAATTTTTAAGTGGAAGCTCTAAGTATTCCCCTTCCCAAAGATTTGCACCCTCCTGTTCTTCTGAGAGTCAACTGGGTAGATATGTTGCATTACTTCTCTGGAACTTAATGATCTAGGTTTTCTACCTTTTAATATTTATGATGCTATATAAAGGCTCTGTGTACTTGACATTTCCAGGGCCAATTTTTGCAAATGGTCTTAACCCAGCCTCTAAATTTGCAAACACAAATTATTTGGGCAAATATTTCTGGTAGTTAGATAAAAATGCATTGTTTGAGGATATTATCTGATGCACACAATTTTAGAGACCATGATGGAAGTAGATAGTGCAACCCCCCTCAAAATTCTTGAAAACCCGGAAGCTTCCTTATATCCACAAACTTTTTATCTAAGAAAGAAAAATGCAGAGTAGAATTTTGAAATATTTTATATTTCATACCAGATGATCTAAAATTTTCACCCATCATTATTATTTGCAATTAACTTCATAAAAGGAGACTAGTAGCATAGCACCTTCTATTTTATTCCTGGGGATTTCACTCCCTCATCTCATCTTCCTCATTATAGACAGTACAGAAAAATGCCAAAAACTAGCCAAGAGATTTACAGGGATCAATTAAGTAGAAGGGGATGCACTCCTCTTCCCAGGTGCTTGAATGAAGGGCTCAGGGGAACACTTTTTCTGTGATCAACTGGCCAAGGGTCTAATTGTCTCTTTCATTTCACCCATTACAACATTAGCTTAATACCATCAGAAGCCTTCTCTCCAAATTCTGGTAATAAAATCAATATAAAATGGAACTTTCCGATCCACATTTAATATAATTGTGATTTTCCTTTATTTGTGTTTTTAAAAATCTTTTCTAAAGCTCCATGAGTGGGCTGCCCAAAGTGTAAGTGCTTGATTGATTGACAGACTATTTTACAACTAGTACTTACTATTTCTTCTTATTAAGACCTTGAGTGGCTTTTAGAGTAAAGACAATAGAATGAAAAAAAAATATTTGATTCACTTATTTCATATAGAAAATTGCAGAGAAAAGATGCCATAAAGTCAGTGATTTTAACAGTATATGCATTTTTTGCATCATATGCTGGTAGTCATAAATTGAAACAAGTGTACATACAAAGCAAAAGGGAAAATATAAAGATGCATTGAAGAATTTTAATTATGCAGTAGGTGATAATTAATCTTTTCTTAGTTCTTATGAGTTTTTAAATATATAATTAAATAGAATGTGAGGATTGTAACTCCCATGTATATTTTATGAAACTGGCAATTAGTTCTTATGTAAAGCACCAAGTGCTACTTTCTGTGTTAGTCTTTATATTGTTTATATTTTTCCTCTTAGAACAATTGAGTATCTTTACAGTTATAAAAAATTTAGATTACTTTTCCAAAATTTTGTTGATATCCTTTGTCATACATTTATATTTTCCATATAGCTTTCTGAAGTTATTTCTTGTTTTATTTACTCTTGGTTAATATTTGACAAATAAAAATAGTAAAATTCTTATTTTAATCTCCATGGAACCAATAAAACCTATCAGCTGCATCCTGTTCTTATTGAGTTAAGTTTAAACAATTATGCCATATCTAAGGAGATAGAAACACTGTATAACTTTTAATGAAAATAATCAAGACAAAAATTTTGCAGCTTTGAGTAAGATAGGCTTCTGACTTAAACATGCTTTTCAAAAATCAGTCCTTTGAAAAAATTTTAATTGCCTGATATGGATAGCAATGTAGAACTAAACAATCATATATAATGTATCCTGGGTCATTGGCTTATAAGTCTTCATGTATTTGATACATCCACCTGTAGTTTGCTACTCAGCAATGCATAAAACATAAGAGAGATGAACAGACTAAATAAATTACCCTGCTATTGGTTGATCATTTCTGTTTCTTGGTCATGCATCTCCAAATTGTAAGTTCTCTAAGAAGGGCATTCAAATGGCAAGACCTGTCTTCTTTCTACATACCCTTACATGAATGATAACTTCTAATGTGCTGGTGGCTAAAGAAAACTTTGGTACAACTGTTGCCTATTAAGGTCTAGTCTCATAAATGGGTCTTAAAAATTTCTTGGGAAAGTGGGAGAGCTGACCATAACAAGCTGGGTCTAAATTGCATATCATTTTACACAGCAAACTTTCCACAAATGTAAAATAACATTGTTAGGCTGCACCCCTCAGTTCTGCAGGCTTGTAATTGCCCAGCAGCAGAACCAAAGAAAGAACCCAGAAGCAGTGACAAAGACATCAAAGACTTTTTGAATAAGGATTCTTACGAGTCAGGAACAAAAATCCTGGAGAGATGATGTTTGGCAAAGAGCAGGCAGAATGCAGGAACAATCTTGTAACTTGGAAAAAAGGAGGCTATGGTTTACAGGGAGAATTGACATTAGGTTGGCTCATCAGTTACCAGGGAAACCAGCAACTGGGGTGGGGGCAAGCAGCAGAAGGCAGTTCTGATTAAGCCCTATAATTAAGAGAATTGGATATTCATGTGAGTGAAGCAGGTCCTGGTTGAGCAGAGGGTGGATGGACAGAAAACAAGGGAATCGACTTCTTGAGTGGGCTGACCATACAAACATCCATGAAGAAGCTGAGCCAGTAGACAAGAATAGGAATCAATAAGTATAGCTGAGTATTATGTATTTTTAGAGTCATTCAAAGAGCTACTTTTAGACTCATGCTGCTAGTGTGTTTAAAATGCTTTTTTGGGGATTTGTGATTAATTTTAGCCTGGGGAGACTGGTTTAGAGCTCCAAATTTAGGTGATACCGCTGAGCTCTTGAAATTGACTAAGGGAAATTATTGAATGTTTGGCCTAGAAACAGAAGCCTCTTACATAAAGAGAGGCCACAGCCCTGAGACAACATTGCAGAAAGAAAAGTGAAAGTGTCTCAGTCGTGTCCAACTCTTTGCAACCCCATGGACTATACAGTCCATGGAATTCTCCAGACCAGAATACAAAAGTGGGTAGCCTTTCCCTTCTACAGGGGATCTTCCCAACCCAGACTCAAACCCAGGTCACCGAATTGCAAGCAGATTCTTTACCAGCTGAGCCGCAAGGGAAGCCCGACACTGCAGGAGCAAAACCAAAGAACTGAGTCTGCACCTGAGTTCGGCACACATGGTGGAAAAGGGCTGGGGAAATTACCGGCTTGCACCAAAATCAGGTTGATGAATGAAAGAGAGTGACTGATAAGCAAAAGTGGGGTTAAAATCACATTAACAATCACATTAGTCTCTTGGTAAGTGAGAGGGAAATGTGATTCTTCTTAGGAAAAACTTATGTAAAAGTGTAACTCCATGCTGATTTTCAAACAGAACCCATTCCGAGTAGGCAATTCCTGATTGCTCCCTGGCCATCACTCTTTCTTTCTTTGATGTTTGCCTTGCCAATGAAGGCTTTCAGGCATTCACCTATTCTGGATCCCGGTCACCTTCCCACCTGCCTTTGTTGTTCTACCCGCATTTGCATTTGTCTTTGATGCCTCCTGCTTTCCCCTTCTTATTCCTCCTTTTCCTTCTAAAGCATCTTGTCTGTTCATATTTCCTTTTATCCTTGCCTTACCAATAGCTGTGTTTGGCCCTTATCCTGAGTTCTATAATGGTCATTTCACTGTCTTTATTTCTTTGGTTTGAGAAATCACCCTATTAAAGTTGGGTATGGTGGGCACACATACAGTTGTCAAGGGAATGTTTTTTTTCTATTAATTTTTCACATTATTCCAAGGTAGTCTTTTAGAAGAAGAACACTTTCCTTTTTTCTTAATTTTGCACATCTAGGAAGAAATGGATAAAAAGTTAAGAAATTAAAGGAGGTAAAAAGTAGAATAACTGAAACTGCCATTCATTGCTGATGGCACAAAGTCTTTTTAAAATGGCACCACTACTTTCCGTGCATGAGAAGTTTTAATAAAGTTTACTCTATGTTTACTCAATGATATAGCAACTCCATTGCTACGTAGAGCTGCCTGAGGAATGAGTGCTTACATCTACAAGTTTATTTTACAAGAATATTCATAGAGACTCTATTCATCATATCAAAAACCTGGCCACAGTGTAAACATCTACCAATAGGAGAATGAATTAACCACATATACACACAAGGAAATGGATGAATCTCAACACAAATGTATTCAGTGAAAGAAGACAGGCATAAATGAGTACATATAGTATATTTCCATTTTTATGAAGTCCAAAAATAGGCAAAAACTAACCAAGAGTGATAGAAATCAGGATAGAGCCTCCTCTGAGAGGGAGGATCATTATGTGGGAAGGAGTATGAAGTAATTTACTGGGGAAAGAAAATATACTAGTTTGCTCTGAGTGATAGTTACTTGAGTATAGTTCAGTTCAGTTCAGTTCAGTTCAGACGCTCAGTCATGTCTGACTCTCTGCGACCCCATGAATCACAGCATGCTAGGCCTCCCTGTCCATCACAAACTCCCGGAGTTTACTCAAACTCATGCCCATCGAGTTGGTGATGCCATCCAGCCATCTCATCCTCTGTCGTCCCGTTCTCCTCCTGCCACCAATCCCTCCCAGCATCAGGGTCTTATCCAATGAGTCAACTGTTTGCATGAGGTGGCCAAAGTATTGGAGTTTCAGTTTCAGCATCAGTTCTTCCATGAACACCCAGGACTGATCTCCTTTAGGATGGACTGTTTGGATCTCCTTGCAGTCCAAGGGACTCTCAAGAGTCTTCTCCAACACCGCAGTTCAAAAGCATCAATTCTTTGGCACTCAGCTTTCTTCACAGTCCAACTCTCACATCCATACATGACCACTGGAAAAACCGTAGCCTTGACCAGATCGACCTTTGTTGGCAAAGTAATGTCTCTGCTTTTTAATATGCTATCTAGGTTGGTCATAACTTTCCTTCCAAGGAGTGAGTGTCTTTTAGTTTCATGGCTGCAGTCACCATCTGCAGTGATTTTGGAGCCCCAAAAAATAAAGTCTGACACTGTTTCCACTGTTTCCCCATCTATTTCCCATGAGGTGATGGGAACAGATGCCATGATCTTAGTTTTCTGAATGTTAATCTTTAAGCCAACTTTTTCACTCTCCTCTTTCACTTTCATCAAGAGGCTTTTTAGTTCCTCTTCACTTTCTGCCATAAGGGTGGTGTCATCTGCATATCTGAGGTTATTGATTTTTCTCCCAGAAATCTTGATTCCAGCTTGTGCTTCTTCCAGCCCAGCATTTCTCATGATGAATTCTGCATATAAGTTAAATAAGCAGGGTGACAATATACAGCCTTGATGTACTCCTTTTCCTATTTGGAACCAGTCTGTTGGTCCATGTCCGGTTCTAACTGTTGCTTCCTGACCGGCATACAAGTTTCTCAAGAGGCAGGTCAGGTGGTCTGGTATTCCCATCTCTTTCAGAATTTTCCACAGTTTATTGTGATCCAGACAGTCGAAGGCTTTGGCATAGTCAATAAAGCAGAAATAGATGTTTTTCTGGGACTCTCTTGCTTTTTCGATGATCCAGCGGATACTGGCAATTTGATCTCTGGTTCCTCTGCCTTTTCTAAAACCAGCTTGAACATTTCGAAGTTCTTGGTTCACGTATTGCTGAAGCCTGGCTTGGAGAATCTTAAGCATTACTTTAATAGCATGTGAGATGAGTACAATTGTGGGGTAGTTTGAGCATTCTTTGGGATTGCCTTTCTTAGGGATTGGAATGAAAACGGACCTTTTCCAGTCCTGTGGCCACTGCTGAGTTTTCCAAATTTGCTAGCATTTGAATGCAGCACTTTCACAGCATCATCTTTCAGGATTTGAAATAGCTCAACTGGAATTCCATCACCTCCACTAGCTTTGTTCATAGTGGTGCTTCCTAAGGTCCACTTGACTTCACATTCCAGGATGTCTGGCTCTAGGTGGAGTGATCACACCATTGTGATTATCTGGGGCTTGAAGATCTTTTTTGTACAGTTCTTCTGTGTATTCTTGCCACCTCTTCTTAATATCTTCTGCTTCTGTTAGTTCCATACCATTTCTGTCCTTTATTGTGCCCATCTTTGCATGAAATGTTCCCTTGGTATCTCTGATTTTCTTGAAGAGATCTCTAGTCTTTCCCAGTCTGTTGTTTTCCTCTATTCCTTTGCACTGATCGCTGAGGAAGGCTTTCTTATCTCTCCTTGCCATTGTTTGGAACTCTGCATTCAAATGGGAATATCTTTCCTCTTCTCCTTTGCTTTTCACTACTCTTCTTTTCACAGCTATTTGTAAGGCCTCCTCAGACAGCCATTTTGCCTTTTTGCATTTCTTTTCCATGGGGATGGTCTTTTTTTTTTTTTTTTAATTAATTTTTTTATTTTTCAGTGGGTTTTGTCATACATTGATATGAATCAGCCATAGAGCTACACGAATTCCCCATCCCGGTCTCCCATCCCACCTCCCTCTCCACCCGATTCCTCTGGATCCCCCCAGCCCAACAGGCCCGAGCACTTGACTCATGCCTCCCACCTGGGCTGGTGGTCTGTTTCACCACAGATAATATACATACTGTTCTTTCAAAACATCCCACCCTCCCCTTCTCCCACAGAGTTCAAAAGTCTGTTCCGTACTTCTGCGTCTCTTCTTCTGCCCTGCATATAGGGCCATCGTTACCATCTTTCTAAATTCCGCATATATGCATTAGTATACTGTAATGTTCTTTATCTTTCTGGCTCACCTCACTCTGTATAATGGGCTCCAGTTTCATCCATCTCATTAGAAATGATTCAAATGAATTCTTTTTAACGGCTGAGTAGTATTCCATGGTGTAAATGTACCACAGCTTCCTTATCCATTCATCTGCTGATGGGCATCTAGGTTGCTTCCATGTCCTAGCTATTATAAACAGTGCTGCGATGAACATTGGGGTGCACGTGTCTCTTTCAGATATGGATTCCTCAGTGTGTATGCCCAGAAGTGGTATTGCTGGGTCATATGGTAGTTCTATTTCCAGTTTTTTAAGAAATCTCCACACTGTTTTGCATAGTGGCTGTACTAGTTTGCATTCCCACCAACAGTGTAAGAGGGTTCCCTTTTCTCCACACCCTCTCCAGCATTTATTGCTTGTAGACTTTTGGATAGCAGCCATCCTGACTGGCGTGTAATGGTACCTCATTGTGGTTTTGATTTGCATTTCTCTGATAATGAGTGATGTTGAGCATCTTTTCATGTGTTTGTTAGCCATCTGTATGTCTTCTTTGGAGAAATGTCTGTTTAGTTCTTTGGCCCATTCTTTGATTGGGTCATTTATTTTTCTGGAATTGAGCTGCAGGAGTTGCTTGTATATTTTTGAGATTACTCCTTTGTCTGTTTCCTCATTTGCTATTATTTTCTCCCAATCCGAGGGCTGTCTTTTCACCTTACTTATAGTTTCCTTTGTTGTGCAAAAGCTTTTAATTTTCATTAGGTCCCATTTGTTTATTTTTGCTTTTATTTCCAATATTCTGGGAGGTGGGTCATAGAAGATCTTGCTGTGATTTATGTCAGAGAGTGTTTTGCCTATGTTCTCCTCTAGGAATTTTAGAGTTTCTGGTCTTACATTTAGATCTTTAATCCATTTTGAGTTTATTTTTGTGTATGGTGTTAGAAAGTGTTCTAGTTTCATTCTTTTACAAGTGGTTGACCAGTTTTCCCAGCACCACTTGTTAAAGAGATTGTCTTTTTTCCATTGTATATCCTTGCCTCCTTTGTCAAAGATAAGGTGTCCATAGGTTCGTGGATTTATCTCTGGGCTTTCTATTCTGTTCCATTGATCTATATTTCTGTCTTTGTGCCAGTACCATACTGTCTTGATGACTGTGGCTTTGTAGTAGAGTCTGAAGTCAGGCAGGTTGATTCCTCCAGTTCCATTCTTCTTTCTCAAGATTACTTTGGCTATTCGAGGTTTTTTGTATTTCCATACAAATTGTGAAATTATTTGTTCTAGTTCTGTGAAAAATACCGTTGGTAGCTTGATAGGGATTGCATTGAATCTATAGATTGCTTTGGGTAGAATAGCCATTTTGACAATATTGATTCTTCCAATCCATGAACACGGTATGTTTCTCCATCTGTTTGTGTCCTCTTTGATTTCTTTCATCAATGTTTTATAGTTTTCTGTGTATAGGTCTTTTGTTTCTTTAGGTAGATATACTCCTAAGTATTTTATTCTTTTTGTTGCAATGGTGAATGGTATTGTTTCCTTAATTTCTCTTTCTGTTTTTTCATTGTTAGTATATAGGAATGCAAGGGATTTCTGTGTGTTAATTTTATATCCTGCAACTTTACTATATTCATTGATTAGCTCTAGTAATTTTCTGGAAGAGTCTTTAGGGTTTTCTATGTAGAGGATCATGTCATCTGCAAACAGCGAGAGTTTCACTTCTTCTTTTCCTATCTGGATTCCTTTTACGTCTTTTTCTGCTCTGATTGCTGTGGCCAAAACTTCCAACACTATGTTGAATAGTAGTGGTGAGAGTGGGCATCCTTGTCTTGTTCCTGATTTCAGGGGAAATGCTTTCAATTTTTCACCATTGAGGGTGATGCTTGCTGTAGGTTTGTCATATATAGCTTTTATTATGTTGAGGTATGTTCCTTCTATTCCTGCTTTCTGGAGAGTTTTAATCATAAATGAGTGTTGAATTTTGTCAAAGGCTTTCTCTGCATCTATTGAGATAATCATATGGTTTTTATCTTCCAATTTGTTAATGTGGTGTATTACGTTGATCAATTTGTGGATATTAAAGAATCCTTGCATTCCTGGGATAAAGCCCACTTGGTCATGGTGTATGATTTTTTTAATATGTTGTTGGATTCTGTTTGCTAGAATTTTGTTAAGGATTTTTGCATCTATGTTCATCAGTGATATTGGCCTGTAGTTTTGATCCCTGTCTCCTGTACAATGTCACAAACCTCTGTCCATAGTTCATCTGACACTCTGTCTATCAGATCTAGTCCCTTAAATCTATTTCTCACTCTCACTGTATATTCATAAGGGATTTGAATGGTCTAGTGGTTCCTACCTTCTTCAGCTTAAGTCTGAATTTGGCAATAAGGAGTTCATGATCTGAGCCACAGTCAGCTCCTGGTCTTGTTTTTGCTGACTTATAGAGCTTCTCTATCTTTGGCTTCAAAGAATATAATCAATCTGATTTCGGTGTTGACCATCTGGTGATGTCCATGTGTAGAGTCTTCTCTTGTGTTGTTGGAGAGGGTGTTTGCTATGACCAGTGCGTTCTCTTGGCGAAACTCTAATAGCCTTTGCCCTGCTTCATTCTGTACTCCAAGGCCAAATTTGCCTGTGACTCCAAGTGTTTCTTGACATCCTACTTTTGCATTCCAGTCCCCTATATTGAAAAGGACATCTTTTTTGGGTGTTAGTTCCAAAAGGTCTTGTAGGTCTTCAAAGAACCATTCAACTTCAGCTTCTTCAGCGTTACTGGTTGGGGCATAGGCTTGGATTACTGTGATATTGAATGGTTTGCCTTGGAAACGAAGAGATAATTCTGTCGTTTTTGAGATTGCATCCAAGTATTGCATTTCAGACTCTTTTGTTGACTATGATGGTTACCCCATTTCTTCTAAGAGATTCCTGCCCACAATAGTAGATATAATGGTCATCTGAGTTAAATTCACCCATTCTAGTCCATTTTAGTTTGCTGATTCCTAGAATGTCGACATTTACTCTTGCCGTTTGCTGTTTGACCACTTCCAATTTGCCTTGATTCATGGACCTAACATTCCAGGTTCCTATGCAATATTGCTCTTTACAGCATCGGGCCTTGCTTCTATCACCAGTCCCATCCACAACTGGGCATTGTTTTTGCTTTGGCTCCATCCCTTCATTCTTTCTGGAGTTATTTCTCCATTGATCTCCAGTAGCATATTGGGCACCTACCGACCTGGCGAGCTCCTCTCTCAGTATCCTATCATTTTGCCTTCTCATACTGCTCATGGGGTTCTCAAGGCAAGAATACTGAAGTGGTTTGCCATTCCCTTCTCCAGTGGACCACATTCTGTCAGACCTCTCCACCACAACCCGACCGTCTTGGGCGGTCCCACACAGCATGGTTTAGTTTCATTGAGTTAGACAAGACTGTGGTCCTGTGATCAGATTGGCTAGTTTTCTGTGATTATGGTTTTAGTGTGTCTGCCCTCTGATGCCCTCTCACAACCCCTACCGTCTTACTTGGGTTTCTCTTACCTCAGACGTGGGGTATCTCTTCACGGCTGCTCCAGCAAAGCGCAGTCACTGCTCCTTACCTTGGACGAGTGGTTTCTTCTCATGGCCGCCCCTCCTGACAGATATAATTATTTAATGGTAGTCAATCAATAAATATTAGTTCCTTTTATGACCCCTTTATTCCTGTTTTGACTTATTAGCAGTGACAAGATCCCTAACAAGTATTCTTTCTACTGTGCCTCCAGATAAATTTGTATGTACATTAAATCTGAGGAGCACTGCTCTAGAAAATTCCCAGGGTGTATTAGCACATACCAGTCTCTCACAGATTATGCTTTAAAGAAATCGAATCTAGTACTGCTTGAAACTACACTTCCCAATCTTATTAGATCAAAGAATCGCCCACCCCCAACATGTTTCTTCATATGGAAAGACATAACCATTATCTCACCACAAGATTTTGTTCTAAAGAAAATACTTTGAGAAACATATACATGTACACAACTCCCAGTTATGAAAAAAAAATTGGGAATATCCTCTGGCACATTCCAGAAATGCTGAATTGAAGATTAGTTTTTAGGATAAATCTGAAGCTCTTAGAACCAATTAATTTGTTGCTTTGACCCTTTTAATACATACGTACATGGACAAATAACCCAAGTATATGATTCTCAAATGTGAGTGAAGGGCACATCAGCATCATGTGGCAAGCTCTATAAAAATACACATTGATATATCATTCAGATGCTACTTTGAATAAACAAGAATGGCCATGCAATCTGTAGGAACTGTTTAAAATATTGTCTGTGCCCCCACCCCACATTCTGTGCATTCTAGAAGATATTGTCTAGTCTAATATGCACCCTGACCCAGGTGAGAACTATTAGTTTAAATAAATGCATCTCAACTCTCAATGTCTGTTAACAGCCTTGAAAACATCAGTTCCAAATCCCTCCCCTAAAGACTGACTTAACTGGCCTGGGTTTAGACTAGGAGACTGGCATGTTTTAAAGCTTTCCAGGTGATATTAATGTGCAGCAGGAGTTGAGAACCACTGGTCTAAGAAAAATAACTGTGTTTTTTGACCTCATCACCAAAACTACCCATCATTTTGTTCTTAAGTAAAAAATACAGTCATTTTAGTGGTAGGTATTAGTCAAAAGAATGTCTATGCAGAAATCTCTTATGTAGGGGGCCTTGTCCCTATATGGAGAACAGTGAACATCGAAGAGGTATTTCAGAAAGTACAGGACAGTAAGGATTGAGAATTGCTGCTCCAAGTCATTAAGATAATGTGAGGTCTGGACAGTTTGCACACTGCCCTGCATCCATATTCATTCAGAGCTTTAACACTGGATATTACATACAAGCAATTTGTAGACATCTGAGTGTAGGAAAACCTCTAAAAGGCTTTTTTCATTGTCTTTAAAAATAATCATTTTATAATTTAACTTCATTTGAACAATTTTTAAGTAAGTGCAGTTATCAGAGAACTAGTTTTTCCCAAGTCACCTAATTCAAACTAAGTAAAGGTCATAGCAAGGCTTTTAAAAATAAGCACTATTATTCTTTCTGAGAAAGAATCCACCATTAACAAATGTTTTTAAAGCCTCCATCCTCTAATACCTTTAAAACTTCATATCAATGTTTATTATGAGTCAAAACTGGTATTCAATTAAATATGTGAGTAGTAAATGAATTTTTTTAAAAAAACCTTAGATGTGCCTTATCTAAATCATATCTTTGAGGACATATTTATTGTTTACTTGTCTGCATTGTGCATTAATATCCCACTTTTTTACCATTTGGAAATAAAAAGATTCAGAAGTATAGGTGGGAGGTTTTCTCGAAAAGAAATATCTATTTACTTAAAATGTACTAATACTATCTAATGGGGCAGAAGAAGCCTAAATAAGCCTTCTGGGAGATAACTAATGTAATTTTATTAAACCAGCCCTTCAAACTGTGTGGGTATAAACCTAATGGAAATCTGAGCATTGATGTGTTTTACAAAAAAAAAAAAAAAAAGTTTGTCTTTATTTGGGTTAATGGATTATTAAAACAAACACACACAATTTCTCTGTCAAATGATAGATAAACTATTTTTTGTTTCCTGAAGCTTACTGAAGTATGTAATATAATATTTTAGTAATAGTAAACATAAATTGAGGCACTTGGGTCTTTTATCAATTGAAAACATTATAGTATTGCTATTGATACAACTTTTCTAGTCCTTGCCTTATATAATTTAAACAGTACTAGTCACCAAACCTTTGCAAGGTTTAATTGCTCTTCAGGTGAACGGTATGGACCAATTATATGAATGATACCAGATCTCAGCGATTAAGTTATGTGAAAAGATGGGGAAAGTTGAACAAATTCTCAGTGGAAAAGAAATGACTTCATGTAACACAATTGAAGTTTTAAAAATTATAAGGTGGATTGATAAAATTGATCCAAGCAAACTCTTTATGCTTCAAGACCAGAGAAGTGAGTAGATATGATCTGAAAATTAGAAAGTTGGGAACAAGGGGGAAAAAAAGAAGGTAAAAGTCTTTTACACAAAGGATAATAAGCATATGGAATAAATTACTATAAAGGGCCCCTGAAGCAAGGAGCATCATTGAATACAGGAGGGAATGAAATGAATTTCTAAATGAAAAGGGAATATAGAGAAGAACAGGAAAAAAAAAATAGGCTAATGGAAATAAGAGAAACTTTAAAAGGCAGGTATGATGAGCAGAGAAACCTTTCACTGGGGTCCCTTCACTTCTTCCTGATCGTGCTATTAAATGACTTTTGGCATAGCCTGTAATCTAAAACAATGTCATAGCATGGTGCTCCATGCTGTCTCATTTAATCAAATGCTGCATGGCATTCAGCATCGTCTATCTTCAGGGATGCCTAAATACAAGTCTATGTAGTGTAATTCTACTCTGCAAATAGGTGATTTGAAAATACTACTCACCTTTTTGACCAATGAAGTTCAACTTTTCTATGGATATTGCATATTCAAGGAATTTCTCCTTAGTTGCTTTAAAAAACAAAGTGGTGCCCATAAATACCTATAATCTAGTGCATGCCTTAATAATAGATGAGATGATTTTCAATAAGACATATAGAAAACATGAAGGTCTATGTATAAACTATTCATAATGGGACTGGCTATCTCTCTTTGAGTATAGCGTCTTCTGTTATGTCTGAAGAGAACCTCCTACTTTTTTAGCTACAAGCATGAATCTTTTTTTAGGAATGTGTGCTGAGGCTGAATACAGGATTTCAAGTGATGAATGATTTGAAACATTAATATGTAAGGTATTGCTAGCTAATTATTCAGCAGTTCCATCAGTGACTTAGATGGGAAATAGGTTACCTTTGGGAGACAGGATTCTGCTTTCAAGTGGCGCTAACAAAAGCATTAGTACTAACAGTCATATAGTACATGTTACTGCTAACTGTCTCCCAAAAGGTATACATCACTTTCTGAAATATAAAAGGCTTAATATAAGCATAGTCATCAAGTGCTTTAAAATTTCTACTTGGTTAAAACAAATAAGAAAGTTTAGTTTAGGCTTAACTGTGAATTTTTAATGTTCCTTTCATAGGCATAGCCTTTCCCCACACTTGGACAGTATACTGTTTTGCTATTTTCTGAACCATCAAAAAACACCAGAGGACATAGAGCAGGACAAGGGCTTATTAATGACCAACTCAGAACTTTTTGAGCTTCTCAAATATAAAGGGGCATTTTCAGTTGGAAACTGAACACATACCATTATCAAAGTTTTTTGGCCTACATGTCTGACTTTGAGATTCAACTCAGACATGGGACATATCTTCTATTCACAGGCAAGTTTACTGCAAATTAATAATATATCATAATCTGCCAGAATGCCTAAAGGAGATTATAGTTCTAAGAAATGGAATCTAAAATACCATGAGGTCATCCAGAGAGACAAATAGGTAGGACAGACTCCACTAGATTCCTAGATTTGGGCACAAATTCTATACACTGTGAAAGAGCTCCAGGTAACTGGTATAGCAGGTAAATTAGATCTAAACCTTTGACTCTTCAGGAAAGAGCAGACAAAATCGCGGAGTTGAACTCACCACTCTTGTGTTCTCTGACTCTCACTTCACCCGAAGCCAAACCAATGAAAGGCGTTGCTAGATAACCACGGCATTCCTTCCCACTAATACACAGTGTCAAAATTGTCCTCCAGGAGATTCTCACAGTCATCTTTGAACAGATCCTTAAACAGATGCAAATTCAGAATAAGGCTCAGAAAAATGTCTTTGGAAAGTATCAGGGCAACTCTGAGAAACAAAACTAGCCACTTTCCTACAAAAACAATGTGTTTCCTCTCTGATCTATTTCATAACGAATAATACAGGACATAGGCAGGTGGAAATTTTTGGTGTCAAAGTGTATCACAAGTTAGTTAACACATACTTCTTTTGTGGTGACAATCTCAAAATGGTTTTCTTTTTTGAAGCTTTTTGTTTCATTTTCTCAAAAGTTAGATACTGGTTAATAGGCAGATAAGTAGCTAGGTGGGTATATAGGTGCATAAGGAGGTAATAATACTGATTCATTTCTGTTGACGAAGCTTTGTAACATTTTGTTTTACAAGCTGGTTTTCTATTATAGATATGTAGAGACAACAATATGATAAAGAAACTATTGCCCTGGGTTTAAAATTTAGGGGCACTGAATCTACTGTATGTAGTTAAAGCAACACATACTAGTATTTTGTGGATGCTGAGATTAATTTTCAATATGCAGTCTCCCTTGGGATATTTATATTCTTCCAATCAGCATGGAACTGTCCATCAAAACTAACATAAATTTTTTTAACTTGGCATTGTGAAATGTTTCAGGGCTTTCTTTAAAGAGCTCTAGACAGATTAGCAATCTTCCTATAAAAATGACCTCTGTCATTTCCCCCAGTGTTAGCTACTTATTTCAATGCAGTTGAATTCAGAGGAGGAGAGGGGTTTCGTCTCTTTTTCTCCCTCTCCCTTTTAGATAATTTTAGAAGCATCTGTTTAAGGCGTAGAACTTATGGTTATTTTAAGAAAGTACTGATATTTACTTTAGAATGCAACCTACACTTTTGTTTAGAGTTTATTTCTAAGTAGACCAGCAGAAAATAGTTTCCAAAGGGAAAAAAATTTTTTTTGCACAAATTGCTTCCATAATTTTTGAACGCTGCTAAGCATTTTTAATAGATATGTGCCCTTAGCTCATCTTTTGCATGCTAACAATTTAATCTGAATACCAATATAGACACAAAATAAACGATTGTTTCCTGCCAGAGGTATCTGCAGAAGAAATCTTGGAGTAAAACATTGTCTTTGCAGCTCATTGTGTCTCTAATTAGAGTGGAAGGAGGCAGAAGCTTGCTGGTGTCAGTCTGTGTTTAGCATGCCCTGGAGCCTCAAACTCCTGTGGGTATCAAAGTGCACTAATTAAATGAGGGGTCCACAATACGGCACTAAACATCAGAGTGTGAGAAAGAGTCCGGTGTCCTCAATGCCTTTGAGAATCTGTGGCCCACGCTAATTACCCATTGTTGAATTGACTTTCCATTCTGTGAGGAATGAATGGTTCCACTCTCCCTCCCCCCTCCCCCCTCCCCCTTTCTATTTTACCATCTTTGCTTTGGCCGCCTAATTAATCTTATGGAAATCTCCCGAAGCCAGATTCCAGCAAGGTTGCCCCGATGTTTATAATTTGATTTGTGATGATAAAAGTGAAGGCACCCGGTGATGGAACAGTGTCATTTTCAACACTCTTGAGAATCGAAGAGGCTATCAATCTTTCCCACGTGCATGGCAAACTGATATCCTAGAAAATTAACTTCAATTAATAACAGAAATCCCCAGACACATGAGAAAGCGAAGCTGCTTTGAAAGAAAACCTTCAAAGATGTCTCTGGACTGTCTTTTATATGCAGACCTTTTTTATATAAGAGATCCTCAATGAGGCAATATATATATGCATGCTTGCCTCTGTGTGTGTGTGTGTGTGTGTGTGTGGTATGTGTCTGTGTGCATTTGTCTCTTTTTTTTCATACTAATTGCAGCGAGTTATGGTGTCATCCATACCTCGTGTACAAAGAATTTAACCCAAGTTCTCTAGATTTAATATCAAAGCATTCCTGTCTTTAAGTTCCAACATTTGGTGCCTTTTTCTTTTGATTTGATGAGCATAGCAATTTTAAACATCATTTGGAAACTTTTCTTTTTATCCATAATGCCTTTATGTGAGCAATCAACATCTTAAACATAATAACAAAAGTATACATGTATGTACAAATATACATACACAGAAAAAACTCACTGAAATTTTTGACAGGAAAGGGTTCAACAAATCCGTCCAATATAGTAAAATTGGATTAAATAAGAAATAGAAAACCTCTTTCCCACAAAGTTTTCTATCAAATATTACTCGATTTAAGTCTGCTCCGTCTAATTATGTGCTCCAATTCTGGGTTATACCCTTCAAAAGAGAAAGAAAGCAGTTATTCTTGGGTAGCACAATCTCAGTTTATTGATTGAAAGATTTTAAACATTTATAGTAATTTATCACAACAACTGGACTGAATGGACCATTTGGAATAATCTCATAGATAAATACCTAATTCCTTCTCCCCCTTTTCTTCTCCTTCTGCTTCTTTTTCTGCTTACATTTCTACTTATTTTATTTCTAAAAACCATTACGTTATTAAGTCATAATTCTCAAAATATTAAAAGAAACCTAATTCTCACCAATGAGTTGCGAGCACCTCTCAGTGCTTTATTTAACCTCACAAGGAGGGAACCAGCAAGATGGCAGAGTTAGCTTAAAAAAGACGAGAGGAACGGGGCTTGTGTACAGCCCTTAAAACAAGAAAGGTAAAATAAGATTAGAAAATTACAAGATTGATTACTCTTATGGTTCAGTGAAAACGTAACTTTTAATTTACTTCTATCCAGCAGAAAAGTTAAGGTATTTTCTAGTGGACAGAAAAGAATATTACCACACCTTAATTTTTAAAAGTTAACTTCTGACTTTTCAGAATTGTCAGATACCTAGGGTCTAATCAAGTGTGAATTCTAAATAAAACAAAGTTACATTCCCAGAGGAAATCAGGTGATTCTCAAACTCAGGCAACCTTGTTACATAATTAAGGAAGCGCAAGTTTTGGATAATAATTCTCTTTAACAAGGTAAATACACTCACCAGCTTTGCAATCGAAACAAATGACCAAAGTTAATACTGTTTTTACAAATCAAAAGTGGGAGGACATTGGGATTCTAAATTGAGCAAAACAAGCAACAAGCAAAAATATAGTTTATTCACCAGACTGGGTAAGTTTGTAGAATTTTAAAATTTTATTGGAATTATTACCACATGATTGAATTTATGTTGTAGCACTGCTTGTTCTTTAAAATCTTACCAATAGACATGGGAATCTCATGATATCTATGAGTTGTATTATTGTATTGTACAAGCCTTGACCATTAATGTAGGCTGACTGGCTGAAATTCTCTTTCTACACGTGGTAGCTAAGACCACGTTTAAAACGTGGAAATGCAATTGAATTAAAATCCTACATTTTAAAGTAGGTAAATGATACATCATGAAAGTTTTCACTTACATGTTGAAAGTAATATTCTGAAATCTCTAGCTAGTAATTAAAATTTCTTTGGCAGAAGAGAAGTAGTAATAACAACCTTAATGTTGAAAATGTCATATATTAATTATATGTCCCTTAAGTCACAGCTGAGTGCTGAATTAGGTATTAGAATTGACCATTCTTAGGTCTTTTCATTAAAACCATCGTATCTTCCAGAAGTCTAGAAATTCACTGACAAGAGAAAAAAATTTCTACCATAATTTACTTATACATGTTCAGCATATGTAATATCAGCAACATTGCTTTTCAGAAATGGCTTGAGACAAACCTTTTACTTACTAAAAATTACAAGACTTTTTTTTTTAGAGATCTGAGTTCATTCTTAACACACAGAAGCATTATTCCCAGCACATTTTTGTTGTACATAATTCAATTATAAAACACTGCTTGCTCTCACCCTATATGGTATGCTAATAATTACAAATAGGATTTTTCCCTATGAAATAAACATTTTCTTATTATGATTGGTTTTAATAAAGTGGAAAGAACCAAGACTGAGAATAAACCAGAAGTATCATGCAGATCCACGAATACTATTAACTTGATTATGCAAAATCTGTCCATGGACACTCTGACATAGAAAGAGACAATGAAGTATAAGTGTTTATATGTGTATTGTTACGATTAATACAAACTTTATCTAAGCAATTGTATTGTGAAAGTCTAAAGGTGATATTTAAATTATCAAAACATTTTACAAAATGCCAAGAATGAGGGAACCTAAATTCACAATGAATGTCAAAAGAATGGTTTCTCTGGGTGCCATTAGGTCATGCAGCATGACTATCATATGCCAGAAAAACATTTTGCCTACGTATAGGATGTTGTCTTAAAGCATATCCTCACAAAGCTATTTCTTCAGTCATCTAAGTTTCTTTTTTTTTTAAATGATACCTATTTCCGGCTGCACTAAATACTCCCCCAAACCCAATTAGAGGTAGGATATATATTGTTTGCCAGATATATACTTTAAAAAAACCATTACTTTAGTTTTTGCAGGACAATGTGAAAATCCTATCATCCCAGGTAGGGCTGTATTATTTTACTGTATCTCTCGTTAGTACTAAAAGGATCATTTCCAGATCCAGTGGTTTTCCCATTTGCCAGCACTGGGCTACCTCCACATAGCATGATTAGCTCTCATCTTAGAAACTGTTTAACACATTTCATGTTAAATAAAAAGGAACTGGATGATGTAATAAATGTTTTATATTCAATAAGATAATCATCATATTTCATACATTCATTCTTAGAGAGTGCCTGTTTCCATCCTTCAGAAATGACCTGCAAGTAGCCTAGCAATAATGTTAACTCTATATGGACTTTATTCTTTGCTCAGTTAATCACACATTCAATTTACCTATCTTCCTGCCCATGTGCATTATAATGCAAATCAATTCAAGTAGAGATGTGAGAGCTTAGGAAGCCTGGCCTGGCGAGCAAGCTTCCTTTATTTCTTGCCTTAGAGCTAGCCAAGCTCCGGAGATGAAGATGAGCTTAATTAGAATTATAGAAGGATTTAAAAGTCAGTTAAAAAAATAGAAAACTATTCAAACTGAGTATTCAACTCGCAACAAAGTAGAAAAAAGCCTCTACTCCCTACGTCCAAACATCTCAAACCTCAAAGGGTCAGAGAACAGTCTTGAAGAGAAAGCGGTTCTCGGCATTCACCGCAGCCCTTTCAGGAGGAAAAGTATGAAAGAAGTGCCAAGCTCTTTGCCACAGGGCAATCGGGCTAGCAAACGGGCTGCACCTTTCACCTGTCTTGCAGTTCTGGGTCTCTTCCCTTCTGCCTGGATGCAACCCGGGGCCCTGTACACAGCATTCCAGGATCAAAGGCCCAAGAGACCCAGGAGACACAAGCGCAAGTGCTGCAGAGCCAACGTCTTAGAGCTAGCTACAGAAGACAACTTCTGGTCTCACAACGCTGAGATTTACTCAAACCCTGTGCTCCAAGAAAATAGGAAGGTTGAGAAATCCTCTCACTCTTTTCTGTTCTGAGGACACCCTTCACCATACGACTTAGGTAAGACTCACTGATGCTTCCCTGCTCCCACCTCATTTACCTATCATACAGCCAGTCACAGACACTCCACGTTCCAATTTTTTGGCCTCATAAACAATGAACTGAACTGCTTGTTTCCACAGATCAATCAGGACAAAATGCTGGTTAACCAACACTTGGTTAAGCTTCTCTCCTTCCCCCAGGACCCTGAATTTTGGCCCACCTTCATCCTGATCCAGGGTACAGTTCCTCATAAGAACAGGCTGGCCTCATGGAAAAACCTTCTCTGATCTACATTTAGATCATGCCACTCTTTTATCCCACTCCCCCACACCCAGTTCTATCTAGCCCTGTTTATCTTTCTTGATAGAAAAGAAAATTAATTCAGCTGAATTCTTAGATGCTTGCAGATCCTCTGGTCACAGTGTCCTCCAAATGCAATGGTTCCCCTTCCCCTGCTTCAACAGCTCCTTTCCCTCCTCTTGGAATAATCACTTTGAACAAAGCCTTTCCTTACTAAGACTGGATTTGATTATGTGACAAATCTTACCAATGTCCAGGCACTTTGGAAAACTTTAGGTCTGCTCCTAACCTGGGCATCAAATCTTCCTAGACTTCTGGCAGTAAAGCCCTAGAAGATCCTCTGAACCTATCTTTCCACAAATTGCACACACATTTCCACGGGGTAAGCTTCATACGGTCAACTCTTCTAGAGAATCAATTTTATCAATGATTTGGCAGGAGGAATTTTGGGGAGTTTTTAAAATTACATTTTCACAAAAGCAAAATTTATAGAATCCTAAACTTTAAGCCTGTCTTAAGAATTTTAGTGAAACAAAACATTCTAAAATATCCTATACGAAGGAAATGCTCTATCATGGTGGAAACCAATGATACAAGTATGGCAGTCATACTTAAGTTAAGGGAACATCAAAACAGAGGTAAATTCCACCCTGCTGATGTCAACTTCTAGAGATCTTCCTCATCAAAGGATCTAGAACAATCTGAGTAGCTGGTTTTTGATAACTGAATTTGTAACTTAATAGACCAGTGGTTTTATTCATTTGTTTTGTTTATACACATGCACACACACACACATTATCTCTCCCAAATCCCAAATTAGTTTAACTTTAGCCACAATTATTCCTAAAGTATATTAAGATAGTATTCAAGGTGATTCTACTTATATAAATGTACATGTCAGTCTTTACTTATTCCATACAAATTATATGTCTAAATTTTCAACAGTGAACATATACAAGTTCATAAAAATAATACATTCTATGCCCAGTTTATCAAAGCACAAAAAAAAAAGAAAAAAATTCAAAACTGAACATCCAGTATTAGATCAAATGCTCTCCTAGACTCCCAACAATGAACTTGGCAATAAAGATGAAGCTAAATTGTCTCAATAATAATCAATAGCAAAGAACTGTTTTAAAAAGATGTGAAGGAGGCATCACTGGTTTTCCAGTGGTTCAGAACCCACCTTGCAATACAGGGAACACCTGTTAAAACCCTGGTCCAGGAAGACCCCACATGCCATGAGGCACCTAAGCCCACGGGCCACAATTACTGAGCTTGTGCTTTGGGGCCTGTGAGCTGCAACTACTGGGGCCACATGCAGCAACTACTGAAGCCCACACACACTAGAGGCCATGCTTTACAAGAGAATTCACTGCAATGAGATGCAGGCTCACAGCAACTGAAGACAGCCCCTGCATAGCTGCAAAAACCCAGCACAGTCAAAAATAAAAAGTTAAAAAAAAGAAAAGATGTGGGATCCAATTAGACATCTATTAAAAATAAGTATTTTATTATTTTGAGGCTAATAGGATGAAATTTCGGTATTTCTCATGTGAAGCTATCCTGAACAATAACAGCACTGACTGAAGCATCCCTCTTTCAGAGAATTTTCATGTTTGGAAGAAATCACTAGGATGCATTATAACAAAGAAAGCCCTTAATGGGAGAATTGACATTATAGCACAACCAAAAATGCAGCTACGGCACTGCTTGATGATCTACAACAGAGAGATTTTTAAGGTTATAGACTGAGAGCCCCAGAAGTTACCTGCTGCTGCTAAGGATGGGCTAGAGGACAGGGGGGATGAGGAACGCCCCTGAGACACAGGCCCTGGGGGGAGTCCAAAGACTGAGGCTTATATTAGAAGATTCAAAAATACTCACCTTGCCCTACATCTTGCATGCATGCTGAGTCTTGTCCAACTCTTTGTGATCCCATGGGCCGTAGCCAGCCAGGTTCCTCTGTCCATGGGATTTTCCTGGCAAGAATACTGGACTGGGTTGCCATGCCCTCCTCCAGGGTGTCTTCTTGACCCAGGGATTGAACCTGAGTATCCTGTATCTCCTGCATTGCAGGCAGATTCTTTACCCCTAAGCCACTGGAGAAGTCCCACCAAGCTAGTAAGACTTCACTACCAGCAACAGTTTAATGCAGCTAGGCAGATTTTTTTCTAAGGTTCAGCACAAAAGGAAGTACCAAAGTGAAGCAGGGAGACAAAAATAAGGTGACAAAGTGAAAGGAGGAATTTGAAGCCTCTGACGCCCACAGTTAAAATGAGCATCAAATACAATCCAACTATTGGGTGGATCAACATATATTTTCACATTGAACACCATTTACCTCAGTTTCTACTGCCCTATGCAATGTGCTTTGCTTTTGTCAAAAAGCTATACAAAATGCCAAAAGGCAAGGAAAGACACAGGCTGAAAGGACAAAGCAATCAGAATGATGTTTGGATATGATACAGATGTCAGAAGAGTCAGGGGATTTAAAGTTAATATGAGTAATATGTTAAAAGCTCTAAACAAATATTAAAAGATAAACTGAGGCATAGTAGATATTTTAAGAATTTATCTGAGCAAACACCAAGCTGAGAGTGGTTAGGAACACTCCACCAACATGAACTCAGGGAGAAACTTTCAAAGGGAAAAGTGTAAGCAAAGCAAAGCAATTCTTTGATTGACTCAGTTCAGTTCAGTTCAGTAGCTCAGTTGTGTCCGACTATTTGCAACCCCATGGACTGCAGCACGCCAAGCCTCCCTGTCCATCACCAATTACCAGAGTTTATTCAAACTCATGTCCATTGTGTCGGTGATGCCACCCAACCATCTCATCCTCTGTTGTCCCCTTCTCCTCCTGCCTTCAATTTTTCCCAGCATCAGGGTCTTTTCAAATAGTCAGCTATTTGCATCAGGTGGCCAAGTATTGGAGTTTCAGCTTCAACATCAGTCCTTCCAATGAATATTCAGGGCTGATTTCCATTAGTATTGACTAGTTGGAGCTCCTTGCAGTCCAAGGGACTCTCAAGAGTCTTCTCCAACACCACAGTTCTAAAACATCAATTATTTGGTGCTCAGCTTTCTTTATAGCCCAACTTTCACATCCAAACATGACTACTAGAAAAACCATAGCTTTAACTAGATGGACCTTTATTGGCAAAGTGATGTCTCTGCTTTTAATATGCTGTCCGGGTTGATCATAACTTTTCTTCCAAGGAGTAAGCGTCTTTATTTTCATGGCTGCAGTCACCATCTGCAGTGAATTTGAAGCCCCCAAAAATAAAGTCTGTCACTGTTTCCATTGTTTCCCCATCTGTCTGCCATGAAGTGATGGGACCAGATGGAATGATCTTAGTTTTCTGAATGTGGAGTTTTAAGTCAACTTTTTCACTCTCCTCTTTTGCTTTCGTCAAGAGGCTTTGTTCTTCTTTGTTTTTCTTCTTTGTTCTTCTTTGTTTTTCTTCTTTGTTTCTTCTCTTCTTTGTTTTCTGCTATAAGGGTTGTGTCATCTGCATATCTGAGGTTATTGATATTTCTCCCAGCAATCTTGATTCCAGCTCATGCTTCATCCAGCCCAGTATTTCTCATGATGAATTCTGCATATAAGTTAAATAAGCTGGGTCACAATTTACAGCCTTGATGTATTCCTTTCCCTATTTGGAACCAACCTGTTGTTCCATGTTCAGTTCTAACTATTGCTTCCTGACCTGCATACAGATTTCTCAAGAGGCAGGTCATTCCCATCTCTTTCAGAATTTTCCACAGTTTGTTGTGATCCACATAGTAAAAGGCTTTGTCTTAGTCAATACAGCAGAAATAAATGTTGTCCTGGAACTCTCTTGTTTTTTCGATGATCCTACAGATTTTGGCAATTTGATCACTGGTTCCTCTGCCTTTTCCAAAACCAACTTGAACATCTTGAAGTTCACAGTTCACATACTGTTGAAGCCTGCCTTGGAGAATTTTGAGCATTACTTTGCTAGCGTGCGAGATGAGTGTGATTGTGTTGTAGTCTGAGCACTGTTTGGCATTGCCTTTCCTTGGGATTGAAATGAAAACTGATCTTTTCCAGTCCTGTGGCCACTGTTGAGTTTTCCAAATTTGCTAGCATTTGAGTGCAGCATTTTCACAGCATCATCTTTCAGGATTTGAAATAGCTCAACTGGAATTCCATCACCTCCACTAGCTTTGTTCGTAATGGTGCTTCCTAAGGTCCACTTGACTTCACATTCCAGGATATTGATTTTCTGGGTCATGAAGATCTTTTTTGTACAGTTCTTCTGTGTATTCTTTCCACCTCTTCTTAATATCTTCTGCTTCTGTTAGGTCCATATCATTTCTGTCCTTTATTGTGCCCATCTTTGCATGAAATGTTCCCTTGGTATCTCTGATTTTCTTGAAGAGCTCTCTAGTCTTTCCCAGTCTGTTGTTTTCCTCTATTTCTTTGCATTGATCGCTGAGGAAGGCTTTCTTATCTCTCCTTGCCATTCTTTGGAACTCTGCATTCAAATGGGAATATGTCTCCATTTCTCCTTTGCTTTTAGCTTCTCTTCATTTCACAGTTATTTGTAAGGCCTCCTCAGACACCCATTTTGCTTTTTTGCATTTCTTTTTCTTGGGGATGATCTTGATCCCTGTCTCCTGTACAATGTCACAAACCTCCATCCACAGTTCTTCAAGCAGTCTATCAGATCTAATCCCTTGAATCTATTTCTCACTTCCATTGTATAATCATAGGAGATTTGATTTAGGTCATACCTGAATGGTCTAGTGGTTTTCCCTATATTCTTCAATTTAAGTCTAAATTTGGCCATAAGGAGTTCATGATCTAAGCCACAGTCGGCTCCTGGTCTTGTTTTTGCTGACTGTATAGAGCTTCTCTATCTTTGGCTACAAAGAATATAATCAATCTGATTTCAGTATTGACCATCTGGTGATGTCCATGTGTAGAGTCTTCCAGATTCCTCTGTCCATGGAACTTTCCAGGCAAGAATACTGGAGTGGGTAGCCATTTCCTCCTACAGGGGCTACAGTAAGAAAATCTACCTTTTTCACTGTCAGACACTATCTCTATTCTTCCAGGGTTGTTCATTATACAGACATTCTTGAAAATACATTCCAGAACAAAAGTTGTCAGTGACTCTGCTCACAAGTCAATCATGTGGAAACAATAGAAACTCCTGGAGAAATGTCTCCCAACCAGGATTTATGTATGAAAGATATTAGATATGTGATATGTCACAATCTAAAAGAAGGACATAGACCACACTAAGAGCACCAGCGCCTTGATTCAAAGCACTTTCATATTCACTGTGCTAAGTCAAAGAGAAATGTTTGTAAAATAATTTTTTTAAGTAGTTTAAATAAACATTATAATTATACATGGCTTTAATGAAATGAAAAAGACTTTTGAAAGATTGTTCTAGAGTTTTAGAAGTCATAAGTTCTTTCTGGGGAAAAAGGAAATTGTGAAAAAGTATTTTGGTACGGTGAATGAATTCATTGTTTTCTTTAATCAAAAAGATGGTCTTTCAAAGTTGCTCATTTCACAGCTTTTTAAGGCTAAATACTTTCAATGCATAGCTAATGAGGAGGCAAAACTCTTGAGTTTTATGTTTATAATTTGAATAAAAACACATTTTGTCAGTTGAATGACTAGAGTTTGCTATGAAGATTGAGTCATTTAAAATCCTAGTTAATTGTTGTAGGATAAAAATCACAATATTTATAACAAGAAAAAAACAGTATTAGCAGTCATTATTCTTCATGGAACATCACTAGGATATAAGGAATCTTTTTCTTTTACCATCTGACATGGGCAACATAATCCAGCAATAAAACTGTATTCACCAAACTGTCTACCAACATGAAATAACTCATGTACTCCTGTGTAAGATCTCGTCTCAGTGATGCCAATTAATTATGCTAAATATCCATACAATGATGTGAATTCAATTTCCCTGTGCTTGATACCTACACAGAGAAAATAAATTTCCTGAATGTGATAGCTGATATACAGTGTCAGTTATCTATCCATTGTCCAAAATAAGAGCTTCAGTTTTCAAAATCTGTTGAAATTTTTTTTAGCCACAGCAAAAATGGTTTTAAATCATATTCAGACATATTACTTATCAAGGAAGGAGTCTGTAAAAATTAAAACACTAAAAACTTATTCAAGTAAAATATAAATGACTGACAGCTGAACAATCATTCACTACATATTTAGAAAATACTGGTAGGTTTTGGGTAGAAAGAAAATGTAGAAAGTGTTAGTCACTCATTCACGTCTGACTCTTTGTGATCTCATGAACTGTGTAGCCTATCAGGTTCTTCTGTCCATGGGATTTCCCAGGCAAGAATATTGGAGTGGGTTGCCATTTCCTTCTCCAAGGGATCTTCCTGACCCAGGAATCGAATTCCTGACTCCTGCACTGGCAGGCAGTTTCCTTGCCATTGAGCCAGTAGGGAAGCCCGTATTTGTCTGCCCAAAATAAAAGTAGTCATCAGTGTTTCTGTTAGTATCCTTTCACCCATCCATTCTCCTCTCCCACATTTGGTACACCTTGTCCCTTCTTCTCTCAGAGATACAAGGCCAACATGCTATCTAGGGTTCTCTGTGCTTCTCCAACCCTGTGAAAGTGTTGGGACTATTTCAGTTTCTGGACATTTCTTATATTCACTTGCTTATTAAAAGTTTAAGTACAGATTTTCCTATACACAGAATAGTTTGTCTTCAGTTTGACAAAGTGATGAAAAATTATGAGGAATATTAGCCCAGCTGCAAGTTTTAATACCTATATGGGATTTATATATTGTACTTCCCAGAGGAATTTTTATTTTAATAGTGGATTCTTGGAAACACACTTTTTAAATCCAAAGGAATATGAGTCATTTTATCCATTATGACCATCTATCTGAATTTAAGGGAAACTGTGAAAATTCCGATAAGGTAAAGAAAAGATATGTTTGGACTTTATAATATATAGACAGCTATCTTTATACCCATGATTGACTTATCATGAGATGATGATTCTCCCACTAAGTAAACTTGGCTGGGAGTTGAATTCCTTTTAAGAGGCAGAATGAATTGTATTTAATTAGAGGGAACAATAAATCCAGAAAATGTACTATAGTAGAAAAATCATAGAATTTAAAAAAAAAAAACCTCAATAAATGCAATTCACTATCAGTATCCTGAGAAATTTGTATGCATGTCAAGAAATAAGAGCTAGAACTGACAAGGAAAAACAGACTGGTTCAAAACTGGTAAAGGAGTACGTCAAGGCTATATATTATCATCCTGCTTATTTAAGTTATATGCAGAGTATACCATGCGAAATGCTGAGCTGGATGAATCAAGAATTGAAATCAAGATTTCCAGGAGAAATATCAACAACCTCAGGTATGCAGATGATACCACTCTAATGGTAGAAAGTGAAGAGGAAATATAGAGTCTCTTGAGGAGGGTGAAAAAATACAGTGATAAAGGATTGATAAAGGAGTACATGAAGGCTGTATATTGTCACCCTGCTTATTTAACTTACATGCAGAGTACATCATGAGAAATACCAGGCTGGAGGAAGCACAAGCCAGAATCAAGATTGACGGGAGAAATATCAATAACCTCAGATATGCAGATGACACCACCTTTATGGCAGAAAGCAAAGAAGAACTAAAAAGCCTCTAGATGAAGGTGAAAGAGGAAAGTGAAAAGGCTGGCTTAAAACTCAACATTCAAAAAACTAAGATCATGCCATCAGGTCTCATCACTTCATGGCAAATAGACTAAGGAAAAGTGGAAGCAGTGACAGATTTTATTTTCTTAGGCTCCAAAATCACTGCAGATAGTGACTGTATTCCTTAAATTAAAAGTTGCTTGCTCCTTGGAAGAAAACTACCACAAACCCAGACAGCATACTAAAAAGCAGACATCACTTTGCCAACAAAGATTCATATAGTTAAAGCTATGGTTTCTCCAGTAGTGATGTACAGATATTATATAAAGACCATATTGAAGGTTGGACCATAAAGTAGGCTGAATGCCAAAGAATTGATGCTTCCCAACTGTGGTGCTGGAGAAGACTCTTGAGATTCCCTTGGACAGCAAAGAGATCAAACCTATCAATCCTACAGGAAATCAACCCTGAATATTCATTGGAAGGACTGATGCTGAAGCTGAAGTCCCAGTACTTTGACCATCTGATACAAAGAACCAACTCACTGGAAAAGACCCTAATGCTGGGGAAGACTGAGGGCAGGAGTAAAAGCAGGCAACAGAGGATGAAATGGTTGGATAGCATCACTGACCCAATAGACATGAGTTTGGGCAAACTCCAGGAGATAGTGAAAGACAGGGAAGCCAGGCAGACTGCTGTCCCTGGGGTCACAAAGTCAGACACAACTTAGTGACTGAACAACATCGATGTGCCTTAAATCTTATTTGTTTTTACTTTTCTCTCTTACTTCTCTCATAAGAAAAGTTTAGAAAGGAATAATATTTGAAATATTATATGAATCAAATATGATAATTGGGCACATCACACAAAAACCCATGGGAGTAGTTAGCAGATATTACTAAGTGGGAGAAATTTGGAGATAAAAACATAGAGTATGATTTTTTAAAAAGACCAAAAAAAAAAAAAAAAAATCATAGCAGAGTAAAATGAAACTATTTTCCAAATTTACTTTCCCTAAAAGAGTAGGGAAGAATCCCCGTTCTCAATCTAACTTCTCATTTCTATGGTTCATAATCAAAGGTGCCCCTCAGCATCACTTGGGAGTTTTTCCAAAATGTACACCCTAGCCTGGAACAGCCCTGGCAGACATCAAGAGTATTATTAACTCAAGAGTTGCTGCAATACATCTGTCTTCCGTTGTATCTGTTCCATGCTGTATGCACACATTAACAGACAAGAGCAGTATTGGCAACAAATTGGAATTTCAGGGAGGGAAATTCTTAGTAAACTTCAAATCTGCATGGTTCAAGTCACAATAGATGTCAAATGCCTGAATGACTAATAGACAATGCGTTTTATACGTAGGGATTGGCGCTTCATTAAAAAGAGTACTGTACATTTGAACAATATATTTTTGATATGTGATTTCACTCCCTCTATCCAAACTAATCTCTCACTGAAATATGTTCCTACTGTAAGGAACTTTGCTCTCAGGAATCATATCATGTGGCATATTAACTTCTGGTGGGTATAATTTACTAAACCACTCAATTGCAAAGCCTGTCACTGCACTGTCCAATAATTATGGCTTTTCCTATTCAGCATATAGTTGATAGTTTACTTTCAGAATGTGAATTGTTCACCTTTTGTCTCCAGCAGCTATAGCTGTTGAATTTTCCATTATAATCTAAACCTAAAGGACCAATTTTTTAAAAATTCTTAATATCCCAAGGCACCTTGCTTCTTTAGACATGAATATTAAATAGGGTGAAAGCTTAAAACCCTTGGTGGCAAGTCCCGTCAAGAGAGGCCACATGAGAACATTCAAAATACAACTAGCCAACTCACATTCTATTGTGGGATTAATTAGCTGTGAGCTACCGAGTCAGTGTTGCAATAGTAAAGGTACTTTTCCATAGAGTTTTTGTCGCATGCTTCTGCCAGACCCATTTATTTTTTTCTCAGTCTCAAGCCATAGTTTGAGGAAAAAGCAGCTGGACGTGATGGAAGGAGCAGGAGACAGAGGAGGAGGGTTCTGGATGATCCCACTCTCTTTACTTTACACTTTGCCCAGACAGCAACTGACTAGCTACTTCCTCTGAGAAAGTCTCTCTCTTTTTCCAGATTGACACCATTAGAGGAAGCTATTCTTAACCCCCGGATCAAGTAAGCTGGCTAAAAATGAAAGCAAAATCTTTTAAGTTAAAAAAATTTTATATCATTGTCAGTTTGGTACGAAGAAAGGGAAAAAAACGACTCTCCATCTAGCCGAGACGAAAAAACTCTCTCCTTTTCAAACTCTTATGATGTTTTTTCAGTATATTGCTCAGAATTGAAGAAAGGGCTCATTTCTTGACTATCACCATGATTTTCACTGAGATTTATGTTCAATGACACCTGAAGATTACACATAAACCCTGACAGCAGTGTAGGCTAGATCTTGCCGCCTGAACCATAAAAAAGGATGATTGTAGATACATCAGAGGGCTAATTAGAAAGTCTTTTA
This sequence comes from Muntiacus reevesi, assembly GCF_963930625.1. Taxonomy (NCBI): domain Eukaryota; kingdom Metazoa; phylum Chordata; class Mammalia; order Artiodactyla; family Cervidae; genus Muntiacus; species Muntiacus reevesi. The sequence continues at coordinate 49,948,651 of NC_089254.1, read as the reverse complement.
CTCCTCAGCCCAGCCAGCTACTCTTGGTTTCAGCTACTTTCTTTGGGGCCATGTCTTCCTTTTTTGTTCTACATCTTAAAATGTTGGAAATTTTTAAATGCATTTTCTCCCAAATAAAATAGTGTAATAAAAGTGAGATTATTGAAGAACTATACATTTTCCTGAGCCACCAATTAGCATTATTATTTTTTAATTGGCACATTTCTATTTCTATCAGACCACACCAATTAGGACAATTGCACTGTTTCAAATCTTTCAGTAAAATTGTTTAATGGTTTATACTTTTTCTCCTTTAGTTAAGAGATTTAAATTTGTGATTTTGGGATTCTATAAATCTCTACTGCTTTGATTTTGTTTGTTAAAGAGTACATTATTTCCCAGGAGTCTTTAAATATTATCTAATTCCTAAATGACTATACTCACTGCAGACATTGTGAGGTTTTGTCAAGATCTACTCAAGCAGGCATTCATGTCTAAAATTCACGTAGTTTTACAAAAGTACAGTGATGAGAATATATGATTCAACTGTAGATTCTAGTGACAAAGAATCAAGTCAAACTATATTGTCATTTATTGAATATATTATAATGGCTAAATTATGGTCATCGTTAGAAAATTATTTACTAAAATACAGTCATGACTGTGAAAGTTGCCTTTCTGCTTTTTAGAATAATTTTGTACTGAAACTAATGTGGTTAACTATCGGCATTGAAAGACATCAGCTGTTCTGTGAATATATTTACACTAACCCGTTTTCTCTGTTGTACGTGAATCACAACTGCCTTCAAAATTTTCTCCCTTTAGTAGTTTGAAGGCAACCAAGACACTAATAATGATTTGAATACTTCACTTTTGTGAAAGGAATATTCAGAAACAATATCAAGTAGATAAGAAATCAATTTGAACAGATGTGAGAAGGTCCAATTTGCCAAATAAAACACTAAAGAGGTTTTTCAAAGGAAACAAAAAGTAAGGCTAGCAAGTTTACCTTCATTTGTTCATGGTGCCAAATGGCCATATATTTTTTCATTATCATGTATACAAAAATAATGGCATATCCTCTGACAATGTCATTGTAAAAGTCAAGGATGATTTTTTTTATTATGGAAGCAGTAATTTGCAAGAAATGCTTAAGGTTTCGCTTAATTTGGGAACTAGAACTATATAGGGCAACCCGTTTATTTTTTGTTGCCTAAAGGTGCAAAGTGTGTGTGTGTTTTTTTTTCTGACTCTTGCACATACTGTGTGTTTCCGTGCCTACTTCGACAGGACCAAGGGACAGTCTTCTTTCAAAGTCTCTCACTGTAGACAGATCTCTGTCCCTAAAGCATGAATTTGACCTCACACATGATAGCTCAGTTGGTAAAGAATCCGCCTGAAATGCAGGAGACCCCAGTTCTATTCCTGGGTCACGAAGATCCCCTGGAGAAGGGATAGTATACACATTCCAGTATTCTTGGGTTTCCCTTGTGGTCAGTTGGTAAAGAATCCACCTGCAATGTGGGAGACCTGGGTTTGATCTCTGGGTTGGGAAGATCCCCTGAAGAAGGGAAAGGCTACCCCTCCAGTATTCTGGCCTGGAGAATTTCATGGACTGAATAGTCCACGGGGTCACAAAGAGTCAGACACTACTGAGTGACTTTCATTTTCATTAAAGAAATTAGTATTACTAATATAGCATTTTACTTGATCAGTTTTACTTACGGGACTTGATAGATATTAATTAATAGAACAAGCCTCTTTAATATCTAGCTTTAAAAACAGAACCACAAGATTTTAAAGCTTATGAGTAAAAAACTATCCATGTGGAAGATTTATAAAATCTCCAGGACTGTAATTTAATGGTATGTATCAGAAATACTTTTCATCTTTATAAGCTTATCTATTGGGATCAGGATTCATGAATCATCAAATTATATTTACCAATTTTTATGTATAAAATCTACAATCTGAAAAACCTATGATCAATTCTTTCTCAGAAAGTCCCAAGTTTGGGAATGTATCTGACCTATCCATCAAAAACTAACATTCTTGACTATCTGTGAATATGGGATTGTATGTGTAGCAAAGAAAGAACTTTAAGACGTTTTCCTGAGAGAACATTATAGATAGAATTTTAATATACTATACATAGCTCTCACTTCTTACAGTGAGATTGTCATATGTAATTTTAAAAGATCTTTAAATTAGGGTTGTAAATTTTAACTCTTTGGGAGGTGGGGGGTGAAGAATAGAGTCTCACTGAAACTATATAAATGACGTCATAGCAAAAGTATAGGAATTCAGTAAAGACACTCATTATAAGATTTAACTATTTTTTAAGTAGTCTTACAAACAAGACTCATACATCTGCGTCATGATTATTGTTGTTCTTGTTTGAGGTATGCACACACAATATGCTTCAGTTCAGTTCAGTCACTCAGTTGTGTGCAAGGCTTTACGACTCCATGAACCGCAGCACCCCAGGCCTCCCTGTCCATCACCAACTCCTGGAGTTTAATCAAATTAATGTCTATTGAGTCGGTGATGCCATCCAACATCTCATCCTCTGTCGTCCCCTTCTCCTGCTGCCCTCAATCCCTCCCAGCATCAGGGGCTTTTCAAATGAGTCAGCTCTTTGCATCAGGTGGCCAAAGTATTGGAGTTTCAGCTTCAGCATCAGTCCTTCCAATGAACACCTAGGACTGATCTTTAGGATGGACTTGTTGGATCTCCTTGCAGTCCAAGAGACTTTCAAGAGTCTTCTCCAACACCACAGTTCAAAACCAACAATTCTGTGCTCAGCCTTCTTTATAGTCCAACTCTCACATCCATATACGACTACTGGAAAAACCATAGCCTTGACAAGATGGACCATTGTTGACAAAGTAATGTCTCTTAAAGCACTCTAAATGTTATGATTACAGTTAATATGAAGTTTTATGTAAATATCATGTAACCACCATTCAAATCAAGAAAGAGACCCTTCCAACCACCTTCAAAAGTTTTCTAATGCTTTTTTGCAGTTAATCCCTCCACACAGAGGAAATGAATATTCTAACTTGTAATATCATGTTTTTCATATTCTTAACATTCATATAAATGGAGTATAGGATAAAGTTGTTCATAATTTCTCTTTATTATTCTTTTATTGTCTGTAACTCTTCAACATTCCCCTTTTTACAGTTTTATCAATTAAAAAAATCTTTTCAAAGAAGCAGTTTTCAATTTTATTTATTTATTATATATATTTTTGTTTCATTGATTTCTTCTATTATTTCTTTCTCTACTTTTTAAAAGTTGTTTAATTAATTTTATACTAACTCACATATAAGAGACTTTACAATATCCATTGCCATTTTTGCTACTCTCGTCATGTATTTATAACTCTGTATCTTACAAACCCACCACACATTGCTAACTTTACTTTCGACTCAGTTCAGTCACTCAGTTGTGTCTGACTCTTTGTGACCCCACGGACTGCAGCATGCCGGGCCTCCCTGTTCATCACCAACTGCCAGAGTTTATTCAAACTCATGTCCATCGAGTTGGTGATGCTATTCGACCATCTCATCCTCTGTTGTCCCCTTCTCCTCCCACCTTGAATCTTTCCCAGCATCATGGTCTTTACAAATGAGTCAGTTCTTCATATCAAGTGGCCAAAGATTGGAGTTTCAGCTTCAGCATCAGTCCTTCCAATGAATATTCAGGACTGATTTCCATTAGGATGGACTGGTTGGATCTCCTTGCAGTCCAAGGGACTCTCAAGAGTCTTCTCCAACACCACAGTTCAAAAGCATCAGTTTTCAGTGCTCAGCTTTCTTGACAGTCCAACTCTCATGTCCATAAATGACTACTGGAAAAACCATAGCCTCGATTAGATGGACCTTTGTTGGCAAAGTAATGTCTCTGCTTTTTAATATGTTGCCTAGGATGGTTATAACTTTTCTTTCAAGGAGCAAACATCTTTAAATTTCATGGCTGCAGTCACCATCTGCAGTGATTTTGGAGACGTTAATAATCTTTTAAAGAAACTAAGAAAAAAAATTCATATACACTCACATATTTTTGGTACTTTTATTCCTTTCTGTCTGTTGGTATTTTCCTTGAGCCTGTAGAACTTCCATGGCATCACTGAGCAGCATACCACCTTGTGGTAAAGTGAAAGGTCATGGAGCCTGTGTATTAACTTATAAAAGAGCTGAAGAGCTAGACCAGCCCAACAGGAAGACAGATAAGATGTACTTCAGTTTCCATCAGGTAAATGCAAACTGTTTCTGATCATATGTGCTCATCAATAGAAATAAAGATGCATTATCTGTCAAAATTACTAGATGTGCACCAGTGACAAAGGGCAATAATGATTCTCTACAGTAAAGAACCCATGTATGAAACAGCAGCTTCATTGGGAATTACCATCTGATTAAGACTACAATTATCTACTCTCATTCTCTATGGCACATCCAGAAGAACTAAATAAGATGGGAGGAATTACTGCCTTTGTACTTTCCAAGTTTTTGAGGGCAATATTAATATCTCTGATTTGTCCAAGAATGGTATTGTTTTGGTTTACTATTTCATCACCACAGATCAGCTTCTACTTCCTACGATGATGGTTCTGACTCCATGGGTCAAAGAGTCAGAGTAGAGCTTCTGCTAATTTCTAACTGTACGTTTTATCAATCTTACATTCGGAGCTGCAATAGTCTACAGAGTGTGACAAGTCCACTGAGACAACTGCAAAATAAACAGTGCAAAATTCCATTTTTCCTTTGGCCCCTTAAACGCTCATTCTGAGTAGTGATGTTTTCTGTCTTCAAGGACTAGTGCTGGACAAGAGCCCATGTCCCATAATCCTAAAAGGTCTGGGTATTTTCCTATATAGCCAGTGCTCAGTCACTTGCTGCTGAAGGAAGATGATACAAAATAACACTCTTCTCCTAACAATAACCACTTTCCCAGTGGTTCAGTTCTGAGAACTGCATGAGGAATATAATTCTTTGATGAAACTTAGATCAAGGTTTTTTACATCAACCTAAAGCTGTATTCACAGAGGAGACCAAAGAGTGCCTTAGTGTTCTTTTCATCTATTTCATCTTAGAGACCCCATGATCCATTAGCCCATAGCAAATATCCTCTTGGATGAAGCAATTCTCTCTCTCTTGCTCCCATATTATGGCTATCATAGTAACTCTGCCTTCCTTGTCTTGGACAGTAAAACACCAGGATTCCATAACTCCCATTGAAATTAAGGAAGTAAGAACCATTAGAGGATGGGTGAGTGGACTTTACAGTATACACTCCTAGCCACCATTGTATTTGGCTCCCTTCTTGAATATCACATCAGTTCAGTTCAGTTCAGTTGCTCAGTCATGTCCGACTCTTTACAACCCCATGGAAGGCAGCACGCCAGGCCTCCCTGTCCATCACCAACTCCCAGAGTTTACTCAAACTCATGTCCATTGAGTCAGTGATGCCGTCAAACCATCTCATCCTCTATCGTCCCCTTCTCCTCCCACCTTCAATCTTTCCCAGCAACAGGGTTTTTTCAAATGAGTCATCTCTTCGCATCAGGTGGCCGAAGTATTGGAGTTTCAGCTTCAACATCAGTCCTTCCAATGAATATTCAGGACTGATTTCCATTAGGATGGACTGGTTGGATCTCCTTGCAGTCCAAAAGATTCTCAAGAGTCTTCTCCAACACCACAGTTCAAAAGAATCAATTTTTCAGTGCTCAGCTTTCTTGACAGTCCAACTCTCACAACCATACATGACTACTGGAAAAATCATAGCTTTGAGTAGATGGACCTTTGTTGGCAAAGTAATGTCTCTGCTTTTTAATATGCTGTCTAGGTTGATCATAACTTTTCTTCTAAGGAGCAAGCATCTTTTAATTTCATGGCTGCAGTCACCACCTGCAGTGATTTTGGAGACCCCCCAAAATAAAGTCTATCACATCAAGGAGCATTCATTTCATTCAGTGCAGACCACAGCTGAATTCTGCTTTTAGTTAACCAGCTAAGAAAATGCTAATTACTTAAGCTAGAACATTGAGTGCAGCACATTGGATAAATGCCTTCATGTTAACATATTTTGCCCTCTCTAAAAATCTGTTGCTTTCTGCATGGTCCATCTATCCCTGAAGAATTCACCTATATATTCCCCAGGTTTTTAATTCTTTTTAATCTCAGATTTGAATTCTGTTGTCATATAAGTTTACCATTCTTGGCTTTATTGGTGACTGTCTTCCTTGAGCATGCTGAGATTTAACTCTGGCTGGAAGATTGCAGGTTGTGAGGCACGGGCATGGTAGAGCCTAAGGAGAGCTAGCAATAATCCTTACTAAAGTTAGCCTAAGCTTTACAAACAAGGTAAAACAGCCCCTCTTTAGACTGGAAAATGAAGCTACTTTTGCTCAATGCAGTTTGGAGTTTGGGCACTCAGGGTCATCTAAATCCTTCCAAATGTTGCTGTTTTAATTCTCAGAGCCTCATTTTTCAATTTGCAACCCTTAACCTCACATAAAAATGTAGCTATAATTCACTCTATATTGTAAATTCCAACTTGTAGAATCAGATTCTCTATGTAAATTTGAGGTATAAAAGAAGAAATGTTCTTTTGCTCTGACACTGCCTTGAGCTGAGACCAATAGAGTCCTGACTGAGCCTGTCATGTTCTTCCTTTGACTCCCAAGTGCAGCTAAACACAGTAAGGCCAGCTAAAATTTTTGTATTCTTCATGCTTATCATTCTATGATATGACAGTTACCATGTGATCTGCCAAAGGTATATCTTTAACAGACACTTTATTCTAGCCAGGCATTTCTTCTTAAGGAACTGGTTTGCCACTTGGTTGACAAAGACTACTGGTGTTCAATGTTCTACTTGTAACTAGACCCTTGTGCCTTCAAATCCAGTCAGGTCAGATGAACTATTCTTCAGTAAATATTTGTTGAGGATCTATTATGTTTCAGACACATAACTATTAAGAAAAGGAATACAACCCCCAGCGCCACAGAACTTATATTCTTTTCTTGGAATATAGACAAAAAATAAGTTTATAATACAATATGGTATGATAAGAGATATGGCATGATGTGATGCAATGACCATAACAAATCATGTTATCAGGTAGTATGATACTTAAATGTGCCTTTGGATCCATTTTGCACCTAAGAATGTCAGGGAGACTATTTTTTAAATAGAAAAGATACTATTCAAGGCAAAAAAAAAAAAAATTCCTGTCATCGCTGATTCTGTTTTACTTCCCTTTAAAAAAACTGACATTAATAAACCTTACTTATGTTGAATTGCTTAAACTAGTTCACAGTAAACTTAAAGCATGTTAGAGTGCTATAAAATGAAACAACTAAGCGGAAAATAAGTGTCAAAATTATAAAACAAATTAATAATTTACCTGTATTTCCTGTGAACTTAAATAGTTAATAATGCCCAGACTCTATGCCTCATATTAGAAAGCGCATCCCCTTTTGAGAGGCTGGGATGGTCATACCACCCACACACTTTTGATCATTACCTAGATAAGCAGTGGCCATGTCAGTAGCTAATTGCCCACATTACCTTCTTCATTTTTCTTGTTAAAGAGAGATGTTTAAAATGAACTCAATATATCAGCCTTTTTAGCAGAATTATTAATAATACGTAACCCTCATTTATTATTTGGTTTTTTTTCCTGAGCTCTTCCTTCTCTGATTAATCTGTAAAGCTTCCGAAAGACTGTTAGAAACCATTTTGTTCTAACCTTACCTTGCTAACCCTTTTACCTAAAACTAGAAAAAATTCAATTTGTTCTTAGTTATTCTAGTTTGATGCTGGCCTAATTTTCCAAATTTATTCACTTGAATTTTAAACCTTAAAATAAAGCACATTTTGATTGTAACCAAAAGAGGTAAAACTTTTTAAATGAGTGAAGTTTAAAGCTGTGAAATAAAATAAAGGATTAGAATAAACAACAACCAAAAACTGCAGTGATTAAGTGGGAATGTGGCTATAAATTTCTAAAGCAAAAGTTCAAGAAGGAGACAAAAACTTAAAAACAAAAATCATTTTCATTAAATTTCCCAGACATTTTTCTCCTGGTGCTAAAATTTAAAATAACTTTTCTATTTAAGCCATTATATATGAACATTGAATAATATAAGTATGTGATTTTTATCAAGTGATTTAATCTTCCTACCTTATGTTCCTCAATGCAAAATGGCTTAAATATTGTATATCTTGTATGTCTTCAAATGTTGATGAGACAATGAAACACAAAGTTAATTTTTAATTCAACAAATGTTCACTATGCTGCTTAGTATTTCAGGCACAGTTTTAGGTAGGAATATAAGCAGTAAACCAAACAATCAATGTCTGCCTTCATGAGTTTATGTTCTATAGAAAAGGGAGAAAATAAACAATTGAACAGATTATAACATTTTAGATAATGGTAAGTGCTTTGAAGAAAAACAGAGCAATAGGGAAGATAGTTGTGCATTTTGAGTAAGGAACTCAAGTAAAAACTCTTCAAGAAGGTAGCATTTGACCAGAGACTTGAATCAAATAAGGGAGTGCTTAGTCGCTCAGTCATTCCCAACTCTTTGCAAGCCCATGGACTGTAGCCCTCTGTCTGTGGGATTTTCCAGGCAAGGATACTACAGTGGATTGCCATTTCCTCCTCCAGGGGGATCTTCCCAACCCAAGGATTGAACCTGAGTCTTCTGTGTCTCCTGCACTGGCAGGTGCATTTTTTACCACTGAGCACTTGGGAAACCCCCAAATAGTGGAGAGAACCACATAAAGATCTGAGGAAGAAGAATTTCTGCAAGAGGGGATGGAATGAATCAAGAAGGGAGGACTGGACTAGGAAAGGAGTCCGAGATACAGGCAGGAATTAAATCAGGTAGACCTTGTTTGTCTATGGCAAGGAGTTTGGATTTTATTCAGAATATAATGGAAGTCACTGGTGGGCTTTGAGCTGTGACATGACTTCATTTCCTTTTTTTAAAAAGGTCATTGTGGTGCCTCTGTTGAGAACTGACTGTAGCAGAGCAAGAAATGAACTGTGGGGTGTCAGTACATTAGCTTTCAGTGGAGTTTAATAGGCTTAGCCTGGGGAAGTTGACAGATTGTGGGAAGGGGTTGAGCTTATGGTGCATCTTGAGTGTAAATGTGAGATCTGATGTTGATGGGACACATGTGATGTATGATGGAGAAGATTCAATGAAGACTCCATGGAGAAATAGTTTCCAAAGGGAAATCCACAGTTCCAATTTGAAAGTGAAAGTGAAGTTGCTCAGTCATGTCCGACTGTTTGCAACCCCATGGGCTGTAGCCTACCAGGCTCCTCCGTCCATGGGATTTTCCAGGCAAGAGTACTGGAGTGGGTTGCTATTTCCTTCTCCAAGGGATCTTCCCGACCTGAGGATCGAACTGAGGTCTCCCGCATTGTAGGCAGACGCTTTACCATCTGAGCCACCAGGGAAGTCACAGTTCCAGTTTAGACGTTTTAATTTAGGCATACCCATTATTCATTCACGGAGAAGGAAATGGCAACCCACTCCAGTGTTCTTGCCTGGAGAATCCCAGGGAAGGCAGAGGCTGGTGGGCTGCCGTCTATGGGGTCGCACAGAGTCGGACATGATTGAAGCGACTTAGCAGCAGCAGCAGTATTCATTCGTTGGAAGCCCTGGTGTTGAAGCAGAAGCTCCAATAGTTTGGCCACCTGATGCAAAGAACCAACTCAATGGAAAAGACCCTGATGCTGGAAAGATTGAGGGCAAAAGGGGAAGAGGGCAACAGAGAATGGGATGGTTGGATGGCATCACTGACTCAATGGACATGTGTTTGAGCAAGCTCAGGGAGACAGCGAAGGACAGGGAAACAGTGTGCTGCAGTTCATGGGGTTGCAAAGAGTCGGACAAGACTTAGCGACTGCACAACAACAACAAATTATTCATACAAGTGTAGGTAGCATGCAGGCAGTTGGATATTCTGATCGATCTGGAGCTCAGGGAGGACTGAGAGCCGTAAATGACATCCCAAGCTGTAGGATTATGTAATATCAGCTAATGGATAAACATACATAGATAAGAGAAGAAGGCAAAGGTTTCAACATTAGACAACAACATTTAAGGGACAGAAGGATAATGAGAAACCTGAACAAAAATAACTGAAAACTAATATTCATTATAGCAAAAGAGTTAACTCTCTTGGAGTTAGATATCCTAGAAAACATGTGAAAAAGTTTAATTCAAGAACAAAGAAGGTGACCATTAATGTCAAATGCTGTTGAGATCAAGTAAATAAAAGTGAAGAACAGACCTTGGATTTGGCCAGACAGAGACCATTAGTGACCTCAGTAGTAAAGTGATGAGGTTGAAAGACCGAGTGAAGAACAAGGGAAATGAAGAAATCGAGACACAAGGTATACGTAACTCTTATGAGCTTTATTGGAAAGATCTTCACATCTCACAGGTTTATCTATATCCCTTTTCCCCAGATTCCTTTGTTTCTAATCCTTTAATCCATCTCATTCTGGATCCCTGAACAACCAGCCAAAACAGTCACCACAGCCTGTGAGTCTATATATACACTCTCATTTATATCACATCATTTCCCAGACAAAGTGGATAACCAGATACATCATCCCCAAAGTCCTAGCTATTGGGAGAAGTGTGGCTCTGCTCGCCTGATGCCACATGGACCACTTCTGTCTTACAATAAATTGCTGGGCCCTCTGTACCTTATGTTTTGAAAAGTGCAACAGAGCCCAACTCATGATAGCTCTGGCCATGTGGTTAGTTCATGTTCCATGATCAGATGCTCATTTACTCTTAGAACTCAAGAGTATCAGTTGCTTTTTTTTTTTTTTTCCAACTGTGCCACACAGCTTGTGAATTCTCAGTTCCCTGACCAGATATTGAACCCAAACCCTGGCAATGAAAGCCCAAATCCTAACCACTAGGCCACGAGCAAACTCCCAGCTGCTATTTTTTCAGTGGAATAAAATTTTCTGCTGAAGATTTTGCTCGAGCAGTCAATGGGCTTAAATTATGATTATTCTTGTGGGGTTTGCTATAAACTCCACATGGCTTCTTTTCAACAACAGATACACCTAAAGTCAGTCCGTAATCCTCATTTCAGAGGCTGCTTCCTAAAGAGCCCAAATGGTATCTAATGTCTTTCACCTTTTGAGGAAGTTTTAAAAAACAGCTATGCTACAACAAAACTATTTTCTTTACATAGAAACTAGACAAGAAGTTGAAAGAACTTGCTAAATCAAATATAAACTGAATATAACGCAGCCTAACCCTGATAGTGTTAACTTGCTATACTTTATCAGAAATATTACATCACTGAGACTTCATTAATATGTAGTATTTTAGGGGTATGAACAGATAGCTTAATCTGATGAATGATAATGGTGAACTGTAATAAATAGCTTGGGTGTACTCAGTTTAGAACTACAAGAGTCAGATACTTTATTGCATTGATTGCTGAGAAATAAATATGCCAGCATGCAGATTTGTGATTATATCAACCTTTCCATTTTTAAATCACATAACCTCAAATATAGAATCTGTCTATTCAGGAATTGAAAAAAGAGAGTTCTAGAAGCTGAACCCACAACTTGACATTTTCATGTTTCTTTTGGATGGAAAACTATAATCTATAATTATGTCTTAAGTCAGTGTATTTAACACAATATTATTTTGCTGTAAAATTCACGTGACACAAAAGAAATATTTACAGAATAAAAGACAGTCATTGAAAGTTTAATTATAATATCACTAGAAAATATAACTGCAAGACACAATTTAAAATCAAAAGTTTCCAAAAGAAAGAATTTTGCGCGAGTTATCTATAGAGCTGGCCCTGTGAATCTTTAAGTTCAGGATAAAAGAAAAACATTTCACTTCCAGTTAATCAGTAGATTACCAAGAGTAAAACTGCTAAGGATACCTTGAGCCCTAACATTGGATTTCTATTAGACCAACCAATGGTTTTCAAAACATGCCATAAAGAGAAGGTGAAAGTACCTTATTTACAGCCAAATTCAACTACAGCTTTATCTAGTCTCTATCAACAAAACAACTCTGTTTTTGCCTACTTCATATTGTAGACTCCTAAAAAGAGTACATTTGGAAGATAATCTCGGGGAGCAAAGGAGTAGCTTGTGTACCATCGTCTTAAGTCTGCTGTACTATACACATAGCTGAGTTGATTAGTGCTAATGTAAATTTCTACAAACCTATTCTCCAAGGTTAAAAACCTATATTAAAGATTTGAGATTTATAATTAATGTCTCTATGCTAGTTAACCCTCTTGAATTTATCGATGAGAATTTTTAGTGAAGGAATAAAAGAGCATTCATAGGTGGGTTTTGTATGTGCCAAAGACTACTCAGAATTTCATTTTGGGAACTAAGGGCTGTTATTCAACTTAACAAAGTTGCACATTCAAGACTCCTTCTTTCCCCTAATAATTAAGTTCAAGTTGCAAATTTTAATATTGTATTTATGATACTGCAAATCTTAGTAAACTTTTTGAAGATGATTTTGAATAACATTTGGTCTTATTTACACATATATATTACACACACACATATATATGTGTAACACAGAGATTTTGATGTATTTCAAAGAGTATTAGTAAATATATACATTATTTTAAATTTTACATTTTAACCCAATTGATAAATCAGACCTTGCCAAATACTAAATATGATTTTATTAATCTAAAAATTAAACATAAAAATGTTGTATGCTTTACATTCTTGAAAGTTCTTCCTCTGTAAAGAAGCACAGTATGATTTCAACTTAAAATCTAAATAAATTGCTCAATTATACACTTTAGAGTTATAAGGCTTTACTTTAAATGCCAAGATTCTCTTAAATATCAGAGTAAATAAAACATCAATCATGCACACATTTTTTCCTAACAAAATATTTATACAATGTTTTTCATTTCCTTTTATAGTAGCTTTAGTTACATGTTACTGTGGCAGATTATATTTTCCAAAAATGGTCACAGAAAAATTTCTGGTCATACCTCACTTGCTATCAAGAGGCAGAGTCTATTTCCTTATCTTCTAAATCTGAGCAAGGTTTTTTCTACTGTGAAAAATAGAATGCAGGAAAAGCAATGCTACCACCATGTTATGAGGAAGCCCAGGCCACAGAGAGGCTGACAGCCCAAGCTCAGATCTTACCAGACAGCCAGCAAAAACCACCACACATGCAAATGAGCTAGTCTTCGGATGATCTCAGTCCCTAGCCTTCAAGCTTTTGCAGTTGATGTTGAGCAGAGCAGAAAAGAGTTATCTTCACTGAACTTTGCCTAAATTGCAAATCTGCAAGCATACTACTTGTCACTGTTTTAAGCCACTAAAACAGGAGGGAGGTTTGTTAAGCAGCAGTAGATAACGAATACAGTTGCTCAAAAACCCTGCTTTAGACTGTGGTACCTGTTTTCCCCAGCTGGTGAGAGTGTGGGCAGCTGATGAAAAGGTTTTCAGCCGAGTCACTCTCTGAAAACAGCCCTTAGCTAAAGAGATTTGCCCTACAGCATCCTGAATAATTTTCCCTCTTGGAGTCAGCTTACACCAAATGATGTGTTGATGTAGGGGTGCTAACATCTTATTGTGCCAAACACCATGAAGGTGGAAGAGTTTGAATTGCCCGAGCAATATGAGATCACGCGGACCTTCTTTGGGATATATCACACATCAACTCCCCTCTTTTCCTAATGCTACTTTCTTCACTGCCCCCCCCCCCCACCCCGCCACAGATGTTGATCATGAAAGCATTCCCTAAAATTCCTATACACAAATTTGTGTTCCTGTACACAAAGCTCCATCTCAGACTCTCTGTTTCTCTGGAATCCAATCTAAGATGTTTTTCCATATTAATTTAATATCTTCCCAGAGTTAAAAGATGCACTCTCACTATTGAAGACAACTATCTACGCTTTTAAATGGGAGGCTAACTGGATTCTTGTTGGCCATCCTGATATGACATATAGAACTCTATTTATATTTGTTGTGTCAATAATTTCATTACCAGAAGGAAATGACCATGTAGTCCAAATCCTTTGATTCAGTGCTAATAGAAGTCTGCAAAATATATGCAGGTTCATCATTCAGGAGCCAACCAGGAGAAAGTAACCATAGTGGTTATTGAATTTAATAAAAATAATTGGTAACTAATAGAAGATGGGTGTAATGGGAAAAAGAAGACTCAGAAGTAACAGATACAAAAGAACAACTATTACCTCTAAGCTGACGGACTGTGGGCAATAAAACTAAAACAATAACAAACAGAAATGTAAAAGACTAGGAGAGCCCTGACCTCAAGGCTGAGAACCAGACCTTTTTCCACAAGGTGAACAGAGACTGCCCGTGGCAAAGAAACTTCCTTAAGGATGGGAATGGGGGCTAGCCTGTAGAAAGAAAGAAGAGTCGCTCAGTCGTGTCCGACTCTTTGCGACCCCATGGACTGTAGCTGACCAGACTCCTTCATCCTTGAGATTTTCCAGACAAGAATACTGGAGCGGGTTGCCATTTCCTTCTCCAGGGGATCTTCCCGTTCCAGGGATGGAACACAGGTCTCCGGCACTGCAGGCAGACCCTTGACCATCTGAGCCACCAGGGAAGCCCAGTCTGTAGAAGTGGTCTGCAGTTACCAAAGGGTGTGACCAGGACAGAGCAGATCAGGAGTGACCACTGGTAGGAGGTCATAACCGAAGAGCATAGCTGGAGGCTTCTGGGCTCTCTCATTGAAGAATAATAATGCACGACCAGAACACCAGATGGAAATTATCTTCCTCTGTTACAGGTTTGTAGCATCGCTCCATAGAAAAGGCAATGGCAACCCACTCCAGTACTCCTGGCTGGAAAATCCCTTGGACGGAGGAGCCTGCTAGGCTGCAATCCATGGGGTCGCGAAGAGTCGGCCACGACTGAGCAACTTCACATTCACTTTTCACTTTCACTTTTCACTTTCATGCATTGGAAAAGGAAATGGCAACCAACTCGTGTTCTTGCCTGGAGAATCCCAGGGACGGGGGAGCCTGGTGGGCTGCCGTCTCAGGGGTCGCACAGAGTCAGACACGACTGAACTGACTTAGCTGCAGCAGCAGCAGCATCTCTCCAGCGCCTTCTACTGATGATGACTAACATTTTGCCAGGTGCTAAAGCAGGTCAGGAAGCAACAGTTAGAACTGGACATGGAACAACAGTCTGGTTTCAAATAGGAAAAGGAGTACGTCAAGGCTGTATATTGTCACCCTGCTTATTTAACTTATATGCAGAGTACATCATGAGAAACCCTGGGCTGGAAGAAGCACAAGCTGGAATCAAGATTGCCGGGAGAAATATCAATAACCTCAGATATGCAGATGACCTCACCCTTATGGCACAAAGTGAAGAGGAACCAAAAAGCCTCTTGATGAAAGTGAAAGAGGAGAGTGAAAAAGTTGGCTTAAAGTTTAACATTCAGAAAACTAAGATCATGGCATCTGGTCCCATCACCTCATGGGAAATAGATGGGGAGACAGTGGAAACAGTGTCAGACTTTATTTTTTGGGCTCCAAAATCACTGCAGATGGTGACTGCAGCCATGAAATTAAAAGACGCTTATTCTCCTTGGAAGGAAAGTTATGACCAGCCTAGATAGCATATTAAAAAGCAGAGACATTACTTTGCCAACAAAGGTCTGTCTGGTCAAGGCTATGGTTTTTCCAGTGGTCATGTATGGATTTGAGAGTTGGACTGTGAAGAAAGCCGAGCACCGAAAAATTGATGCTTTTGAATTGTGGTGTTGGAGAAGACTCTTGATAGTTCCTTGGACTGCAAGGAGATCCAACCAGTCCATCCTGAAGGAGATAGGTCCTGGGTGTTCATTGGAAGGACTGATGCTGAAGCTGAAACTTCAATACTTTGGCCACTTCATGCAAAGAGTTGACTCGTTGGAAAAGACCCTGATGCTGGGAGGGATTGGGGGCAGGAGGAGAAGGGGACAACAGAAAATGAGATGGCTGGATGACGTCCCCGACTCGATGGACATGAGTTTGTATAAACTCCGGGATTTGGTGATGGACAGGGAGGCCTGGCGTGCTGCGATTCATGGGGTCGCAAAGAGTCGGACACAATTGAGCAGCTGAACTGAAAGTAAATATGTTAACAGGGTTCAGTTTTATTATCACAAACCATGGGAAAGAGATGCATTGGAGCTGAAAGAAAATAATTGATTATTGGCACACCAGGTTAAATAGTTTATTGGATTCTGCATCTATTTTTCTCCTTGTATCTAAAAGCTTAAAGCCTTTTCAAATTTGACAGAATTCTACACAATTTCAAATTATCAGCATCGTATAATTCCAACTACATTTAAAATGTAATCTGATTGAATTCTGATTACCTCATATAACTTTTTATAACTGGCTTTTTGCACCTTAAGAGATCAGCTTATAGTCATGCTGCATAGTATAGTATTGTTACCTCAATTAATAGGAAATTTATATCAAGGAAGTACATGAGACTTAGTAATGAATTAAGAATCTTAGCCATGTGATCAGTCTTCATAAGAATGTAGGAAAAAGTTATGTAGCTGGTTATCTCTGAAATCGGAACATATTTTCAAGAGTAGAAGAATCCAGTGTTGAGCTAATAACAGTGTTACTGCACTGGCTTCCCAATGGTGGGATTGATTCACAGTGTAGTTTCCCAGGTGATCTCTCTCTTTCTTCTGCACCTACCAACAAAATACTTCGCTTTTACTCATTTTTCTAACTTAACATAATATACTACTTTGGCCAACCAAATATTTTGTTTTTACTCATTTTCTAACTTTACATAATATCCTACTTGGGAAATTATCCTTAAGTATAGCTTAAGGATATATCCTATATATAGCTATATATCCTATATAGCTCTTCTACCTTCCAGCATCTTTTTTTGGGGGGGGCGGGGGACTCTTTTTCCAACAGAAAAAGCATGTTGCCTTTTCTTTTATAGGTCTTTTAGCTCCTGTTTCTGCTACTAACATGTTGATGTTTTCCCCATATCTCTAGTTCAAATTACAAAGAAATAGACTTTGATTGGCCAATTAATAATACCTCTTCTTGAAGATGACTAAATTTCAAGCCTCCTCCTGGCCATTCTTAAAGATTGACTCTCATTGACTTAACGGTCAATCCCTGATTCAATCACTTCTAATCAGTGCTTATGAGTCCACAAGATAGAGAATATAGTCACCACCTCTGTGTTGGAAATCAAATAGAGTTGCTCTTCTCAGCAAAGTACTGTCCACATGAAAGGGAGATATTTGAATGGTGGAGCAGACCAGAGACTTTGAAAGGTCCTCCCCGGTACAACACTCAGTCCAAAAATCCTGATTAAAGAGAGTTCCCCGAAGAAGTTCCAGTCAGTGGGTTCCCAACAGGGCTTTAATGCTTTCAGCACCATCAGCTGCTTCTGTTGACTGTGCTAACAATGATAGGGTCTCCCACGGGTTTCTCTTTTTGCCGGCGCCCTGTGTACCTTGCCAACAGCTTGCAAACCCCTTGGAGAATGAAGAGTGCACAATGGCTCTCTCAGCGCAGTTCACAGCTGAGGCAATGCTGAAGTACAGCCTTTTCAAGGTTATTCTATGTAGCCACCTAGTATTGCAGTTGGAACTGGGCCATTTCTCTGAATCCTCCTTGCTTCACAGTCAGCTTACTATCCATAAGTACAATATTACTTTTAAAGGGGAGGATTTTGCGGTATGGAGTTCCCTCCCAACATATGAATTATAAAGGATGAAAACTAGTGATGGAAGGAACACACTGGTTTAATGTAAATCCAACTAATGTGAATTTGGCTTGGCTTTAATTCTTACCCTGGCATGAACTATAAAAACGGCAAATTAAACAGAGATGATGAAAGTTTGAAAGGCGCCTTTGGATTGTGTGGTCAATACTTCTAATTTTATAGGTGGAGAAAAAAAAAGAAAAAAAAGTTTAGAGGTTATTCTCTGTTGTCGATAATTTGAGATTAGAACCCAGGCTCCTTAAAGCCACACTCCATTCCCTTTCTAGATATCATGCTGCCCCCTAGTGTCATCTAGATTTTCATAAGAACTCATGATTTCCTTCACAAGAACAAATTTCCATTAGTGTAAAGATTTGCAAACCCTAGAATGCATGAGCTAAATTAAAATGATCCACAGAAGATCTAATATAAAACTCCTTTTCACAGTACTTTGCCATTTATTAGAATTACTGTGAATATTTGAATATATGTCTTATAATCTAAAATAAATCTTCTGATATTAAATTAAGACCCCAACAAGTTAAGAACAAAGTTGTGTATTGGAGCGGGAAAGGGGACAGACTCATTTAGGGAAAAAAAGCAAAAAAAACCCAAAAACAATCCAGCAATATTATCTTTAATTAAAACTCAATCTTTCTTAGTATATCAATCAATCAGTCTTGTACATAGCAATGAGTTCTGTAGTTATAGATAGGGTTAACTGGCATCCTGAGGCAACTTAGGGTCAACGAGAAAAACCACAAAATAAAAAGATCAAAGCATCACTTTATAATAGGAGAAATTAAACACTGTGAAAAAAATACAGAGAAACCAAGCGAAATTAGAATATCATAGTAAGTTTTACCATATATTTTCATTCACTCCCTTCCAACAAAAGGATCAGTCAGTCAGTCAGTTCAGTCGCTCAGTCATGTCCGACTCTGTGACCCCATGAATCGCAGCACGCCAGGCCTCCCTGTCCATCACCAACTCCCAGAGTTTACTCAAACTCATGTCCATCGAGTCGGTGATGCCATCCAGTCATCTCATCCTCTGTTTTCCCCTTCTCTTAGATGTTTATAAATAGAAGAGCAAAACAAATCAAATAGAAATAAGCAAATAAAAATATTGACTTGCTACATTATGAGAAGAAAAAGAATTAAAAAGTGTGTAACAGATATATCAGGGCAAGACAGAAACAGAAGAGAAAATAGGACAACTAATAAATGAGAGGAAGCAAAGAATTAATTATTACACTAAGGAGGCTGATATATTGAGCTCATTTTAAAATGTCTTTAAAAAGAATGAAGACAAAAGTTTAAATAAAGGGGAACTAATGAAGACAATGAAAATTGTTAATAAAAATGTTGGGAGGGAAAATGTGGAATATATTGTAAAATAGTGAATAGTGATTCAGAAGATCTTAAGTAGGATTATGAGATTCTTAAAAAGAAAACTGTATGATGGATACACAGTCAAACATATGAGCACCGTCTTGGGCTTAATATATTTAATTGAATTAACTATGAAATTCCAAAAACATTCAAATTACAGTTTAAATTATGTATTATTCAAGAAAAATCTCACAAGAGATTCAGAAGCAGCACACTGAAAAGTGTGTTTTCTTTTTCCTCTTACCTCTGAGTTTCCATCTGATCATCTTCGAAGAGACTTCTTGCATAAAATAGCATTTGTCTAGCACTTTCCAATGCAACTCATTCTTCTAAAACAGTATTTCTCGGTCTAATATCACATCCAATGGTGAAAACTTGAAAGATTTTCCTCTAAGATAAGGAAAAAGACCAGTATGATTATTCTCAGCACTCTTTTCAACACAATCCTGGAAGTCCTAGCCAGAGAAATCAGGAAAGAAAAAGGAAAATAAAAAATCCAAATCAGAAAGGAAGAAGTAAAAATATCTATATTTCCAAATGATATGACTTTATAAATAGAAAACCCTAAAGACTCTGCCAATTAATTGTTATAACTGATAAAGGAATTTAGTAAAGTGGCAGAATACAAAATCAACATACAAAATTCTATTGTATTTATATACACTAATAATGAACTAGAGAAAGAAGAAAGTAATTTCATTTATAGTAAAAGCAAAAATGATAAAAATAATTAAAAATAAATTTCACCACAGAGGTGAAAGATCTCTACACTGCAAATGCTAAGACATTGATGAAAGAAATTGAAGAAGACAGAGGACACAGATAAATAGAAAGATATCTTGTGTTCATGGTTTGAAAGAATATATATTATTGAAATGTCCATACTACTCCAAGCCATTTATAGATTCAATGCAATCCTTAACAAGAGTCCAAAGATTATTTTTTATAAAAATAGAAAAAAAAATCCTAAAATTCATATGAAACCATGCTGCTGCTACTGCTAAGTGACTTCAGTTGTGTCCGACTCTGTGCGACCCAGTAGACGGCAGCCCACCAGGCCCCCCCATCCCTGGGATTCTCCAGACAAGAAGACTGGAGTGTGTTGCCATTTCCTTCTCCAAGGTGTGAAAGTGAAAAGTGAAAGTGAAGTCGCTCAGTCGTGTCTGACTTGTAGCGGCCCCATGGACTGCAGCCCACCAGGCTCCTCCACCCATGGGATTCTCCAGGCAAGAGTGCCGGAGAGGGTTGCCATTGCCTTCTCCAATATGGAACCATAAAAGACCCTAAATAGCCAAAGTAATATTGAAAAAGAAGATCAAAGATGGAGTCATTACGCTTCTTGACTTCAAATATACTACAAAGCTATAGTAACTGAAAGAGTATGGTACTGGCATTTAAAAAGACACATAACAGGGGCTCTGGTATCTCCGTGGTAAAGAATCTGCCTTCCAATGCAGAAGATATGGGTTCCATCCCTGATCCAGGATGACCCCACATGCCACAGAGCAACTAAGCCTATGCACCACAACTACTGATGTACTCTAGAGCCTGGGAGCCACAACTGCTAAGTCCAAGTGCCTCAACTACTGAAGCCCATGTGCCCTAAAGCCTGTGCACTGCAAGAAGAGACATCACTTCAATGTTAAGTCCACACACCACAACTCAATAGTAGCCTCTGCTTGTTGCAACCAGAGCCCACCCAGTAATGAAGATCCATCCACCACAACCAAAAATAAATAAATAAATAAAAAATTTTTAATGGCACATAGAACAATGAAACAGAATCAAAAGCTTGGAAATAAACTCACACACATGGGCAACCAATCTATGACAAAGGAGACAAGACTATACAATGTATGATCTCCCTTATATGTGAAATCTACAAAAAAAAAAAAAATCCAAACCCATAGAACAGAAAGTAGATTGTTGATTGCCAACGGCAGAGGTGGAGTGGGAAAAATGTGTGAGGCTGGTCTAAGTGTACAGACTTCCAGTTATAAACGAAAAAGTTCTGGGGATGTAATGCATATCATGGTGACTATAGTTAACAATGCTCTATTGTATGCTTGAAAGTAGCTAACAGGATAGTCCCAAAAGTCCTCATCAAATACGCAAAATAATGATAACTGTATGAGTTGATGGATGTGTTAAGTAACATAACTGTGGTAATCATTTTACTATATATGTATACAACATTGTACATTTTAAACTTATGCCATGTTATGTATCAATTACACCTCAACAAGAATAAAAAGATGGAAGCTTATAAAAACTATCCTTCTCAAGATACTTTTTAAACAGAAAATGAGAAGCATTCTCTGTCAAAATTTGTAGTTAACTTTGACAGAGAGTGTTAAATTAAATTAATCAATACCTTTAATTAAAACATAAGTGAAATAAGGTAGACAGAAATAAGGTAGACAGATAAGGATTTAGAATACTGAAAACTTTAGAATTCATCGTTGAATTTATTACTGCATAAGTGTGTGTGTATAGTGTGTGCAAGTGTGAGTGAGTTAGAAATGGACAGCAGAATAGAGAATTTTGAAGTACGAAAACATGGAGAAAGATGTCTTTCTTGGGCCATTCTCTGCATGTTCGTTCTTTTATCCAGGCAATAAGAATAGGGACCTATTAAACAGTGGACTCTTTCATAATACCTATGTAGCAAAAAATACAGTGATCATCTATTTCTACTCAGGATCCACTTCTTCTCTGAGGGAAGAATTATTCGTTTTTTTGTGAAAACACCTGAGCCCTCCCCGAGTCCAAGGTTGTGTTTTGAATGGGAAACAATATGGCCTTACTGGCCTTATACCTCAAAGCTAAAATGAACACCTGACTCAGACTAGGCCAGTCAGAGCCCTTCTCTGGAGGTTTTTACTTTGGACCATAGGTCATGTTACCTAGTACTTTCTAGATGTATAAGAAATATAAACCTGGAGTGGCTCATTACCATGTTCCCAAACTCTGCCATGTCAGTCTGAATCAAAAGAAGGTAAGGCCAACAAAAAGAGGAAAGCAAGACAATGATAGACCCGTCGTCCTGGAGATTAGTCCTGAAGTTTCTTGAATTTGGTTATATAAGATATCTTGGTAACTTTCAAATAAATTTCTTTCTGCATTTAAGCTCATTCAAATAGGTTTCTTATACTTGCAACTGAGAATTCTGGTGAAAACAGTGTAAGAGTAAACTGCATGTTTTCAACAACCAGACCAATTCCACAGAAAAATGGATGATTGGCATGGCCAATTTAGACAAGAATGATAATCTAAACTGTGTGGTCAGAGAGGGTAACAAATACCAAGTAGATTTGCTACTTTACGCCAGAATGGACTTGTTTAGGGACAATATTTTTCTATACATAACCATCAGACAGGGCTTCCCTGATGGCTCAGTTGGTAAAGAATCCACCAGCAATGCAGGAGACCCTGATTCAATTCCTAGGTTAGGAAGTCCCACTGGAGAAGGGATAGACTACCCACTCCAGTATTCTTGGGCTTCCCTGGTGATTCTAATGGTAAAGAATATGTCTGCAATGCAGGATACCTGGGCTCAACACCTGGCTCGGGAAGATCCCCTGGAGAAGGGAATGAAAACCCACTCCAGTATTCTTGTCTGAAGAATCCCCATGGATGGAGGATCCTGGCAGGCTATACAGTCCATAGGATGCAAAGAGTCAGACATGACTAAGCTCAGCACAGCACAATCATCAGACATCTGCATCATATACACTTAGCATGACTAACTGCTAATGTGCGCATTCCTGGGCTCCAGCCTGGACTCATCAAAACCTCTGCTGAGTGAAAGAGACATCCTTAAAACAGCACCCTAGATGATTCCAATGTGGGTTAAAGATTAAGAGCCACTGCCTTAGAGGAATTGTTTTCATTATTAGGATGCTAATAAAATGCAGTGTTGAGAGGCAATACATACACATTAAGGATCCAATTGTATAAAGTGAAGAAAAACCCAATGTAGGAGACAAACCCAGGCAGTGTTTTCTATTGCCAATATGTTACAATGACTGGAAATGGAGAAATTACAGATAAAAGCATAGGACCTTAGCAGTGCATATCAATAATAAAGCAGATTAAAGTTTTCTTTTTTATATACATGAAGGGAAAACATTGACCTGATTTTCTTACATATGAAAACAAAAATGATTTCTACACTTATTTATAGCTAGTATACGAATGTGTTTTGTGCCATTGAAAATATGCATGAAAAATTAAAAATCTATTTGAAGCAATAAATTATTGGCCTATTGTAAAATAACCACCCCAGAATGTCTGTTCAATTTTCCCTCAACTGTATCAAATAAATTTGCCACTGAAATGGTGATTTCAGCTTCCATTAAGACTGCCCATCTGATTTAAACAAATGTTCTCACCTTGAAAAAGAAGTCATAATTATATGGCTTAAACTGATTTGAAGAATCTTAAATCAGAGACCCAAATTCAGACAATTTTCAAAGGATAGTTATTTTCTCCAAGTAAATTTCAAACCAAATGAATAAAATATCAAATAGAGAGCCATCAAGTACAGGATCACTTGCTCAATGCAGTTCATTTTTGGAGCTAGTCAGCATGCATTTGTTTTTAAAAGAAATGCAGGAGTTAATGCCTCTGAGAAGAACAGCCACAATCTAACCATCTTGTCAAATCCATTCCCTGGAACCTCAGGGGTAGAGTCTTCCTACCAGCTTCAGGGAGGCCATATCAGCCTTTCCCTCCATTCCTCAACCTTCCATCGTCAGACAGTGTTGGTAATTGGTTTTTAATTGGTTCATTTACCCGAATGATTTATACTGCCTCAGGTAGACAAGATTTAATGACACCCATTACAGGGCTTTAGATTATTTCACAAATAGATATGCATTGTCCTTCAGGATTGAAGATCTGTGCATGTGAGTATTATCATTCATACATCTCTGATGTAGAAAAGTCCAATGCAAGGCTGACAATGATGAAAATAATAGTTTATCAAGTGTGAACTATGGACCAGGCATTTTGCTAAGGGCTTTATATATGTTATCTTATTTAACAGGCATTTCCATAAAAATAGAAATAAACAGAAACAATGACCAAACAGTTGCATTTGTTTTGAACAGAGACTGTTTACGACTGTTTCTCCTTAACTTTCCAGATGATCAATTCCTTTGCTCAAAATTAGTCACTCTACTGAGTAGTAATAACGTACTTGGAAAATCACTATGGAGACTAGGTAAGAAATATAGGCTTATTCTTGATTCTGATAATAATTGTAAGATTTTAATCAGTTACTTAATCTTTGGATTTAGGTCGGCTGTCCTGAAAGGACTCTTGTAGTTTTCAGATAATGTGGCTCACTACCTATTCCTATTTCTCATTTTGATTGATTAGCTGGGGTGCTAATCTTATATAGAATAACCTATGCTTGCACTTCAATATTCTCTTGAAACATAATTTCTGCCTAAAAGGAGCTCAGTTAAATATTTTTAAAAGTTTCCTGTAACTAATTTGTATGTACACATATCGTCACATGTGTATTGAGAACTATTGGTATTTAGATATAAAATCTAATGTTATTTCGGTAGAACAACAAATTCAAATGGTTTCTTCTGATTGATTTTGGATAAGTTTAGACAGGCACATTCTAGGACTGGTGGTTGTTGTTCAGTCACTAAATTGTGTCCAGTTCTTTGTGACCGCGTGGACTGTAGCATACCAGGCTTCCCTTTTCTTCACTATCTTCTGGAGTTTTCTCAATCTCATGTCCACAATGGAGCAAACTCCAGGAGATAGTGAAGGACAAGGGGCTTTGTACAATTATAAAGATTTGCACAGAAATCATATAACAAATAATCGGGCATGTTATAAAGTATCTTTCTTTAACAAGAAATAGTCTTTGGCAAACCTAGATTTTTTTCACAAGAATATTTATTACTACTTGGTTTAAAAATTCTTTAGTGTTTACTTTGTACTTATGGTCCTTGACAGACTTTTGTTGAATATTCATTCTTTTAACATGTACAATTTCTGAGGATAAGGTTGCAATTTTCTAATAGTTTCTCACAGTATCCCAAGTTTAGGGAAGCAGATTTACAAAGATTTTATTTAAGTGCTGTTGTTCACAACTTTGGATTTGTGAAGGCATATTTAAATGTTATCAGATCTTTATTGTACTAACATGTGCATTCCTTGATGCTTGAAGTGAATTCAACTCAGTTGTATATAAATGTAACTGGAAGAAAACATAGAATGGGGTGCTTACCTCAGAATTTATCTGTTCTAAGGATGAGAAAAGTAGTCTTAATGTGTCTACTGTATCCTTTTAAACCCAAATGATGAGTGCGTAGGGGCTGAAAGCTCTGTTGACTGGAGAGAATTTAGCAATAGATCTTTTATGTACTTAATGACATCTGTGTATTTCTCTTCCTTAATTGAGCTCTGTGCTGTCCAGTATTACAGCCAATAGCCACTTGTGGCTATCTAACACTAAAAATATGCCTAGGCTGAATTGAGAATGTGCTATAAATTTAAACACACACCAGATTTGGAAGACCTGGCACATAGAAAAGAGTATAAATTATACTTTTAATAACTTTTATATTGATCATGTATTGAAATCATAAATTTTTGTATGTGGTGTTATATAAATATTTATTTAAAGTCATTTGTCTTTTTACTTTTTGAAATGTGGCTCTCAAAAATTAAAATTGTATTTGTGGTTCAGATTATGTTCTGTTGGTCAGTGCAGATCTAGATTCAGGTTGCATTGTTTCTGATGATTATTCTTTGCCATTGACATATGTGTCTCAATGATTTGGTGCAACCATTATCTGACGAAAGATTAGAAATAACACAGGATTTTGAGTTTACCCAGGTCAGGAGGGTTCACCTCCTCTGAACCATCTTGTTGAAACCATCCTTCACATCTTATCTTACCACCATCCCCTTCCCCACTCCCAATCACCATGATATCATTCTAACTTTAATAATTTAGACTTTGGGAAAATAAATTATGCACACATCTAACACTATGTTCCAAGCATGGATCTCCACTCTTTCCATATCAATTTATTTAATTTTCACAGCAATTCTATAGAGTAGATTTTATTATAATTCTCATTTTATGGGTGAGGAAACTGAGGTACAGAAAACCTAATAAACTTGCTCAAAGTTCACAGAGCTGATAAAAAGTAAAAAGGGGGCATCCTGGAGTCAAAATCTGAATCTGAGCACATATTTTTGGCTCTCATTTGTTTTCATTGACCACAGCTTCTACACTCCTCCTACATGTCAGTTTCTGGATTCTTCATGATTCAGGTTCTCCCAGGTCCCTCACTTCCTTCCAGAAATTTCAAATGTTTACTTTATCATATGAAGCAGTTTAGCATTTACGGCCTTACTATAGAATCCTGGATTTCCCACACACCCTCATGCTCAATTTTTTTTTCCCAACCAAATGGCAAAAGGAGAAATTTTTTAAGGGAAAAAAAGTGTATGCCCTTAGAAGATAGCAGCGTCTATAAATATTTGTGACTTTAAAGGACATTTTGTTTCTCACCATTACACTTCTAAGGATTTTTTTGTGACAAATATTATCATTATGCAAATTAGAATATTGAGTCACAGAATGTTAATAACATTCCCAAGTTCACACAGCCATCGAGGGGTACTAAAAAGAACCCTGCCAAACAGAATTCATCGCTCACTGTGCTAGTCATGCCTGACATCTATTTACATCAAATTGACTTCTTCTGTCCTGGGCTTTACCTCTACCATAGCTCAAACCTCGGTCAATTTAGATGGTCATAGATCTGTCTGCCATACATGAGTTATCACCACACTGCCACCAGCCTGAGGATGCCTGAACAACCCTTCCTGACAGCATGACATTGTGTTGCCCAAAAAGCTTTTAAGAACACCCCTTTCCTACCATCTATGTCACTGTCTTTCTCCAGGTTACATAAAAGGGATTTTTAGTCATGTTTTATGGCAAGCACATATGTTGTTTTTGGTCAAAAACCTATGTGTCTTAGAAAACAAAACAAAACAAAACAAAACTCCTCAGTCTATAATTGTTATCCCCTCATAGATAAAGGGAAGATGAAGTCAGGAAGTGCCATTTTCTCTCTGCTAAATAAGGAAATAAAAAATGCTTTTCAGACATAGGAAGATGGAAAAATTGAAGCTATTAGAAAAGAAATTATTAGTGGATCAAAAACAGTTAAAAGAAATGTGAGTGTTCAGAACTTGACTGGAGAGCAAACTAATCAGCCAATGAAACCGTTTAGAGTTAATAATGAATGTCTCATCTCAACTTGAAACAAATCTGTCTGCTCTATTGGAAACATATAATATCAAAGGAGAGGAAAGCTGCCCCATAAAGGCATGGTAGCATTTGAACATCAATTTGACAGGTAGTGTAATTTTCTTACTAAGGACCGTGAATATCATATTGAAGCCTACTACAGAAATACTACTCAAATTCTCCACATAAGTCATCTGAATAGAAAAAGTTTCAGCAGAAGTCAGAGGAGATATAGGAAAAAAGGCTGAGGCTGATGAATTTCACTTATGACCAAAAAACCATGACCTTGACTTATTTCCATTTAATACTAATCTATTATCTCTAAACCAGGAACGAGTGAAACTGAAATCAGTCAGAAGCCAGAGTTATTTCTGCTCTAGATTTACTCTAAGTAGTCCTATGTCATCTGAATACATTTGTATGCAAGTGACAAGACTTGGAGAATGTTCAGTTCTGATCTGTGCTTTTTCTACTATTTTAAGTCCCAGGGAAAGATGATTTGAACCTCTGTGTTTCCAGTATATAGCACAAGGGGCATGCATGTAGAAGATGAGAAAAACATTTTTATTAATCTTCTCTCAGTGTTATCTTGTATAATATATTCAGCTTTTTATGACTCATATAGGAAAAAAGTTTTGAGAAATGTCAAGCTAAAATTTCAGTTGTTTTAAAATATGTTTTTCCCTAGGCGTCCCAGAAGACTGTCACTGTGCAGAGTATGGGAAAATTTTGACTAGTTACGTCTTCTCATTTCAATGTGATTTACCAGAATACAGGAAACATAACAGAAACTATGATGACATCCCAACTCCCAAATGGTCTCTGGATTCAGGTTTGGTTACAGTCAAGTCATGAAGTAAACTTCTTTAAATATTTTCTGAATGGTGTCCAAATCTTGGGCAAAACTTTATTCTGGTAGGACTAACATATGAATGTACTATGTGAAACTGAAAACATTTCTTGAATTTTATATGTGATTAGCTTTTTTTAAGTTCACAAGGAGCATCACTTCAACTACAAGTCACAAACCAGGACTGGAGGTTATTTATGAAGCACACTTTTTTTTAAAAGAGCCAATACTTTAAAATAAGCCTTTTTGTTAAAATGTGCGTTTTTGTACTCTTTTGCAAATTTTGAAGATCTTATATCTTGTGACCCAGGTTTTCTCACAGCAATAACTTGCAGGGTTATTTAAATTTCCAATTCTTCACAATTCCATCTTTCCCAGGGGGCCAATGGCCAAATGCCTCAAATTTTGGTTGCCTAGCAAATTCCTATAAGTTTTTCACGTTGTGACCTTGATCTAAAGAGTCCATGAAAATCCCCCATCAGAGCAAAACTGATAAAATACAAAGTTCATGAGTGTATTCTCTGTTCTTGCTCTCAGCATGCAAACTACTGCAGAAAACCACAGTTAGGAAAATTGGAACTACTTTTGAGGTCAGAGCTTCCCACCTCCACAGGATCCAGCAACAATTTCACTTTCTCTGGAAAAGTCCCTTTCACACTTTCTAGATAGCCTATTCCCAACATATATCCTATTCTTGAATTCTCTTTTTCCAGGTTCCTATCTTTACAGAGAAAATAAAACTCATGGAAGAACTCACTTAACTTACTGTCCTCCTGCCGCTCTACTTTCCTCATGCAGCTGTGTGATCTTAGGCAAACCTTTGAAGCTTTCTTAGCTTCTAATTTCTCTTTAGATCATTGAAGACCTTGTGCCTCACTCTTGATGTGGCAATAATTAAATCAGATCTGTGAATTAATAATCAGTAAATAAGCATGGTGAATAGTAAAGAAATTGCTTTCCTCCGTGGGACCACTTACCTTCTCTGTGCCTGTCGCAGAGGATGGAGATGTTTAATTCCCATCCGCCTTGACTCTTTCCAAATTTTTCTTCCCAGACAATCTATCTCATTTCATCTGTCACATCCTTGAATTCCTAAAATATTGTTCATCCATAGGATTCTGTCTTTACTCCTTTTCTACTCCCATTCTACTTATTCTTCGAAGATTATCCCAGACATCCTCATGGATTCTAAACTACTTCCACTATGCTAATGTCTCCTTGTCTGTACATCAATTTCCTTTTTCATATTTTGGTTATGAGTCTCACTCCTATCCTTTCATCCTCCACTCTATTGCCTAAATAATATTCCTTAAGGCAAAACTAGTCCTGCCAAAAGCATCTCTTTTAGTTTTTGGCTAACCTAAAGGATAAATTTTAAATTCTTTATATCACCATACAAAGATCTTATAATAGGTACACACTCATTTTCTGTGCTATCTGTATCATTCCACTAAAATATACTGTGCTAAACTAAATTTTCACTTCTTCCTGGTTATTTCAGCCATTTTCCCAACTTTGTACCTTTCACATGCTGTTTCTCTTTCCTGGTAATATTTCTCTCTCTGCCCTCTGATATGAATAATTTCATTTCTACTTTAAAATCTAGGTCAAAACGTACCTCAATCTAGAGAATTCTTCATCTCCACAATTAATATGGATTCTCAAAGTAATTTTCACTTTATTGACATCATTATACTGCTCCTCTTCTCTTCCACACTCAAAATAAATAATCCCATGCACTCCTTTTGAGATTTAAGGGCAGGGATGATATTTCACACCCTAAAACAGTACCTGTTGTATGATAGGATAGAGGAAATGATAATTTACTTCAAAAACTTTATTTTTTCCTGATTTAATGTGTTACTCCTCTTAATCCCTGCAGCCACCATATGAGGTACAGATTATTAATTAAGGTAGAGAAAAATGAGGTCAGTGAAATTACTGGGTTAAATTAATAAATGATAAAATGATTAAAAATATATTAATAAATGATAAAATAAATGATAAAAAGAATATTAATCTCCAAGCTCCAAGCTTTATCTAATATATACACCTTACAGTTTTGTCAGTAAATATTTGTTGAATTTGTGAATGATGCAATAAATCAGTATAAGATGTCTGATAAATTTTTGCCAATCTTCACATAGTTAACTATCAGAATAGTCTGCACTATAGAACTCTTTAAACATTTGAGATATTTTAGCCTTTATTCATCACTACATCTAACTAAATTCATTATCTTTTATTCTGCCAAATTAAATACACAATATTCGAAAAACTAGTTTCCAAAAAGTATCTTAAACTTACCTACTAAACAACGTATTTCACCCCATTTCTTAAGTAACAAAGTTTCCTTTGTATATGTTTTAATATACTATGAAACTTAATTTTTTTTAAAAAAAAGCTTAATTTTAAAATTAATGCCAAGTAAAACAAAGATATATAGATTGTTGTTATATATATCTCCTAAGATTATTGTTATAAGCTTAATTTAAATTTTAATTATTTTGCTGTAAAACAGGGTCATTGAAAATCCAGGCCATTATTAAAAATACTTTATGGGGATTAGTTTTAACAAGAGACACTCCATTAATGTACTGTGTAGTAGCAAATGTGTGTTTGGTAATCACTTCAGATTTCACTTAGTTATAATCATATTCCATTTTTAGCTGCATTATGAAATGCTAATAACAATACCATTAATTAATAATACATATTCATTGAAATTTAGTGACTTAAAATCTAGCTTCATATTTGTATTGTCCTTTGGGACACATATTCCAGACCTAGCATCATATCCAAATATAGTGAAAATAAGATGATCTAACAAGCATAATGCTTTTACAACAGAGAAGATGAGGACCAGAAACGACACACATCCTTCATCTAACATGGCCAAGTCAAGAGGATGACCAAGGACACAGCTCGGTCTGTAGACTTCTAACCTCATAACTATTTTTCTATTATAACTAAATCTATTTTCAGTAATGAACTGACAGAACAATGATCTGATTAAGTCAACTCATTCTATCCTAGATAAGGGATCTATTGTCTTGCTTTTCTTTCTAAGGTTACTCACTAGCCTTGACTACATTACTTTCACATATCCAGTATATCTATAAATTGATTTATTTAGTCAAAACTGTTTGAACAATTAACTTGACTAATTACATGACTAAATTACTAGGTAACAAGAGCAGTTAGTAAATCTATGCTAAAATCTAATCAAACTGGTTATTGCTTATAAATACATTCAGTGGTTGAGGACATATTTTATTCTTCCTTCTATTGATTTAGCAGATTCAGCTTTTGAGTGAGGCCATATTCAATTGTTAAAGGTTGTAATAAACTGAAGACAACTTTTTTTACATGACATCAAATAATCACTTTGACTTGCTTTTCATCTTTTTCCTAGTAACTCTGGCATCATGTTTCCTAAGAAGGCAGTATGTTCTGGATTTCCTTAGTTCACTTCTGGAAATCATCATGAGGAAGAAAAGTTGGTATTGTTTGCCACCTGGGAACTCAGGACTGGAGGAGACAGAGGG
Organism: Muntiacus reevesi; assembly: GCF_963930625.1. Lineage (NCBI taxonomy): Eukaryota > Metazoa > Chordata > Mammalia > Artiodactyla > Cervidae > Muntiacus > Muntiacus reevesi. The sequence continues at coordinate 49,916,788 of NC_089254.1, read as the reverse complement.
AAATTGGGTTAATGGCTCACATGAGACAGTAAACAGACAAAGAACAGATACAATAATTGTGCAAAAAAAGTAAGAAAAGAGAATTTGGTGAACGTGAAGTATCACTATTATATAATTGCAAAAAAAATTTCACTTAGTTACCTTGTTTGCTCCAAGGTTTAGAAACAATTTCAACAATAAAAAGCTATTTTTGTTTCCATTTAAAGTTGACCTAATTCTATCTGTGTTAAACCATCATATCATATGAGGAAGTCAATGCCAAAACAAAGATATGTGTTACAGAAAAGAAACTCATAGCTTCTAACTATTGTTTTATTCCTTTAAAATGTCCAGAAATTGTTATTAGTGAGTTGTCAATTCTCTCTGCTCCTCTATGGGGCTGCAGCTCCTCCACTTTATTTCAAATGCTCACTTCTCTGGAGATTATGTGACAAATGGGACTGGGGTGGATAAGAAGTGATTTAGCCACCTCTAAAGATTATTTTCTCTGGTGCATCCAAATTGTCTAAAATAATTTTTTCCTAGGAAATAGATTTGGGTTTATTTTATACAGAGGAGGAAATTCTGGGGAAAAAAAAAGAAGAAGAAACGAGAAGCACATGTCAAAAGATAAAATAGTGCAGCAGAAGGATTCATTGCCTAGGTAACTTTTTTCTTCTCTCATTTTACTTTGCGATAAGTTCTCAATGGACTGATTCATTTAAGCTATGATTTTTATTCATATTTTTAAGCTGTTGGGCCTGATGTTGAAATCTCCCTTGTCACCAGTTAGACTTACTAGTTTTAATGATTTGGGTTTTAAATGAAGGTCATTATATAATATCCTGCATTGCATGCAGATTATAAAGTTCCTGCCGGCTTTTCCTTTTAATTAAATTATTCTTTCAAGTGGAATATAGGAATAGAAAAGTCCATCTTCTTTTTATATTGAGGAGACTCTATAGCCAAACTTTTATGCTTTATTACTAATGAATATTTAAAATAATGTTCTTGTATAAACGTTGATTGGATCTAAAAGAAGTATTTGTTTAATAAATCTTTTCCCCCACTCAATTCAATTACCTACATTATGCAGATAACATACTGCAACATATGACTCTCTCTTTACATACTCTCTCTATCTCCTGTATCTTGTCCTTCAATTTCTGACATATCTGACACATAGCTAAAGAAAAAAAGAACTGAGAGAGAGAATAGACTTAGTAGTGCATCTGCTGATTAACTCTTCAGAAAAACTGAGGGACCAAAAGTCAGGGAAAGAGGGAGAGAAATGTTTACTGGAAAGAACAGAGTGATGGGAGAAATTCTGTGGGAAAAACCCATTGCCCTGGACAGAACCATTTCATCCAGCAGTTCATTTCTCTAAGACGGATGTGCACCATCTTAGGGAAGAAGAGGAGCAAGTCACCAGTTCTGGTTGGAAGGAGAGTATCTGACCGTCAATGTGCTAAGGCATGCAGAGCCAATAGTGATAGCCAACTTAAAGGGGCATAGAGTATCTCTGTATTTCTAACTCAGATCACTTTATTATGACCACCCCAGCAGACTGGGAGACCAAGAAGCCATGGTATGATATAGGGGAAACTAACAATTCTTGGGTTAGAAAGTAAGCACAAAAAGCCAAAAATTGAACCATGATACCAGGAATAAAATGTCTAGAAAGTCACATTTTAGAGTCAAAAAAGTTAAAAACCCTGAATAGACCCATTGTCTTAGAAGAATCGAAGGAAGGCTAAAAGGAGAACTAGAAAAGTGAATTTCTGGGAGAAAGTAGTACAGCAGAAAAAATCTTTTTTTTTTTCTTCTTATCTATTGCCATCTTGAACCGTGTCATATATCTTGACCAGAAATTTCAGTAGATGACATCCGAATGCTTTTTAAATCTTCCATTTCTGAAGGTTAGTGCTCTAACCTCTCTGGATGGTCTCTGCTATCTATTAATAGAATAATAAACAGTTGTTGGGTGGCACCCATAAGTCAATGGTCTGATTAGGCTATCAATTTGCCACGTCCCTGCAACTCTCTTAACACAAGCTGCCACACTCTAGGACTGACAGCCCGGGCTTTAGTCTAGGTACTGGGTACCTACAGCCATTTGATGACTAATGATGCAGGGCCCCTTGTTTATTTGCTTTCTCTGAAATCCGATCCTGTATTTCATTGCCCCTTTCTAGGGCTGATACAGAACTAATTGTTGGCAGATGTGGCAAGTATTTTGAGCCAAGATATAGTATTTGTTTGCACTGTCTGAGTTTTCCGCCTGAACCAGTGTCAGCTCATTGCAGCTGGTTTCTATCAAGGCTCTGTATATCGTAGACCATCCACCTGACAAAACAAGATTTGCCCATGTGACCTTCACTTGAAAGCCTTAAGTACAAGAATTCCACCAAAGTAATAAGGAAATTTTGTTGGAAATTCCTAATCAAATTAATGAATGACTTGATTTAATTTTTATTTACATGTAAATGATGATCTTACAATATATAAGAAAATGTGTCCTTTAAAAACACCATAAGATGTATGGTTTTAACCCATCATGAATATTTTTAGGCTTAAGATTATATTAAGTCCTTATCCTCTATATAAGCATCACTTATAAAACAAAGTGTACAAACAGCATTTTAGCTTTCATGAAAAAGAGCCATCTCACCTTCAAAACGACAGTAAACAACACAAGCTGAGTCCAGCAAACTAATTTTGTCTTTACATTCCTTTCTTTACTGACAGGGTCTTCACTTTTCCCTTACATGCCAGAATCACTATGGTGAATTATTTTCATGACCTTCCTCTCGTTGTTTTAAATAAATAAAAGATTAGCATTTCAGCCACCCTGTTTACATTAAACTACAAATTCCATAAGCCACAGTAGTGTTTGTGTTTTCAACTTTCATGCATACTTTTTTCAATGGGTGCATGAGTTCATTTGATTTGTTTCAACTACCCAAAATATTTTAAGAGCGCTGCACTGTAGAGAAGTATTTATTTGAAGTAGCTGTGGATAATTTGCAAACTCTGTGATAATACAGTGGTCTTTACTAATGAAACAGAAAGGCTTTTATTCTGTAGTCTCCCTGACACTGCAGGAAATAAAATCTCAAAGAGACCTAAGCTTTTATTAAAATGATTTTAGTGTTGGATTATGTCTACTCCTTGGGTTGTAATGCATCTAACATAATGTGATTCAAAGGCAATTTTACCTGTTTTTATGCCATCTATGCAGGTACAAGATCCTTTACAATATCGTGGAATAAAAGTTGTCCGAATCTGAAACAGTCCATTAAAAGATGTATGGTTAGAAAAGCACAAAGCAAAAGGAATCAATCTCACTTTGAGATTCGGAAAATGTTGAAAATAAATTTATTTGGGAAAGTTCAAGGTATCTTACCCTACCAAATATAAGGTGATCATGAAATATTTTTTCAGTCTATTTGAACAGATAAATACTTACGGATGCAAGAGAGGCAGCCAAATGTCTACTTATAATATTAAACTAATTGTACTATTTATGCATATTTAAAACATGGAAAATAATAAAGTAATTATTAATATTGTTTTATTCACTCTAATTTCATGATTGTTTTTAAAAATTCTTCACTGTATTTTTTACCTCAGTCTCTTAGTCATCACTAGAGAAAGTTTTAAAGTTTTTAAACAAAAATTTTCCAAAGAATATTATTTTTAGATTCACCTATGATTGTTTGTAATATAACACATTTTTTCATTCTTGTGTGAATTGTCCCTGAAAAGTAAATTGCAAAAGATAAAGAACCCCTGAGCTTAACATTAAAACATGTTTCTCATTGTTGTTTTGATCTCCAAACCATAAAGTACAGCATTTGTAAATCAGATTCAACAGCTATTGAGAAAAAAATCTTTATTAAATTTCTGTTTCTTTGTTTATAACAATCCCATCAGCTAACCTCTGAGGTCATGCAAAGATAGCATCGATCTTAAAAAAGAAAAATAAAGTTACTTGGCAAAGAGGATGCTGATGTTCAAAATAAGATAACCAGGAAAGATATAGGATATTCTATATTTTATAAATGCTTACATGTATATCAAGTAGTTTTCTCCTTTAAAGAGATAACAAGTTGGGAATTTCTTCTTATTTTCAGGCATACACAGTGCATTCTTCCTCAAAATTATTCAATTATTTTAGTTTCCTAATTACTGCCAAGATGAATTACTTGAAATCTTGTTTAAGTATGTATCTATTTATCAAACAGTCAACACATTCTCATATTTAATACTCAACAAGTATTTGAAGGTATATGACAAAAAGCCTCCCTCTCAGTCCATCTGCCCCATCTAGTGCTCTGCCCTGAAAGCAGCCAATGTTATGAATCTTTTTGTATTATTCCAAAGATATTTTATGTGTATCTGAACTGATATGTATGTATATTATCTTCTGTCCTTTTAAATACCAATGATCACAGTTTATAAATGTTAGGTTATACTTTACCCTTTTATTCATCATCATATTTTGGAAATAATTTCATGCTATAGCTATTTCTAATACCTTGCTCTTAAAAACAATGCTACAACTAAAAATAAGAGACAATAATCTTTTATACATGTTGTTTGCAGGTAAGTGTATGTATCTGTAGTGTAAATTCTTGGAGGTAGAAATTCTGTGTTGGAAGGTAAGAACATTTGAATATTTGACAGAAATTGCCATAATGCATTTCCAATTAAGATTTTTTCCAATAAATATTCTCATCAACAATTTTAGTATCTTTTCCCTGCCCATGGTGTAGTTAAACATTTTTTTAAAGGACTAAGTGGTAGCAGCTGCATTAAGTGCCCATCAATAGATGAAGGGATAAAGAAGAGGTACATATATACAATGGAACATTACTCAGCCATAAAAAAATGGACTCTTTCTTTTTGGACAAAACGGATAAGTCTATAGAATATTGTGATAAGTGAAATAAATTAGACAAAGACAAATGCTGCATGATTTTACTTATATGTGGAATCTAAAAACAAAACAAAAAAAAGAACAAATTATCAAATAATCAAACACAACAAATAGAAACAGAGTTTTAAGTACGCAGAACAAATAGGTGGTTGCCAGGTCAGGGGAAGGAAAGAAATAAGTGAGGAAGATTAAGAGGTACAAACTTCAGTTGTAAAATAAATGAGTCATGGATATGAAATGTATACTGTGAGAAATATAGTCAATAACTATGTAATGTAACACATCATAACTAGACTTATTGTGGTGACCATTTTTAAGTGTACAGAAATATAAAATCACTGTGTTGTATAACAGGAATTACCATAGTGTTGTAGGTCAATTATTCTTCAAAAACAAACTCAAAGAAAAAGAGATGAGATTTGTGTTACCAGGTGTGGGATGGCGGAGGAAGGGGGAATTCGATGAAGACAGTCAAAGAGAAGATAAATAATTATGAAGAATGTAATTTGCATGATAAATGAAATTAACATTGCCATATTTTATATATGAAAGTTGCTAACAGAGTAAATCCAAAGAGTTCTCATCACAAGGAAAAAAATTTTCTATTTAATTTTGTATCTATAGGAGATAATGGATGTTCAGTAAACTTAGTTGGGCAATAATTTCATGCTGTGTGTAAGTAAAATCATTATGTTGTTCTTAAACTTACACAATGCTGTATGTCAATTATATCATAATAAAACTAGAAGAAAAATTAAATTAATCATAAATGAATCACAGAGGTGAAATTGGAGTGTGATATCTGGGGAAAAAACACTTCTTTGAATATTTAATAACTAAAAAATAACTTGAACTTATAAGGCAACAGTGAGATAATCCAGAGGTGCAATGAGCATTGTCCAATAGGTTTTTGGTCAATAGTTTACTACAGGGAGAAATAACACTTGGAAAACATGAGTCAGAAAGTGAATGAAGTATCAGGCTAGATAAACAGCACTGTCGAAAGTTCAAATCTCATTTAATCACTCAGAATAAATTTAGAGTTTTCACATAGGTAGCACCATGGTTCATTGATATGATTTCTTAAGGCTTACCGAACCAACATCTATGTGACTAAAGATTCAAATTGTCTAATAGCATGAAATATTTGGAAACATCATTAATCCGAATACAGTTTACATTAGTTTCACTGTTATAACTCTCACTGCAAAAGGTAATCTTTGAAATTTCTACAAGTGTTTTGATTCTTCTTAATATTATAATTTAACAGCATAGCTCATTATTGTTGTTGCTTACTCAATTAAGTTGTGTCTGACTCTTTGTGACCCATGGTCTGCAGCACACCAGGCTTCCCTGTCCTTCACTGTCTCCCAGAGATTACTCAAACTCATGTCCATTGAGCCGGTGATGCTGACCAACCATTTGATCCTGTATTGCTACCTTCTCTTCCTCCCCTCAATCTTTCCCAGCATCAGAGTCTTTTCCAATGAGCTGGCTCTTCTCACAGCTCATACATTATTTTATACAGATAACTGCAATCAAGTTACAGAAACTTATAGCTACTTGTGGTTTTACCTTCTTTCCCCCAAAATATAAATTCTAAGCAATTAATTTTCTAAAAATTCTCCTACTGTGAATACTACATTACCCACATGATGAACAATAACATTTATGCACACATCTTATTCATACTTGTTGCATCAGTGAATAAATTTAAGCTAGCAGCTAATCAGTTAGGTCTGTCATCATACACAAACAGTTTATAACGGTTTACTCCAGAATGTTTCTGTAGTCAAAATGGTCTATATGTTTGGAGAAAGTGAAAAAAAAAAGGGAAGAATTTTGCTATTTCCATGAAGAGGAAATAATCAGCTAACTGATGTATTCATCCTTTATCCAACTAGAGTTAAAAAGAAACTATTTTGAAACATTGCAATTTGAAATCAGATCTTATTAAAATAGTAATAGAGCCTACTATACAGAATGATGTCAGAAAATCAAATGTTGTATATTACGCACATATCTGGAATCTAGAAAGGTGGTACTGAGGAATTTATTTGCAGAGCAGCAGTGGAGACACAGTGGCTAGCAAAGGAGATGGTTAGACAGCATCACTGACTTAATGGACATGAACTTGAGCAAACTTCAGGAGATAGTGCAGGCTTTTGCCTGTTATCTTTAGCATTATTTGAGGAATTCTTTAAGCAGTCCCTTAACTGTCCTCCCACATTTATTTGTTCTGATCTTACAGAGGTCTGTGATGTGCATTCTTCAGTTTAGAAGTTTTATGCCCCTATCTCCAGAGGTCATCATACCACTTCTGCTGCAAACCGGAATTCTCCTAGGGGCTAAATTCTCAAACTCTGGAATTGCCCTTTGGGTATAGCTCCAGAAAGTGGGAAATTTATGCCATATAAGAATCCTCTACAGTAACACCAAAATTGCAGTTATTGGCTTGCAGCATTAAAATAAACAGATTAACTGGCATGCATGCATGCAATGTTTAATTTCTAAGATTGTAGTCCATGGCTGATCAGTGTGGAAGTCTATGGCCTGTAGGTATTTAGGCAGAGACCACCATATTTTTTGCTACCATGGCCCCCAGGCTTCTTAAAAATCTCTCATTCAGGAGGAAGTTGCTTAGGCTCTTAAGAGTAGGCATTGGAGAAACCCAGCATACACAAAAGATATAAAAAGTTAAAATCGCAAGTCAAAATTAAGGCAGAAAAATTAAAGTTCAATGTAGCCTTTGTATCAAAGAATCTTGTCAACCTAAAATTAGTTGATGGGGCATGGCAATGTGATTTCTAAGCAGTGGTAAGATGCCACAACATTAGGTTAGTAAACAAGTCACAGAACAAAAAAGGTCATCCAAGGGTCAGATGAAGGAGCTTCAGCCCAAACAATTAGCATAGAGTCAGAACCAGAGACTATGTCAAAAGGACCAGCCTCCAATAATCCTGAACTGGAAGGAAATATGTAAGGAAATACAGACACAAGTTCATATCTCTCTTACTAGTGGGAAGGAGCTACAGGTTGATAAGGTGTACCTGGAAGAGAAAGGGCACAGTTTGAGCTTTTAGGTAGCAAATCTTTGTTGCTGAAAGCTAAGGCAGAGCCACGGCAGGTGGTAGTGGAAGATGATGAGTTGGAAGTTTCATGGCACTTATCAGAGACTTTGATAAAGCATTATTCAGCCCCCAGGAAAGTTCTGGTTTGTAATGGAAGCAGTATGATGACCTCGGGAGATAGGGGCATAAAATTTTGGGCTGAAGAATTCACATCACAGACTTCTGTAAAATCAGAATGGACAAAAACGAGATGACAGTTATAGGACTGCTAACTGTCTTACATTCCTTGACTTCCTCAACTATCTTGCTAAAGATAACATTAGGCATAAAGTCTCTGTTAGTTTATTTAGCCCATTGGGAAGTCTGATCCTTCACCTTTACTGCCTTTATTTTTTTTTACTTATTACCATTCTCACTCCTTGTGGCTCAGCTGGTAAAGAATCTGCCTGCAATGCGAGAGACCTGGGTTCGATCCCTGGGTTGGGAAGATCCCCTGGAGAAGGGAAAGGCTACCCACTCCAGTATTCTGGCCTGGAGAATTCCATGGACTGTATAGTTCATGGGGTCACAAAGAGTCGGACACAACTGAATAACTTTCAATCAATCAGTCAATTCTCAGTCAGACCAGCATCCCTCCTCTCTTTGTTCTATCTCTTTTTTCTATTTCATCTCTTTGTGTAAGTTCTGCTTATTACTTTTCTTTTGTAAGTAGCCTCTGTCTAGCCATACAAACTGAAATTGTAGTTTCCACCTCTGGTTGCCTGTCTTTCAACCTAGTCTCACTGCTTCTGATCTTATAAATTTAACACCTAGAACAGACCTTGGCTATGCCCCTCACATTAATTCTGACTTGGCCAAAACTTTCCGAACATTTAGAATTTTTGTTGTTAGGATTTCAGTCCTGTCAAACCCTTTGTGATCCCATGGACTGCAGCACTCCAGGCTTCCCTGTCCTTCACCATCTCCTGGAGCTTGCTCAAACTTATGTCCATTGAGTCAGTGACACCATCCAACCATCTCATCCTCTGTCATCCACTTCTCCTCCTGCCCTCAATCTTTCCCAGCATCAGGGTCTTTTCTAACAAGTCAGCTCTTTGCACCAGGTGACTAAAGTATTAGAGCTTCAACTTCAGCCTCAACCCTTCCAATGAATATTCAGGATTGATTTCCTTTAGGATTGACTTGTTTGATCTCCTTGCAGTCCAAGGGACTCTGAAGAGTCTTCTCCAGCACCAGAGTTCAAAAGTATCAATTCTTCAGTGCTCAGCCTTCTCTATGGTCCAACTCTTACGTCCATACATGACTACTGGAAAAACCATAACTTTGACTAGACAGCCTTTTGTTGGCAAAGTAACAGGAGGGATATATTAATAGTCCTGGCTCTCTATATTTGGAGGAAATTTAACCTACTAATGGCAAAAAGAATATTCAAGGAAAAATAAAAGTTTGTCAACTTAGTTTTTTTTTAAACTGGTATTTTGTTCAGATGATTTTTTAGTTCTTTTTTTTTTTTCAAATTAATAATTGTATTTATCAACCTGGGCTTCCCTAGTGCCTCAGACGAGGTAAAGAATATGTCTGCAATTCAGGATACCTGGGCTTGATACCTGGGTCAGGAAGATCCCCTTGAGAAGGGAATGGAAACCCACTCCAGTATTCTTTTTTTTTCCATTTATTTTTATTAGTTGGAGGCTAATTACTTTACAATATTGTAGTGCTTTTTGCCATACATTGACATGAAGCAGCCATGGATTTACACGTATTCCCCATCCCGATCCCCCCTCCCACCTCCCTCTCCACCCGATCCCTCTGGGTCCTCCCAGTGCACCAGGCCCGAGCACTTGTCTCATGCATCCAACCTGGGCTGGTGATCTGTTTCACCCTTGATAGTATACATATTTCGATGTTGTTCTCTCACACTTTCTAACACCATACACAAAAATAAACTCATAATGGATTAAAGATCTAAATGTAAGACCAGAAACTATAAAACTCTTAGAGGAGAACATAGACAAAACACTCTCCGACATAAATCACAGCAGGATCCTCTATGACCCACCTCCCAGAATATTGGAAATAAAAGCAAAAATAAACAAATGGGACCTAATGAAACTTACAAGCTTTTGCACAACAAAGGAAACTATAAGCAAGGTGAAAAGACAGCCCTCAGAGTGGGAGAAAATAATAGAAAATGAAGAAACAGACAGAGGATTAATCTCAAAAATATACAAGCAACTCCTGCAGCTCAATTCCAGAAAAATAAATGACCCAATCAAAAAATGGGCCTAAGAACCTAGTCCAGTATTCTTGCCTAGAGAATTCCATGGACAGAGGAGCCTGGCAGGCTACAGTCCATAGGGTTGCAAAGAGTTGAGTGACTGAGCGAATAGGATTTTTCACTTTAGTCAGTATTATTTTAACACAGCAGAAGCCATAGCTTTCAGGATAAAGAACAGTTATGTAAGACTAGGTTCTGCAGAAAAATCAAATATTTTTATTGTTTTTTTCTAAATATGTGGAGAAAGTGAGTCTAAGACTTTAAAAAACAAAATGTAGAAATATTTTTATAATAATCAATAGAAATTAAGAATTCTCAACCCTTTTCATTGCTTATCTCTTTGATGAAATTCTGCTAGGTTAGAAGTTCCACTGTGAATAAGAAGACATTCTGAGTGTTCAGAGGAGTGAACTACTAGATATTTTTTTCCTTTACTGTTTGGTCCAGGGTCCATAAAAAATTGATGTTCTCTTCTCAGGTAACATGCTTATTTTTATCTACATGAAACTCATTGATTTTCTTCCAATTTGGTGTTAGCCTCTTCATTCCACTATCATTCCCGAGATAACGAATGATATTTTCATAGGCATGGCTAGTAATCAATATAGACAAGCTCTGCTCATTGATTTGAGGAAGGCCTTTGATCTGGAAAATCACCAATTATGGCTATTTAAAGTAGATTCAATTGGATTAGGTAGAACAAAAAGAACTGGTATGTATGATATTCTTTAATAGTTTTAAAACCTAGATAGACACAAAGTTAAATATAAGGCCTCTTAAAGAATAGGGTTAATTTTCATTCTTTCAATTTTAAATGAAGATTTTCCTGCACAGACCACTTTATTTTTAAATTTTTTATGTCTGTATAATGTGATACTCCTATAAGGGACATCCCAGGTACAAGGTAATTGACGATTTGCAGTGTGTTTCTGACAACCTTCAAATCCTAATTAATAAAAATAGATTCAGCTTAAATATTGATATGCCAAGCATTAGTCTTATTTTAACTGAAAAAGGTGGACTTCTGGTCCCAGCAAATTAAGTCTTTAATGGTATGCAGGCTACCTGGTTGATTGATCTATTATTACATTTTTGAGTGGAACTTGAAGTTACTATTATTTTCAGGCTATGGCCAAATTTGAATTTGAAATGAGAACATGGATTGTTTCTTGCCTACATGAGACTAAGTGTTCCCCAGACCACAATCTATATTATTTAATGTACAATGATCTATATTGCTTCTGAAGATCATGAATCATGAAATATACTGGAAAAAAAAAGAAGGTAGAGAGCCCAGCTGTGTTTTCCCTTCTATGTCCTCTCTGTGTGCAGTCCTGAATTCTGGCAGAAGACCTATCCTAAAGCTGTTTAATTCATGATTTACAACAAAGGTTACATAATAGAGACACCTGGATTCTGATGCCAACTCAAATCAATTAAATTTGCTGTGTATGCAACTTGAAAGATTATTTAATCTCTTTTTCTGTAGTTTCCTTGTATACAATAATAGCATCAACTGTATGGCTGCTGGCCTTGGATTTGGAAAGAGCACAGATGTGTGTATGATGGCTCATATGCAGTAAGAACCTGCCTGCCAATGCAGGAGATGCAGGTTCGATCCCTGGGTAGGGAAGATCGCCTGGAGGAGGAAATGGCAACACACTCCAGTATTCTTGCCTAGAGAATCCCATGGACAGAGGAGTCTGGGAGGCTACGGTCCATGGGGTTACAAAGAGTTGGACATGACTGAGTGACTAAACAACAACATAGGTTTTGAAACTTAAAATAAATACTTAATAACAGCAATACTTAATGCTTATAATTATTTACTTATCAATTACTTTGTGTAAGTAAATTTCTAAACATTTTAAGTTATTTAATCCTCCCAACAACCCTATGAATGACATATTCTTTCTCTCTCCATTTTATTGGTAAGGAAATGGTAACCATAGAGAGTTTAAGGCTATCTGCCCAAAGTCATAAGCTCATAAATTGTCAAGTGAGTATTAAAATACAAGCAGTCTCATCTCAGGGCCTGTCCTCCTATTATTACTAGACACATGTAGACATTTAGGATAGAAACTAGCACACAGTGAGTTCTTAATAAATACTGAATGTTAACAAATGAAAATAATAATTGCCTCGAATTTCAGAAACAATTCCACCCTTCAGACTTAAAGAAAAATAGTTTTAGATCTAGATTTAAAATGACTTTTTATTTCTATAGGTTTGGAGTCCTACAGATAAGTCCACAGGCTTCTCTCCTTTCAGTGCGTGCTGTGTTACTGTAACCATGATAAGTCACTCAGTCGTGTCCAACTCTTTGGGACACCATGGACTGTAGCCCGCCAGGCTCCTCTGTCCCATGGGATTTTCCAGACAAGACTACTGGAGGGGGTTGTCATTTCCTTCTTCAGGGGATCTTTCTGACCCATGGATCGAACCTGGGTCTCCTGCATAAAGAATCTTCAGGCAGATTCTTTAGCATCTGAGCCGCCAGTGCTCACTATGGACATCCAATTTGTAAATTAGGTTTTGTCTTTTATGCTCTTAACCATCTCCAACCACTATCCACTTCTTTTATGCACTCTTTTCTCCCCTAAATATTTACCTTCTTTCTAATCTTTGCCTTTTAGAGTTTAGATAATTGTTGATAAATTATTAGGGGACATCTTTATTTTTATTCTCAGCAATCATTTGCCTTTTCTGTTGTTTTGCTTTTTGTTTTTGAAACCTTGGTCAGACTTCCTTCTGAGAAAATATCTTCTCACTTTCTCTCAGTTTCTGGGCTTTTTCAGTTGGATTGACCACTCACCAGGGTCCAGGGATGACTTTGTGACCTCTCAGGGCAGATACATTACCCAAGTCAATGGAAGGTTCAGGGATGGGTATTTGAGGTAATCAAAGCCAATGAGATATTGCTGGAATATCTGGAAACAAATCAGTTTGATATTTTTCTTTTATTGGCCTTTAAGTTGTAAGAACATAAAATCAGGAGCTGCTGTGCCCTGTGTAACCATCAAACAGGTGCTTTTCTGAGGCTGGAGCTAACACAGAAGTAGAAATAGATAAGCAGGGCCCTGGTGGTATCATCTAAGCCCCTGTCTCAAACTGTGCTTACTGTCTCCTATAGACATTTCCATAGTATGATCCAATAAGTCCTCCTTTGGCTTAAGCCAGTTGGATTAAGTTATCTTTCACTTACAACTGCAAAGGTTTTATGTTAATAGAATATTCTTTAAGACTCAAAAGGATAAAGTTATTACATAATATTAGTATGTTAATAGTTGGTTTTGATAGTTTCAGTGGGGTAGATGTTGGAGTCCTACAAGATGATTGTAGCGGTAGTAATAATAGATAATGACATTATTCCTCCCTTTCTCCATCTTCCTTTTGCTTAGAACCCTTTTCAAGAATTTCTTCATATCAATAAGTAGGCCTTGGGGCTTCCGCAGGCTTTTTGTCATTGTTCCCCTGGGATTCAAGCAGTAATGAAAGAAGAACAATTTTATCCTTGGTGATTTTACATCTTGCTCACTCATTCCCAGGGCTGACACTTTTAAGTGAATATCTTTAAAGTATATCAAATGTCTCTCTTGATGCTATAGGCTAGCCATCCAGAAAACTTCATGTTTTTAGCCCAGAGAGTTTTCTCCCTCGGTATATTCCCTGGGCCTCGAATACAGACTGATTTAGAAGAAATCCTGCAGGTGCTAAGAAAACATATGGGTAGGTGAAGAAAGACAATTAAGGAAAAAAAGAGAAAAAAAGCAAAAACTAGAGGCCAACTTATTGAGGACCGCAGAAGGAAGAGATGGGAATAATCTAGGTTCTTACTGAGAGTGCTGAGTTAAGAAATTATCAACCTAAAACTCTTCATCCATTGGACTTCTGATTCTATGGGAGCAGTAGACAGTTGTCTCTGTCAAATATTTCAATCCTTTTTCTCTACTAGGGCATCCTCCTCCTTGTTAGGTAGAGCCAGCCCTACATTATAAAATTTTAAAGTCACCACACACTTACTTTCCCATTTTCCCTTGAAGATCAGGCTACAAGCTAGACTCTGCCCTAGATCTTAACAGGAGCTAGGGACATGGAAGCATATGGACCATGAAGACAGCACTTCAAGTGTGAGTAGTGGAACCAGCAGTGGATATGTTCACTTTGCCGGGGTAGCAGGCAGCATTACTGGCCTCAGTATCCCAAGTTCAGCTGTAGGGGTGCCAGTGGGGAAAGGTAGGCTGCCCACACCCAAAGGCGATGACAGTGGTAGTTCCACAGGACAAGGTTTGCAAGATGATTTCAGTTTTGTCCTTAGCTACATGTAATCCCTATATCTATTTGTCTGATCATACCAGAGATTTTGAGAGCTGTATACTTGAGATTTATTTTTCTCTTAATTCATCTAGAGTTTATTTCTATCACCTACAACTAAGAAACTTCTGTGATACAAAGAAGCAATACACTTTTAGTATTCTTTTCTATTGCTTTTTATTGTTAAGCAGTTGGTTTCCTGTTTTTTTTTGCAGCTAAACAGATTTTCTAAATGTATCAACTAATATCTCAACAAGCATGAGTCTCTAGTATCTAAAAGGCACACGTTGTTGTAGCTACCAGGAATATAAAAGAGAGAATTTCTAATAAGGAAACAAACTTTCTAAATTTGGCAGAGATAAATAAATTTTAAAAGTACTAATTTCCCCATATAGACAGTCACCAGATTTACTTACATAATGGTATCTTAGGCAAAAAAAAAAAAAAAAAAAAAACATATTTCTTGATACAGTGAAAGTTATTTATTATCACTTTCTTTCAAAGTCTTATCTAACTAAGACTTAATGCTCCTGGTTATAACATGTCTTTAATGAGTTCTTTTATTTTATTCTAATTTTGAGGCACTGCACTCCCTGACTTAACCTGGGGCTAAAATTGAGTATCGAAATTCCGGTGTGGTTTCTGGTTCATCAGAAAACACACTGAGCTTCCCCCAAAGGCTCATTTCTCTATGTTTATAACAGAGGAGTGAGTGAATACAGGACAAGCAGTACTCTCTGGTATCTTTTAATTATTAGAAGGCAGAGCCTAGCTTTGACGATGCCATTCCACAGCTGCAGCACTAGGGTTCTATGGGCCAGGACAAACCTAGCAGTGAAAAAGACTAATCGTCGCTCTCCACACTATCAGGAACATTGCTCGTTTTCCTGAGCCTCACAATTCAAGTTCAGACTCTTCTTGTTAATACACCTTTTCCCAACACAGAAGTGCTCTATTTGTCTCATCTTACTCTTTTTCCATATCATAACTTAACTGTCCTCATCATGTGGCTTAGAAGGCATGTGGGATAGTTACCTTGCCTCCAGAGTCTTGTATCTGGTATTTTCTGATGGAAGATGCCACTGGATAACTCAGTTAACTTTTTCTGTTCTTCCTTGGATTCAGCTCATTCTTTGCACTATAAAAATATATGTAGAATATATTTCTCCAATTCAGAACTACACATTTCTTGCAAATGAGGAACTGTCTTTAAAACCTGTAGGGACAGTATATCTGTAAAAGGAACAGTGCTTGGGACCACCTTGTCCCTATTCTTTCCCTTTATGGATTGCTGCAATTTCAGAAGTATTACTTATAGCTATAAACCAGGATGTTTCTTAATCTTTACAAGAGAGCTACAATTTCTTGTCGTTTGTTGCAATTAATAATATAATAATAATAATTAATAAAACTGGAGTTCAGAAATTCTTCCCTCATTGTCACTTTTTACTAAGTTCCTTTATTATTTTTTACCTAGGAACAGGCCAGGAAAAAAATGGTAAATACGGTAATGTGAAATGAAGAAAAGATCTTGCCATCTTTTACAGCTACATTGATTTAAAATGCATCACTGACAATATCACCATCATTCAAAGTACTGTACTTCATTCAGGTGGCAGGTACTATTTGCAAATGCAGAGCTCATCAGAGAGGGCTGCTTCTTTTTTAGTCCCATCAAACTCTTCTATTTCATTAAAACAATGAATTAGAAAAATTATGAAAAACAGCCTGAAGCTGCCTCTTTTCTTCTCTAATATACAGTACCTCTATTGAGAGTTTCAAATGGAATTTATTCATACTTTAGATGTATGGAATTGGACTAACCTCATTTTGAAACGTTATATATTCTTCATTACTCTTCTGCCTGTCTGAATGCTTTAACTTAAATGTTGTTACTTTGTATTGGATGAAATCTGATCAAAGCAGTTCTTATTCAAAACTTTTGTTTTCTTTTTCATATTAGGCTGGTTTGAGATGAGCTATTATATTCATCCAGGGCCATTCCTTTTTAAGGTTAAAAAAAGCATTTTTGTCTTCCCCTTTGTCCTGTTTATTATGTAAATTCAATAAAAATAAAAGATACAGATGTGAGTTCCTTGAAATAGCTATGATGTTAGAAAGCATATATTTATAAAATAGTTCTTTTGACTATGAAAGAATCATCTATAAAAGTTTAAATATAATTTAAGTTTTATGCATATAAGTGACGTACATGCATAAAAACAAAAAAGGTATAGGAGTTGTATATCATATATCTGGCTTAGAGAAGTAAGAAACAAAACTCACCCCTATTTAACATTTTACTACAAAATATAAAAGGTCAAACTATTATTTCATTATCTGAAAATTGACTTAACTAGTACTGGGAATGAAAACTAAAGTCCACAGTCTTGTTACCTGTTTTGGTAAATACAGTTTTATTAGGACACAGCCATGGGATTTGTCTTTAGCTTTTCTATGACTGCATTCACTTTACAAGGGTAGAAATGAGTAGCTGCAACAGAAACCATAAGGTCTGAAAATCCTAAAATATTTATTGTCTGTCCATTTAAAGAAAAATTTTGCTGACCTCTGATCTAGCACATACATTGGTAGACCAACATTCCTCAGATTTAGAGGTTGAATGTGGTAGCTGTCACACTTTCTGAGGGTAAATTATAAATATATTTTATCTCCAGATTAGGAGGCACGAGACTCTGCAACAAGAGTCAATGTGAAAAAGAAAGGAACATTATGTGTCAAATGCTCCACGTCCATGGTATAAACCTCAACCACTTGAGATAAACGTTAGGAAACTTTCTGTTAGACACTGAAGGAGCTATTCATCATCTCTACAAAAGATCTAACTTCATACAGTTGAGAGCACAAAGTGTCAGCCATTCCACCAAGAACCTTATTCTAATGTAAAAAGGCAAAAAGACCCCTGCAAGCTAATGGGAGGTCTAAAGACTGCTCTTTCATGAAACTCATTCTCTGGAGGGATGAGTCCAGAGAACCAAGGAAAAGTAAGGACATTTATCAGCTAGTCTGCTTTCACTTTCATATCTTGCTTTAGTTCTGCATTCATCCACGATGTCTTGAGTTTTTAAATTTTTTTAATTCATCAAGAGTTGTATACAATACCATTAAAATAATAGTTCACTATTTAGAGTTCTTGAAAATAGTAACTTCACCCCTTGAAAAACCAGTTCTATTAGTTGTGATTTGACATTGCTTTGCTATCACTGTTCGTTTGAAATATTATTCTATCACCTCCATCTATTTCACGTAATGTTTTAGACTTCATTGTTAGGAATTGTTCAGATATATGCATTTTTATCCTAATAGCCACTGACTTACATCCAGGTTACTTAACAGTTATTAATGAACATAGTTGTTCTTTAAAAAAAAGAAATCCTCTTTCAGGTAGGCACCTATGTCTCCAACGAGACCATGAAATTTGCAAAAATGTGATATTGCTATTTTCAGTATGTAACAGTCTGCCCTGATTAAAGATCTAATCTCTGTGTTTCTTTGACCTCATAACCTTTTACCTCAACTTTGTGTCTGTGTTCCATTTAAAAATGTAAATATTATTAGTGCATATAGGAAAGATCATCTCTGTTTGAAAATTGCATATAAATAACTCCAGAGGACTGGAAAGAAGCCTATGCTAGAATCATTGCATAAGGATTAGAGCTGTATTACATTAACTGCAGAAAGAGGGAATTTCATATATTAACATATAGAGAACTAGGGAGGAGATTTGAGCCAAAATTTATAAACAACACAGAAATGAGTCAGACAATGAAGCTTATGTTGAAAGATCTTTTCTCCACCTTTGTCTCTCTGAATTTTAAGTATCATACTAGCTATTAAGTATCAATGCAGTCAAGTGATTAAAACAAAATGAAGGTTCTGCTTATGCTTTGGAATACTGTGATAGCTGACGACTCGAGTCCAGGGGTCTAATTTTCATCCTGCTACATGTCTTCTGAAATGACCAAAGGAATATAAAAATAGGCACTAATCTGCATCAGTTAAAGGACCAGAGAAGGGTTATCATTTCCATTGTCAGAAATAGCAGCGTCTTTCTGCTAGATTTAGTGCAGATGAAATGACAAGGCACCGAAGGCTGGTTCAAAATTCCTCTCTGGAGAAAATGGTTCAGACTCTCAGGAAGCAATCAGGGGATGGGCTGGCAGACCCCTGTCACCTCTTCAATTGGAGGCATGAACACTGGAGGCAAGGAGAATCTATGTGGAAGATGGAGAGTTTAAATTTGGGACCATTTTTACTGTTTTAGAGGAAAAGCATTTCCATTTAGTTGTTTGGGGAGGCCTGGAATGGTTCTTGTTTCCCAACAGAAATAATAATAATATTTAATAATTATAGAGAGTTTATTATGTGTCCGATACTTTTCTAAAGTCAATATGAATTATCACAATTAATGCTCCTATTGATCCTGGAGGTAGGTATACTTATTAGATCAATTTCATGGAAAGGCAAACTAAAGCATAGAAAGCTTATGTAACTTATCCAAAGTAAAATAACAACTGAAAGAACCAAGGTGTACACCCTGGTAATCTGACTCAAAAATGATGCTTTCAGATGTTTCATATGGTCTCCTAATAAGTCAATAATGCCACAAGCTATATTGACTTTCCAATCATACGCAGAGAATTCTGCTGGGACATGGTATGACTAGGTTCACATGATGTGGCAAACAAAAAAACTATAGGACGCCCAGGAACATTTGTATTTTAGATGAACAATGTAAAACTGTTTGCTACAATTTCATTTTCCAAAGTGCTTTGGGGTATATACTAAAACATAGTTGTTTTGTGTGTGTATGCATCCAACTCTTTGCAACCCCATAGTCTGTAGCCTGCCAGCCTCCTCTGTCCATAGAATTCTCCAGGCAAGAATACTGGAGTGGGTTGCTATTTTCTCCTCCAGGGGATCTTCCTGACCCAGGGATTGAACCTGTGTCTCCTGTATCTTCTGCATTGGCAGGCAGATCCTTCACCACTAAGCCACTTGTTTATCTTACATTAAAATTTAACTGAGCATTCTATATTTTATCAGTCAATCCTAGGCATGGATCTTGCATGACAAGGAAGCTGAAAGGCCAGGAGGAAGCACAGAAGCTACATGATACACCTAGCCAGGAGGTGGACAGAAAGACCAGACATTTCATTCTAGTGCACCAGCTTCACCAAGTAGAAAAGAAACTCCACAAAAAGCTTCTTCTCTGCTGGAAAGTACTGAATTTGAATTGCCATTTGCTTTTCTAGGGAAGGGTTTCCCTGGTGGCTTATCGGGTAAAGAATCTGCCTTCAAGGCAGGAGACATGCAAGTTCAATCCCTGGGTTGGGAAGATCCCCTGGAGAAGTGAATGGATACCCACTCCAGTATTCTTGCCTGAAGAATTTTATGGACAGAGCAGCCTTGTAGGCCACAGTCCATGGAGTCACAAAGAGTTGAACATGACTGAGCAACTAACACTTCTTATCTAGGGAAGCAAGGTTCTATACTGCTAATGTAAATTTGCATTTACAGTCCTCCAGGTGAACAACTAAATGCAGAAATCTGGGAACAACCAAGAAAATACAATAATACAGGTACCCAAGAAGAGAGGTTGTGTTTATGGGCAGACTTCCAGTTGGATTCACCTCTCTTCTTTTAAGAATAAGTGAATGAGTAAAAACCCAATGATGTGTCTATGTTTGTCTTTTTTTAATCTTAGAGAAAGTAGAAGTAATGTTTGACAGTCTACTTGCATTATCAACAATTCAATGAAAACATGTATTAGTTGGTCTCCTACTATCGACGTGACATGCTCTGGTGATATAAACTGAAACAAAGGCTTTCCATCAAAGAAATCTTGGTAAAATGAATTCTAATAAAATGAATATAATGTCAAGGTTGTTGTGGAATAAACAAATGAACCAATTGATCAACAACCAATAAACCAACCTAAAAGAAGAGGAATAACTCTGTGTAGAAGAGGGCCATAAATAGGATGCACTGGCTTTCTATATTCATCTTAAATCCCTCTACTGTGCCTAGAAAGATGAAAACATCCCCCAGACTCTTTTGCAGCTTAAATTCTGCTTTTGATTTAAGCTTCAACAGTTAAATGGCCCTGAGTAAGATTTAAAGGCAAAAATTTGGCAATTGTCTCAATTTTATTGTCAGCAAGTCCGTAGAAGAGACATTTGGATTTTTGGCAACAATACTAGTAGATATTAGTAAACTAACAACATTAGTAGATACCCTAGTGTCTTGATATTATCTTTGTGTCTATGACTTGCAGGAGTATTCATTGTCTTCAGGATGTCTAACAGTTCTATGAGCCACTTAAGATCTTATAATAAAACCCTTTGGCTTTAACTACCTGGAGTGCTATTCCATTTTCCACACTGTACTGTGATGGATGCTGGTACAAGAAACACTCAGAAAATTATACTATTTGATTGGTTTCCTGAAGCAGTAAGACTGAAAGCAACAACAATCTTGTTAGCCTTAGAAGGGGACACATTAGTGGCCAAAAGTTACCTAAATAATCACCATCACTAATGAAAAACAAGAATCTTTGTTGCTGGTTGTGGGCCCTAAGTAACCTGTAAACCCATTGCCAGGTGGGGCAGTAAACGGGTTTACAGCCAGTAAACGGGACAGGTTGGTTGTACTGGATTCCTCCTATATGGAAGAGGAAGTGGGTGTACTAACTAGTGAGTGTGCAGGCTGATTTGGAATATGGATCTGCCTTTACTGCCTACCTTGTAAACAGAATTTTTGGACTTACTAAATAGTTTGCTTTTTAAATCATGGTATCATCACACAACACAACTCTTCACTGGTCATGACATTCATTATACAGAAGAAATAGGAGAGAAAGTGTGCTGATTGACTCCTGAGGCATTCATTCTTTTTAGCATATACTCAGAAACAATCGCTCAGAGGGTAAAGTGTCTGCCTACAATGCGGGAGACGAGGGTTCGATCCCTGGGTCAGGAAGATCCCCTGGAGAAGGAAATGGCAACCTACTCCAGTACTCTGGAAAATCCCATGGACGGAGAAGCCTGGTAGGCTACAGTCCATAGCGTGGCAAAGAGTCAGACATGACTGAACGACTTCACTTTCAGAAGCAATGGTCCTGTTACAAAGATAGAATAAACCACTGAAAACTGTAAGTCAGTACCTTGCTAAAATAGAATGCGTCCCTACAGGATGACACATACTTTCAGCCAGCAAGTGACGTGCATTTCTTTTTCTTACATAGTTGGAACACACTTGTCTGGATACTGAAGGTTGGAAGTACTAATGGCACTTGTGCTTCAGTACGTTTAATGACCCAGTATTTTTCTTCCTCATTTCTGAGGCTTTGCTTCTGATGATTTAGAGGACTTGATACTCAAGAGGTGAATCCTCCCACCAGGAACACATCAATGATTTTTTTAAATTGAAACTTGAGACTTTCACAGTTTAATACTGAGCTATGCGTGTCATTGGAGCAACAGAGAGAAAGGGGATTATTGTGTTTTCTGAGGTGATTAATCCTTATTACAAAGGGGGGAAGGGGTTGCTGTTATCATGAGGGGCAGGGAGAAGCACACCTTCAACTCAGGAAATCCTCTAGAACACATTCTGGTTCCACCAAGTCCAACTATAAAACTTAATGAAATAGCATGCAGAATCAATGAAGGCTCAGACTCCTCAGGTGTGAAGGCCTGGGTCACTCCACCATTAAAAATCTCAGCTTGTTATGTTGCCCAAGGAGAAAGAGACCTGAAAAAGGGTTTAGGAATGAAGAAAGTTAAAAATAATAATTAAGACCTGGTGACCGTTTGCAGAAACAAGGACTAAAATAACTATTCATATTATCTTCTTTGTGTCCTTATATCTACAGCATTTTTGCTGAAAGATTTTATTTTCCTTATTTATTTTATTTTCTCTTATTTTATATAAGGCAAGCTGGTGTTAGTTTAGTTTGCAATTTTGTCCATATTTAAAGAATATCAAGATGGAACTATGATTGAATGTGGGAAATGACTATCACCAGTTTTTGGATGTGGGGACTACTGGGATTTTAGGCCTCCTTTTTAAGACAGAAGGTGAAAGTATTTTCTTTTGTACATTAAAAGCTGCAGTATTGCAGAACATATTTTGCTGTTCTGTTGCTATTATCTAAAAGGTTAGGATTGAGCAGAAGGATTTGATCAAAGTTGAGTATTCAAAGCAGTGAACTGAGGTAGATAAGGTGGCTCAGTATTCAACATCCAAATAAATGCCTCTCAAGGTTGTTTCTGATACTAGAAAACTAAAAACCTTAATTTTTTCCCCCACTGAACCACAACAGCTAAGTTGCTGGATGTGAATGATTCCACTACTTAGATATTCTCTAACAAGAACTGGAAGGTAGAAGTGTTTTATTTTTCTGTTTCCACAGGCAAGTATGTTCAGAGCGTGTGCTTTATTCTCTGCTGTGCCATCGGCAGAGGTCCCAGTGCCTTGGCGCTAGATTTACGGATGTCAAGGCCGATGTATGGCATCTGTTTTGCCGTACAGATTGTAACATGGAAAGCATTGGTTTGGCGCTGGTAGTGAGACAGTTTCCTTATAGCAGTGCCTTAATGACTGATCACAGTGGTTTCTGGTGTTTTAGTGGCAGCACAGTTCTGGAGGGCGGCAGCCATGTTCCACACCGGAAGATCAAACAGGAAGTGTCGTCTCCTGTGGTGACCAAGCTTCGCGATGTGGTTACAGAGTCACTCCTGAAATCTCAACCTGCAATTTACTTCAGATATTCAGGCAAGTCTGTAAGACAGACACCCTATAATACATCCATTTTGACTAAAGCTAAGTAAAATGAATTCTGTTTTCTGTGACAGAAGCCTAAACTGGCAAAATGTTTGACCACAGAGGCTAAGATGAGAAACCAGGAGACATAAGAACAAGCTGAAAAAAAGACCTGGAGAGAACATTAGGATCGCCAGTCTAAACATGAAATTTTAAAGGTTTCAGTTTGTATTAAATGCAGTAAAGATCAGAACAGACATTGTAGAGAAGTGAATAGATGTAGCACACAAACTTAAGAAATCCTCCTGAAAATAGAGAAAAAACAAGATATGAAGACAATAAAACAATGCAGTAGGCAGGGACGTCAGGAGATATTAAATATATGGATATTAAGTATTATATAAAGACAAATCATAACTCAAGGGAGCCAGTAATAGCTACCAATGGGATAAGAGGGCGCAAACAAAAAAGGAAAATGTAGTTCAGAAAACTGAAGACCTGAGCAAATAGAACACAAGGTCTCCTCCAGAGTCTCAGGTAAAATTTCCTGATGACATCTTTGAATTTAAAGATGAATAAATATCCTGTGAACCTCCAACTCAAACAAAAACCATCTTCCAAAAACCCGAAAAGAAATAAGTCCTGGTGTATATAAGAAGAGAAAATTATTTTTCTCTATAATATTCAGTAACAACACATGAAAAAATAATGTGTACAAAGTTTTGATGGAAACATTTTTATGAACTCAGAACTATAAACCTAATCAAATTGTGTAAAATCAATAAAAGGAGCTTGTGATATGTAAAAACTCAGAAGTATGCCACTCAAAGACCTCTTCTGTGTCCTGAAAGCAATTATTTAATAATTTATGGCACTCAACCAAGAGGATCTAAAGTAAGTTAAAAAATGAAGACTATGATAGGTATAAAATAAAAGGATGGAGTAGTGAGCATAAAAACCAAGATTACAAAATAGAAATTAAAGTTGTACAAAACTTTACTTAAAAGTAAAGAAAATAATGTAAAATCATGGTTTAATTTGATGTTAATGTGTCCACAGAGTTAAGTGGAAAATATATTTATATATAAAGCTTGGTTCAATTTTATGTTCCCAAATCACCCTTTATTAGACCACATTACCATAAATAAAAACTAAGTACTGACATGAAAGGGGGGAGGGGAACTTTTAAATAACTCCTTGTGCAAAGAGAGAAAGTGAAAATGCTATTATGTAATACTCAAAAAGAGAAGCAAAAACATTGCAAAACTAAAACACATATGGCCAAAAATATGTATAGAGATTAATCCATCAATTTCAAAGCTTTAATTAATTACTAAGAAAGTAAAATAAGTAAACTGAACATTTTCCAAGGGATTAGATAAAATAAAACCAAAGTTAGAAAAAAAAAATTGAGTTAAAAAAAGTACAAGAGCAAAAATTACAAACTTACAAATGCAACAGTAGAACTGTCATCTACAAGTTGGCTCTATAAGTAATACACAAACTCACAATAAATTATAAATATAGGTTTTTCCAGTTTTAAATTTCCTTCTAATCATAACTTTAGCTGTAACCCGTAAGTTCTTGTATGTGTTTTAGTTTCATTAATCTCAAAGTGTTTTCTAATTTTCCTTTTAATTTGTTCTTTGATCAACCAATGACTTAGGAATATGTGATTAATTTCCACATATTTGTAAAATTCCAAATTTTCCATGTGTTATTGATTTCTAATTTAATCCCATTATGTTCTGAGAACATGATTTTTATTATTTTAATCCTTTTAGATGTATTAAGACTTCTGTATGACCTAGAATATAGTCCATCCTGGAGAATGTCTTGTGTTTGGTTAAAGAGTGTATGTATATTTTACTGTGCTTGAGTAGAATGTCCAATAGAAGTCTATTAGGTCTCTTTGGTTGATAATGTTCTTCATATCCTCTATATTCTTGATGATCTACTTATTTTGCTCTAATCTGTAATTAAAAGTGGGATATTGAATTCTCCAACAACTATCATGGAATTGCTTATTTTTCCTCTCAAATCTGTTTCTTTATGCTTCATGAATTTTAGAACTGTTTTTTAAGGTGTATATATGTGTATAATTTTTAGAGCTTACTGGTAGATTGAGACTTTTTCATTATAAAATGCCTTTCTTTATCTCTAGTAATATTTTTTTTTTGTTTTAAAGTCAATTTATCTGATGGTGTAGCCACTCCAGCTCTTTTATGGTTGTTGCTTGATGACATATATATATATTTCCATACTTTTATATTTACTCTACTTGCTTGTATGGTTGAATCTAAAGTATGTCTCCTATAGACAGCATGTAGCTGAATCTTCTTTTTTTCTTTAATTCAGTATAACAATCTCTGCCTCTTGACTGGATTGTTCAATTCACTTAATGTTATTATTGACATGGTTGGATTTATTTCTGGCATTTTACTATTTGTTTCTTTTATGCTTCATGCATTCTGTCCCTCTTTTTATCCTTTTCAATCTTCTCTTGCATTAATTGAATATTTTCTTGTGTAATATTTTAATTCCTCTAGTATTTTTTTTAATTTACTTTTTATTGAAGGATAATTGCTTTACAGAATTTTGTTGTTTTCTGTCAAATCGCAACATGAATCAGCCATGGGTATACATATATCCCCTCCCTTTTGAACCTCCCTCCCATCTCCCTCCCCATCCCACCCCACTAGGATGATGCAGAGCCTCTGTTTGAGCTTCTTGAGCCATACAGCAAACTCCTGTTGGCTATCTACTTTACATATGGTCCTCTAGCAATTTTTAACTGTATGTTTTCATTTATTTTTTAGTAGCTCATGTAGCATTTTAACATACACTTAATAGCATCTCTTTATATTTATACCAAATTAATTCCAGTGGATATAGAAATCTTACTCCTCTATAACTCTATTCCCTCTTCCCCTTTTTCTGTTATTCCTGATATACATTTTATCTTTACGTATATCGTAAACACAACAAACATGGTATTTATTACTCTATATAAACTTTTGTTTATTAAAAATTGAGAGAGGAAAGAAAAGCAAGCATATACGTGCAGAATTTTACATACTAGCTTTCTGGTTCTCTTCATGTGTTTCTATGAATTTAGTTACAATTGGTATCACTTTCTTATTTCAATATAGCTTTGTTCCCACCAAGCTTTTTTGTACTATTATTGTCAAATGCATTGCACTTCCATGTATTTTACACTCATTAATAAAATTATATATATTATTTTTGCATAATTTTCAATTCATTTAAAAGAAGAATAAACATTTATACTATCATTTTTAATTATCTATTTACCTTTACTCGTGATTTTGTGTGTGTGTGTATAAATATAATTTATTAATAAGTGAGAAATTACCACAGTATTTGGAAGACATCCTAGTTTGTACTTGTGAATAAGATAATCTCAACTAAAATATAGCACAATGTCAAACATTGTTACTTATGATTTGTATCAACTCAAAGACTTATTCACATTTCTTCATATTTTAATGTTTTCTCATTTCTATAAAAGAATATGTTATTTTATAATAAGTGTGTGAGCTTTGAAATCCAGATTCTAAATAGGTAGATTCTTTTTCAGTGTCTCAAGTTTTCTCTGAATAGCCCATTCTACTCACTTAACTTTAGGAATATTGGTGAAAGCGGCAATGTCTCTGGACATAGTAGAATGTACACAGAACACCACAAAAATTCCATCATTTGTAATCATCCCAAAGAATTTACTTTCCTCAAAGAAAATTGCTTCATCTTGTTAAGAAAAAATGTGAAAATGGGAGAACAAACTAAATTGGAATAAGTCCCCTTACACATGAACAAAATAATTTTCCTTCTTATTCTTGAATTTTTAATTATAAAGATTTATTTCTGGAAAACAAAAATCAAAGCATAAAAAATTAAGACAAAAAAACAAAAATCATAGAGCTAAGCTGGCATTCTCAGAGGTAAATGCCTAAAATCATGCTCAGAAAAGTCAAAAAACCATTTAGTTATACAACACTCAGGTTCCCTCACTTCTCCTAGGAATAAATAAGTGCAACTGAACACTGTACCCTAATAGGGGATAGAAGTATTTTAACTGTCTAGATCTAATTTAATTTTTTTAAGTGACACCTTAGACTTTTACCTTTGCATTGCTTTCATATATTCTAAAGGGTTTTTAAACAGGTCTTATTAGTGGATGAGCGTTTTTTTTAAAACTCACCATATTTTCATTCATTTCTTAAATATATTACTATCGTTGTGTTTCAACAAAGACAGGTTAATAACAATTTACTGCTTTAATTATATTTTTTATCTTTTTTGAGTGGTTTTAACATGCAAACTAATAAACTGACCTTGAAACGTAGACCTCAAAATGAGAACACTGTCAATGAGAAGTCACATATGGCACAGAAACAATGCGGGAAACTGTAAAGATGATGTAAGTATATACACAATTATGGGTTTATTCTTAAAAGAACCTTGGTGTAAGGAAAACTGAAATCTCTCATCAGACCTCAAGTAAATTAGACAACTTTAAAAAGACAGTAAGAGGAGTAAAAGCTAAGCATTTTGCTTTCCAAAATATTAATTTCATACTAAGTAATGACTTCATTGCTCTCTGATCATTGACAAAGGCAAGATGTGCATGTTCTCCTTTTGAAAACTGTATTAATAAAATTGAAGGTTGTATGCTTTATGCAACGTATGTTCTGCAACATTTTGAAAGCTTAGCTGGGAATCCCTGTGGTGCTGACTGAAGGAAAAAAGGAAGCAAAGTCTTCTCCAGTTTTTAAAAACCAGAAGTATTTTTCAGAAGTCATGTATGAAATAAACTGCTTATGAGAAAATGCCTGTAATGCTCCTCAGTGTTCAGTGATAGAGGGATCTGTTTAAAACACTCTGACATAAAAAATAAGTCAGCTTTAACTTCAATTATCAAGCGCCAAAGTAGCATTCTTTGATAGAAGGGGGTGGATTTCTGGCATTTCAAAGATAAATATGTATGAAAAGAGTTGTGTCACCATGGAAACCAAACCTCACCATATCTTTTTAGACAAGGCAAATAGTAATATAGAAACTAGGGATCTCTAAAAACAATGTTGAAGACCAATCATCATTAGGTATGTTTCTGTAGTCCTAAGTTTTATCATTCCTTAGTTTTTATCATTCTTTTAAAGTTCTGAGGAATACTTTGGGATTTTCATCAAGTCAATTTAGAAATTTTAAGTGCTTTAATGAATATTCCTAAATAGGCATTAAGGCAACTGTCTACGTGGTTGCATTATTAACTAATGTGTTTTACAAACTTTGAACATCCCTCTGAAGAAATAAACTGTGTATTTCTTCAGAGCAACACAGCCTCTCCGGTAGCATTTTAAACAGATACCTTTTATATTTCTCTTTACTATGAGAAATATAAATTTTGTTTTTTAATGAATGAATTTTTGGACTAGAAGTGAAGATTAGTATCTGAATCCAGTGATGATTTTTCTTGTGACAATTTTACAAATACTTTTTGGAGTTTCTGATAGAGTGCCCCCTGGCTCTTTTAGTTGGGACTACCACCTGCTAAGAGCCAATACATTTCATATTCCCTCTTTCCCTAAAAGTACAGAGTTCAATTATTTTTAATGACTTAATTTTAAATATATGTATATCTAAATGAAGTCTATGGTAGGCAATTCAAATATACCTTCTGATGTAAGAGGCAATATTTTTAACAGAAAAGATCACAGGTTCAAGATATCTCAGTGTCGAAACCTAGTTCTATTTCTTTCATAGTAATCTGGTCTTGGAAAAGCCATCTCATCTCTCTGAGTCCTCATTTCTATATATCTACAATGGAACTCATTATAGATACACGTGATCAGGATTATTTTGAAAATCATTGTTTATCTGAAAAATCTTAAAAAAAAAAAACCTGAATTATATTTCAAGTGAAATTGTGTTTTATTGCAGATAAAAAGCATCTGGGCTAAATCTTGCATATATGATAAACTAAGTTAAGCTCATAGCTAATAAAGTACATGTAGGCTGTGCTTATGCACCACCAAAATATCGGGCTCAAAAGTGAAAATTCATGCAAGATGTACTCTTGAAGAAAATTATACCTGCTGACTTGCTTTCTGTATTTATTTTGCCAGCCATTAGAATTATTAGTGATTATGTCATTACCAATGAGCAGTGCTGTAGTCGTTGTTCAGTAACTCGGTTGTGTCAGGCTGTTTGTGATCCCATGGACGGCAGCATGTCAGGCTTCCCTTGTCCTTCACTATCTCCCAGAGTTTGCTCAAACTCATGTCCATTGAGTCAGTAATGCCATCCAACCCCTTCTCCTCCAGTCCTCCGTCTTTGGCAGCATCAGGTCAGGGGGCCCTTGGCATGGCTTTCTGCTTACCCCACACAGGGCATCGGAATGTTGTCACACTTCCACACTTAAAGGCACATTAAAACACAGACAGCACATTGTTTATCCTAGTATAGTAACTGCTTTTTTTTCTACATAAGGAATATTTTTCTTAAATAACATTCAAAATAATTCTTTTACTATCTTAGTACTGAGCATGAGTAAGTACTTGAAAAGCCTCAGAATTTTAACATGATTAAGCACTAATTAGGAATCGGCTATACCCCAGTATAAAGCAAGTTTAGAGTTTGGAAAAAGAAGAAAAAAAGAAAAAGCACTAATTAGGTCTGATTCACAATCTTAGTGGGCACTAAAAAAATGTTTCTGGAACAGACCTCTACAAGAAACATGCTCATCTCCAAATGGGATAACTAATCTTACAATACTCATTTTTAATTTATTCTTATTTATTTCAATGGAGAGTATGTATTTAATAATTTATTAGCAAATTTATGCTTTTAAGTTCTTTATATCTTTAAATAAGTAATACAATTTCTGACTTCGTAAGTATTCTCATATATTTTTTGAAAAATGGACATTTATTTTCAATAAAAAATAAAATTTCTTCTATGTTTTCTAGTATCAGAACCTATTTTAAACAAAGCTGTGGATTATTAAGAATACTTGAAAACAAGGACTGATGGAGTAACTTTCTATTGAGTGAACGTGTGAGATATTAATATAAAACTTTGTATCGATAACTCTTCATTTATTCCTTTAAATATTGACCCTATTTATTATAGGACTTCCCTGGTGGCTCAGTTGGCAAAGAATCCACCTGCAATGGCAGGAGACCTCCTGCAATTCAGGAGACCCAGGTTCAATCCCTGGTTTGGGAAGATCCTCTGGAGAAGGAAATGGCAACCACACCAGTATTTTTGCTGGGGAAATCCCATGGAGAGAGGAGCCTGGCAGGCTGCAGTCCATGGAGTCACAAGAGTCAGGCACATCTTAGTGACTAAATCATCACATTTATTATAAAATTTTCATTTTCTGCCACTTTTAATGGCAAAAAATAAGAAGATTTTGGGGAACATTTGCCCATTTTCACTATAAAAGACTGGGGCTGCCTGCCAATCCAGGAGACACAGAGATGCAGGTTTGCTCCCTGGGTCAGGAAGATCCCCTAGAGTAGGAAATGGCAACCCACTCCAGTATTCTTGCCTGAAAATTCCATGGACAGAGGAGCCTGGCAGGCTACCGTCCATCTGTTTCAAAGAGTTGGACCTGACTGAGCAAGCACACATGAAACTAGTCACTTAAGATGTATCTGTCTGAAGACAAGAAAAAAAAAAAACAAAACAAGACAGCAACAATGACAAAATGCACAAAAGCATTTAGACAAAGCAAAAACAAATAAAAAACTTTCCCAAATCCACATTATTCCCGGCACAATGATTAGCATCTTGAAATTTCTAATTACCTAGAACAATTTGTTTTACCAGTATCTTCAAATATCATACAGACACAGCAATCACTTAGTAAGTATTCCACAAAGAGTGTCACTATCCAATATTGTTCCCCGCACTCCTAAAAGTGAAGTTCTTACTAGACAAGAAAGAGATTGGTCTCTGTTTTTTTCTCTACAAGTACAGATTTTAAAGCTTTATTTCAAAGTTACATACAATTTTCAGAATCTTATATTTTCCTGGGCAAAAAAAGCACTAACTTTTCTAATCAAGTTTGACCAATGACATGTTTTCAAGCTAAGTTCTAATGATGATTCTCACAGTGATCTGGCAGCATGAATTTAAGAAAAGAGATTTTAACAAACTGAAATGTCAGAAGGTAAGAAAGGGTTAACAGAAAGAAGAAAGGGTTAAACCTGAAAGACAAAGTTTAAAGTTACATAGACCTATTTACTGACATTTTTAGGTGATAACTAATAAGCAGTGTGAGAAATAAAATTGCAAACCTTTTTCAAAAAAGAGAGTTTTAGACATGCTGTTGTTAAACTGAAAAGAAAACCTCATGTACATATAATTACTGATAACCTATTTACCACAAAATGCCTTCTTTATCCCTATCTCTTCTAGCTAGCTGTGTCTCATGTGTGAAACAATTTATCACAAGAGGTGAAAGATAAGATAAAATAAGGTGAAAATAAGACAATGAAAATCTATCATAAGTTAAAATCTTTTCTAAGAGACACTCAAAATAAACATAATTTGTATCAAAATATATTTTGATCTTTAATATGCCAGCTACCTTCAGATGTAATAGAAGAACAAGTGACTTAAATTCTATGAAATTATTATCTTTTATCAGTTATTAGCTACTTCTTTCAAAGTCGTATTTTAAAAATACCATACTACTTATAAAAACAACAAAAACCCCCCAAGCCCCCAAAATACCATACAACTTATCATAATTGTTTATTATTTAATAAACATAGAATTAAACTACTCAAATAGAGATCTAGCTTTTAATACTGTATGTGAAAATACACATATGTATGCAAGAGGGCTTTCCAGGTGGCTCAGTGGGTAAAGAATCTGCCTGCAATGCAGGAGACATGGGAGATGCGGGTTTGAGCCCTGGGTTGGGAAGAGTCCCTGGAGTAGGGCATGGCAACCGACCTCAGTATTCTTGCCTGGAGAACCCCATGGACAGAGGAGCCCGGTGTCCACAGGGTCGCACAGAGTCAGACTTGACTGAAGCAACCGAGCACGCACGCACATACATATGCAAAATGAGCTCACGCAAACTAATATATGGGTAAATAACTTGTAATATGAATTTAGGGACATGAAGCAGGTAAAATTTTTCTAAAATATCAAAGACACATTTTTGTCCCATTTTATTTAACAATTTAATGGTCATTAAAATGATTTAAAAGCAGGATGAAAAGAGCGAGTGAGGTCAAGAAAAAATTATGTAAAGAAAGCATAAAAATACTACGGGTTTGAGGCAGAAAGAAGGATATAGAAGAGGACTCTGAGGTCCTTCAGAATAAATTTTGGTAATTCCAAGCTCTTCTTAAACTTTACTGTCTCTTTCCTTCTCTTTCAAGAATTAATCTATGCCCGTCTTAATATTGCACGTCATTTTACCTGCAACAAGTAAGGTTTACCTTCACTTATATGGAAAATACAACCACAGACATACTCTTTTACATGACTTAAGCTGTCAACCAATCCAGCTTTGGCATTTTGAGTTGAGAATTGGAAAACAGAAAACTAACCAAGCAGAGTTTCCATGGTCAGATTCACAAGGAACCAGGAGTAGAGGATCAGCATAAAAGATAATACAAAAAGAAATTTTAATGAAAACTGTTTCAATGGAATTGAACTATAAAACTGCAGCTGTTTGATAGCATCTAGTGAATAAAAAGCTCAAAAATTTTTATTCATTAAGTTGTATATCTGAAGCTAACATGTTTTTTTCTTATTTTTTTAAGATATTGTTTTCTTAATTTATGAAACTTTCCAGAACACAAACTGCAACTTGTAAATAATTCTGACTTGGCAGGTCCTCATATGTACTCACAGATTACATACTGTTCTGATTAGGCACACCAAACATGCTACTCAGTATGTAGACGTGTTTCAGCTCATGATGACAGTTGATACATGATTCACTGTGCTGACTGCTCAAGGCATTTGCACTAGTTCAATATTCTTATTTACTTTTGTCAAGACTTTGCAGTAAACAAAGCGATTGAAATGATGTATCAGATGGCTACTGACAAAGAGTTTTTTTTAAACTACTCATACTTCAAAAGAAAAAGAAACCACATAAATAAGTCAAAGTCCTATGAAAATAAAGTAGCTCCTTTTAAAAGTAAAATAAAGCCAGTGACATTCCATCATTATGTTTCCCCTACCATTTTAGTTATCTGCCAGACTGAAAGAACTTTCAATAAGATGGCTTGAATCATTTGCTTCAGAAAACTAATTTTTCCACTAAGAAAGAGTCCTTTAAAGAAAGAAAAGGCAAATTCTCCTTTTAAGCTCACCCAAGTCAGAGCTAAATCCAACTGCCTGTTGCTCTTCGTACACAAACTTCTGCATGATTTACTCGTGAAAAGTCACTCCACTGGCAGGGTGAAGTGCTATTTTACCTTTACAAGCAGCTATAAATCACTCCATCAAGTGAAACACTTGTTAAAAGCTTAATGGGCAGAGAAAAAAACATGCAAATTTCCAAAAGGAAAGCAAAAACCTATTCTGGGTTTATCTAATAAACTGCACCCACACCCTGACTGGCCACACAGGAAGAAGACCCAACTTACTGCCTAGGCAGTAAAGCCAGCCGTCTCAGTGGAGGGAACACACTACTGATCCATATATTCTCAGCATTTTTATCTCCGATCAGGGATTACTACAATGTATAGTTTAAAACTGTAAGAGTGTACCTGAATAGTTCTATTCACATGGTAGACTGAAAAGGGGGGGGAACCCATATATATATATATATATATATATATATATATCAATTAAGAAGTACATCCTTTAAAAATCACCAAAATGAATTATGTTGCCTTCCAAATGGTTTTCATTGACCTCATGAAACTCATCCAGGATTTAAAATTGAAGTGGGGACAAAGTTAAGCAAATAACTTTCTAAAATGTCAGAGGAGAATGAAACAGAAAGGGATTAAAAAAGGATTAAAAGATAGAGGGATAAATAATGAAAAAGGAGGAAGAAATGAGAAAAGCATATGAGGGAGGTAATTCTAGGCTGTTCCCCCTCACTCAAAACATATTAAAAGTAAAGTCTTCTAATTATTAAGGTTGCACTGAAGTTTGAACCAATCTAATTCAAATCAATTGTATTCCTTGAGTTTCCCTGGTGACTCAGATGGTAAAGCATCTACATGCAATGCAGGAGACCCGGGTTCCATCTTTGGGTCGGGAAGATCCCCTGGAGAAGGAAATGGCAACCAACGCCAGTACTCTTGCTTGGAAAATCTCATGGGCAAAGGAGCCTGGTAGGCTACAATCCATGGGGTCGCAAAGAGTTGGACATGACTGAGCAACTTCACTTTCACTTTCATAATTCCCTGGTAACTAATAGAATAAAAATATTGTTTTTATCTAATGGACTACTAAGAAAAAAAAATGAAATGTGACTTTTTACAGCTTGGAAATTGCTTATAATATTTTTCTTCTATAGTATATTCAGCATCAGAATGTCAGTAATCTGTCTGAATAAAAGTGATTTGACAAACACAGAGAAATATAGTTATCAACTACCTTGCTTAAGTAAATATGTGGGGAATAGATCTCATAAAGATGCAATATCGTATTCTTCAAAGAGTGAGTCTGCTTTGTCCCTTCACTTCTAATTTCTATTGTAGAAATTTTTCAGCTTCTACATTTTAATGGCAATTTATTTTGCCATCCTTTTTCCAAATTGTTCTTTGAAATGCACAAGTTTGACTGTGGACTAAACTCAGTGACAAACTGGCTTGGAAAAAGAAAAAGAAAAGAAATAAAAAAGGACCACTTATATAAAACCCTTCTTCATTGTTCTAATTTGGATAATTTTGTTGTTGGTTTTATTGGGTGTGGATTACTGGGTCAATCTATCCTCTTATTAATTAGAATATTCTGAATTAAATAAAAAATAAAGACAATCTGCCTGAAACCAGAGATAATAGTTCATAAATTAGGAACAGAAACAGAAAAGAAATAATACATGTAGAGGCACAGTGTCCTCTGATAGATAAAAACCCTCATGCATTGAATGCCTAGCCTGAAAAACCATCTTTCTTAAAAACAGCACTTATTTTCTGTTCCTCTAAAATAAGCCAAAATATTCAAAAACAAGTTTTCCTATAATAAAATGCTATTAAACATGTCCTTAACTCTCAAAGCTTTTAGAATCTATATATCTCTGTAGTGTATACCCTCTGTCTATGACGCTACCAAGCTGCCATGTATTTGTCTTTCAACAAATTAGGTCTTTTTCTCAACTACCAGAATAATCCAGTCATATTAGGGTCCGGGTCGTCAGCAGTCACTTATCCTCTTTGAACAGTCTCTTCAAATGTAAAACAAAAACCGGACCTCTAAGCCTCTCCTGTTTGTCATGCCTATGCTATTATTTCAGCTCAAACTGATCACCTGCTTGTGCTTTTTTTCTGAGGAGGGGGGAGGCAGGTGAAGGGGAGGGCTGTCACTAACACAAAGAGACCAAAACTTTATCAAAATATCTGCTCAGTCTAGCCACTCAAATTGAAAAATGTGCCAGTCAACCTCATATTTAATTTCACCAAATTTTTTTTGTTACTAATTGACTGGTAATTCATCTATAACAATATTGATTCTTATATCATCAGTATAACATCATTATGCTGTTGTCATATCAATGTCTGAACTGATGTTGAAAGAAAACATGTACTTTAGCTGCTTAATAAATTACAATTGGAGGAAAGGCTATCAGGTAAACTCAGGGTAGCAGAATAAAATTTCAATAAAGTAAATAAAGCATTATCTATTTTCTGCTTCTGCTACAGTGCAGGTTTTGATGCTCCAAACAGTTGTCTGAGAGGTCTGTGTTCTCCTGGCCAGGTGGGGGTACGTTTTTCAGCTCGTCAAATTTCCTCACGCCCTTTTTCATTATATAGCGTTGCTCGGTGCTTAGCCACTGTATCCATGCATGCAGACACACTCTACCTTCGGTGTAACACTAAAATTGATTTGCTAGGCGCTCCTTTGCTTCTTCACATTTCACATCTTCCCATTGAATTTTTTGTGTCAGGAGCACAGTGCTATCTTTCTACTTCCATCCTCAGAAATCTGAACACTCTTTGGGTTTTCTGAATATTTAAGTGGCTTTGTGACTGATGTCAGTGTGTTTCATTCTATAGTACTGTTCAATGCAATTTTGTATTATTCTTTGAGAGTATTCAGGTTCATTTTCATTCTAGATTCTTTCTGTTTTAATGCTGTTGAATCTTATTGGTCTTTTTGCATGAATTAATGACAGGATAATTGGGGGGAAGATTAAAAACAAAATTCTTAATTAACATTTTTCCCAGAAAACATAAATTAAAAAGAAAATGTCCCCTTCATAATATAATATGGATATGTCCCAATAGTTTATTTTCTATAAAAGGGCTATACAAGGAAACAGTAAAAACTAAATACCCCTACACAAATGAAAAAATATGTTTTCTTTTCTTGCAAAAGTGGAAGAAATGAATGTACGATGATTCAAGCTTGCAATTACATGATCTAAGTTGGCACCAAAATCATGGATGTTCTCTGGAGAATTCTAAGTGTAACTGCTTAGTCCTGGTTTGATAAGGCATATTCATTGTAGCACGTTGTTTCACCTGGTCAAATTTTGAGACTTTTGGAAGCATCGGGTGAAAGTTCAAACTTCTTTACCCAGGTGTAGCCATGGTGTAATAAAATACCCAAGATAATTCATTCAGTCAACCTGATATCTACTCATCAAGGAAGAGAGCAAGCTGAGGAGGTATTATATCTTTCGCTAGCATAACATGTTAAGTGCAGCATTCCAATCTAAAAGGTAGAATTGTTCCTTTGAGTAAAATAATTAATGAGCCCAACAAAAGGAAAGCTGTTACGAGAGAGACCTCTAGTGGGAAAAAATGCAAGTGCTTTGGAAAGGGGTTTTATTGTTTATGCTTCATCTGAGAAACGGAACTTGCACAGGCTGTTTAAGACAGCGTCCGCAAGACAACAACTAAATTCCTCTTTCATCCTGAGTATATGTGGTTTGTTCAAGCAAATAATGCTTTTCAGAACGGAGCCAACAAAATGCTTGAGGGAGACTTAAGTTCTTTGACATTCAGTTTTGGAAAACGTGTTACAGGTATCTAAGAAGAAAGACAAGATTTGTAAAAGAGAGCAACCAGAGTTTGGAGGCATTGCATAAGCTATTTGTTTCTTGAATTATACTTTAGTCGTAGATAATTGTTTCACGTATAAAATATAAAAGCACTTTTCTATGGGTGGAGCAGGGATTGGGGATTTTCCGTTTTCTCACAAATCATAACTTTAACAATAAAACATTAATTCATTGTTATTTTTAAAGAGAAACAGCAAAGGGGGCTGGAAAATGCAGTGTAAGAAAGTATCCAAATACGGCTTACTTTAAGAAAAGAGTTGCCTCTGAGT
This sequence comes from Muntiacus reevesi, assembly GCF_963930625.1. Taxonomy (NCBI): domain Eukaryota; kingdom Metazoa; phylum Chordata; class Mammalia; order Artiodactyla; family Cervidae; genus Muntiacus; species Muntiacus reevesi. The sequence goes on along the minus strand of NC_089254.1, from coordinate 49,878,915 downwards.
TCTCATTCAACTAGTGCTCCTTAGTTTTAAAATTAGTTTCCTCTGCTCTTCATACAATTGCATTTAATTTGCTGTTTGATATATAGCTAATTTTAATCACTAATTATGATTTTCTACAAAAAACAATGGTAATGATAAATATTATAATTAGGATATGTTTTCTAGTTAGAGATCTCGCAGTAAATCCCAGAGAAATCTGTGTCTACTGACTGTGTTTACCAATTATGTAGTAATAAAACTTCTAATTTAAACTAGGACATCAGTTTTTCAGAGAAACAACGTGACCCAGAGCTACATAATTTAAGAAAGAGCTCCAGGCATAAGGAAGAGAGTGAAAGAAGTTGATAATCCAAAGGTATATTATTAACTCAGCACTGAAATATGGTCACAGTTTTTAAGAAAAGTCTTATAGCTGTGGGAGCCAGTTGTTTACAGTAACAATTTCTGAAATTTGCTTCTGCAATGACTGTTACATACACCTTTCTTAAAATTGAACTACAATAGAGCTTTAGGTTTTGTTACTGTTTAGATCTTCATCCAAATTTAGGAAGAGTTTTTTCATGGGCTATTTTTTATTTTCAATGTAGCCCCTAGTGTTCTTGTCCATTTTTAATTCGCCCTATTGTCTTTAATAAAACTCTCTTCAATTCCTCCTCAGGACAATGAAATTTTAAAGCCTATTTTCAAGGCAGGTTATTCACAGTCCTTGTATTCCTTGTGCTTATATATCTCAGTTAATGCTGAAGAGGATCTATCTTTCCATTCTTACCAGAGTCTGAACGTCCCATAAAACAGGACATCATAATTCTGAGGAAGCGTGCTTCATGAATCTTTTCAAATTTGGGCTGGTGGCTGGCAGCCAGTTAAATGACAATTGGTGGTAGGAGGTGGGTGGGGGGGTTGATCGAGAGTGTCACTCAAATTTTATTTCCCTAACTTTGTTTCCAATTTAGAATGTCATTTTTTTTTCAGAGGAAAAAAGTAGCTTCAAATTGTAAATAGGCTTTAAATAAGTTTTTTTTTTAATTTAAAAAATAATTATAATGGCTAAAAATCATCCTAAGAGAGAAAAATATAAACCAACATATTTGTCCTCCTTTCTGATTCTTCCCTCTTTAAAACAAAGCTATTCACATTCCTAGGTTGCTGTGTGTTCTTTGAATACAACCTCACACTTCCGTTTATAACGTTTCCACTAACAATTCTGAGCTCTGTTTCCATCGGCATGTGCACCTCATGAATGTTTCACCTTGCACTCTTTCTGATCGTAATAGGTCTCATCATTCATGTTCCACAAAAAGATAATTTCCACAAATACCTTAAGACTCGAGAAAGAGTGAAGATGGAAACAAACATCTTCCAAGTTTGCCAGAATTTTCATTGGAAAAGGAAAAGTCACAATTTGGTCTGTCTGACCAAGGGGCTGAAGACACAAACCATTCTTCACTTACCACCTTATGCTTTTCTTGAAGATCACATTCATACACACACACACACACACACACACATACCACATCACATCACATACACAATGACAACAAGAAAGAACTCTGCAAATAAAATTTCATTATTTCAAGTTTATAACAGATCTTTGTCTTAATTGTTAATTTTTACGTACCTGCTATTGCTCTTTTAGCTTCTTTTTTGGATGCAAACAAGGCAGGGAATAAATAAGGAAAAGAAGGAAGGAAGAGAGTTAGGGTCCTTTCTGCCCTAAACATGGGCATTATTTTTCATTTTACTTTTTAGTTTGAGACTGTGTTTTCATATACTTTTCTCAGACTGCAATAAAATGATCCAGAATTTATATGTCATCTTTACCCTTATTCCTATTCCAACAACAGGAACCACCAAGTAGGTACCAGATGTCCTGTTTCAGAAAAGCATTCTAGCAAAAAACAAACACCCTTGGAATGGCACTCAGATGACCTGATTTCTCATTTATGCAGCACTGGATTACTGTCACTGCACTGCTACTAATCAGGTCACCTTAGTAGGTCCTTAACTATTCTTTGGCTTCTGTATCCTCAACATAAAGACATCACTATTTCCCCTAATGGAATGTTGCTATAAAGTGCTTGGAAGAAATACAAATACAAGGTAACATTAGGCATCTGAAAATGAAGACAGCAGCTGTAGGACCCTGTTAGGAGAATTCCTCTGCTTAATAGATTTGGTGGCTATACTTGAAATCTTCCAGCTTAAATCCCATGCCCAATGCTTTGAGGCCTTACAAGAGCCACAAAAATGATGACACTGAACTGGAGCTGAGACCAAGCTGGACTTTAAAGTGACCTGTGTGTGTTTCAGTCCCTTTGCCAATAAAGTAGCTGTGGCCAATTAGTGTTCAACACCCTCCTCCAGCCGAGAAGCGATTTCAGGTTCCAGATGCAACTGCATCACAGAGGGCTAGAGTATCTAATCCCTGCTTGTTCTAGGCTTTTCATCCTCAAGGACTTTCAGAGGAAAGAAGGACCCAAGAGGTTATCTGGTTCATTCATACAGCAGGAATTATTTAAGTACCTACTAAGTAAGCAGAGCTTTCTCTGGTTTGTGAATAAGAACATTTCTGTTAGGAAATATCCTTGAGATGAAAGTTATTATAACCGACATCTTAATCAATTCAAGATTTTTCACTAGAGTTAAACATTACACTTACTTTCCCTTTATCATGAGAAATCACAAAGGTCAGTCAGTACAGATTTTCTGGAAGACCATTGTTCCTCCATCAAATATAGGGAAATAGGAAGCGGGGCTGTTCACCTATCTTTTTTGAGAGAGCATGCACATAATAAAGGCTTGCTTTCCTCACTAGATATGTTATCTAAAGTATTTTTCCAACTCTAAATGATTTTTTATCTTATTTTTATTTTTTCTTTTATTACTCTTTGCACACATGGTAAAATTTATAGTAATTTGGAAATAGCACGTATCAGCACGAGCTGGAATTTGTGTTTGCATTTTGTTCTGCAGATGTTTGCTCACAGAGAACAAGGCACAGAGAAATAACCAGATGAGTAATTAACATAAAATTGCCGAGGTTGTGCAGGTTTAATTTTAAATTATGTTATAATATATTGGATATATTCACCTCCTTTGTGAGACTGTGAGTTGTCTGAGAGTAAGGATCAGAGGAAATTTCGTGGCTCTAATATCCTGGATTTATTCATTTGTGCATCCTTCCTACATTTATTGAGCACCTGGTATATGAAAGGAATATTGTTAAGTGTAGAAATTTTTATAAAGATGAATAGATGATTCTAGTCCTAAAAGAGCTCACAGTCCAATGGAAATAAAATGATATTATATTACATGATTTTAGCAACTGTACAGTTTGAAAAGCACATTTACTTCCATGATATCCTTTGAACCTTAACAACCATTTGAGGTTGGTATAATTAGCCCCATTTTTACAGATGAGGAAAGCAAGTTTCTCAGAGGTTAATTATGTTGCTTCAGGTCACTCAACTAATCAATGGCAAATCACGGGCTCTAGGCTTCTTACTCCAAATCCTGTGGGTGCTTCACAAATACTAATCCAACAATACAAGATTGCATTATTGGATTATTAATATTCTTGGATTATTAGTTGTCTTCTTCTTCTGATCAAATGCAAATATTTATAAAACCTCTTCCTAAACATCTGTCTTAAATCCATTCCATAAGTAAATTGCATAGAATCAAAACCAAAACTCCTGATCAGACCAGATGAATTGTGAACACAGAATCTTTCAAAATAAATCAAAATATTCACATACCCTAAAAAATTTAGTACCACAAATCTGATTCACTTCATTTCAACAGTCCAAAAAACTGCTTTGGTGCATAAGGCATTGCATGCGATAGAACGATACGTTAGTACTTGCCCTCATGGTTCCAGTTCAAAGAATTACTGTGCCAGAAGTTGTTTCCTCTGTTACGGGTCCAGGAAAATCTGATTCTTGTTAGTATCACTTCCTATACACGGGAAAAGTAGGAGAATGTTGCTTTGATTCAATCCAGTCTACACATAGCACTGTGCCTGCCAGGCTGGATTTGTGTTAAAAAGAGAAAAAAGAATATGTTACTCAAAAAGCTTCTGTGTTACAACCAGAGGGGTGGTGGGGCAGGGGGCTGGGGCGATGATGACATCCTGTATATACAGCAGAATTATTACAAAGAATCATTTAAGACAATCAGACCATATGATATGCATGTTAATTAGAGTAAACAGTAGATCAAACCAGGTACAACTGTATAAGGAAAAAGCAACGGAGGAATCATTTAAACAGCTTTAGATGTTCTAAACATCAATATGACATATCTTGATTGGAATAAATGCAGAAAGTTCTGTGAATCTCATCCTGACTTTGGGTCTATTTTATTCTCAAGTAGAGCAACACAGTCAGCAGTGGCACCTCTGTCCATAAACAAATCATGATCTTCCTCTTCTGTTTTTCTTTGAAATTTCCCCAAACCGAGGTTTGGAATAAAGGAATGGTTAAGATTTTTGAAAATACTGTGTCACAGAAAGTTTGAGTATTTCAGATTGAATAATAGCAAGCTGTAGATGACAAAATACAAATTATAATTCTGACAAAATATAATTCTGCTGCTATGTATCCTGTTTATTCATTCATTCATTCTATGCATTTTTACTGACCATTTACCTTGGGGTTATAAAAATGATGAAACATAGTTCTTTCCCTGAAGAAATCCAGCTTATTGAGGTAAGAAAGATAAATGCAATTATCTCTTTCAGTGAAAGTATATCAGTTAATGGAGAGGATGAGAGTCAAAATAAAGAAGAAGAAGGCCAAGTCATTTCATGAGGGTATAATGCCAAGGTAATTATTAGGCCTTAAAAGAAGGAGGCCCTGTATGGTTCATCTTCATCCCCAGAGTACCTAGAGATATTTTTGATACAAGGGAAACAATAAATGTTCAGTGAACAAATGAATGAATGAGTGAACAAACATTACGCTAAAAGAGCCGCAAAAACATCGGTTTTCTTGGCTCATGTGAATAAAGAAATGTGAAGTTAAGGGCATATGAAACATATACTGCAGACATGATATTCAAAATATCTAGAAGTGACCAATTTTCTTGCATGAGTAGCTTGACTCCACACTGTACTGTATTTTTCATTCTAATAATTTCATAAGATGGACTAAGTGAAATGAGAATAACTTGGCCTTGTGACAGGTAAGTCACTCCCTGTTTTCTACAGGGGCCTCGCCTACTCGCTATGCTCCAGACAGTCTCAGTATAATATTTTGGTTTTAGAGCTCCTAGTGAGTCATTTTTTTTACCCACACACTGGAAACAATCTGTTTTAGTGTTTGCATATGACATCACTCTGACATACCATAAACATGATAGCATAGTTTATGGCATTGGAAAAATAAGCAAGGGAAGGAAATATCCTTCCTTCGTGTTCTGGTCAAATATATTTTATAGTTAACTAAACTTAGCACACATGGGGTTTCCAGAAAGGTTGAGAAATGAACTTCCTACTTTGAGTAAAGTTGATCTAATGAATGCAACTATTCACAGCAAAACTTAGAGATTCCTTGAAAATGTATTCATTCCTATTTCCAAAGATGTATTAGCTCTTCTACAGAAAAAGTCTTTACTATAATTCTAGTTCTAGGTCACTAATATTTGAAAAGCTTATGGCTCACTTTTAAGCTCTCAGAATGCAAATAAAGGACAAAAATGTGAAGGTTTTGATTTATCTTAAATTATTTCTTTCCCCCCTCACCTAGCAGTATCACAGCTATGGGTTCAACCTCATTTTTATTGAACAGTCATTAGGCAGAGGAGAAATGAGAATAAAATGGAAGAAATTAAGTTCAAGTAGAGGACACATGGAGAAAAAAGGGGTAGGAAGCAAGCAGAAACAACGCATTGAAAACAGGTTTGCTCTGAGCTTCCTCTCCAGCAGAAGATCACGTTGGATCCAAGTTCTGAGAATGCACCTGATGCTTTCAGAGGCAGGTCTTATATTAATACTTGATATTTGAAAGTGCAGCAGAGTAAGAGGCTTATCATTTAAGTTTTTCAAAATCATACAAAAAAGTAGTATTTAGTTATTTCTTCAAGTATTATTCAGAAACTCAGGTTACAGCATCCCAGTTTTGTCTCAACTTATTTCCTGAATTTCAGCTTCCCTGAAAACAAGCAGTTAAAAATACCATTGGTGTGTGTTGCTTAAATAAATAGCCTCAACCTATCTGTTAATGTAAGTTATCTTGGTAGAGAAGATTAAGTATGCAGATTATTTTCATTAGGTTTTAATGTGTGACTCATCTTAGCTAAGTTAATTGGATAAGGCATTTTGTTGATTTGTTTTTTAAAAAGTTAAGGAAAAAATATATAATTAAGTTCAACTTGTCCAGTGTTTCTTAAAGATATAAAATATCAAGTTCATAGGTTGGCATATAAAAAAACGACATAAGAGAAAAAAAAAATCTCTACTGCCTAGGGGGAAAAAAAAAGCAAAACTGGTTTGCTATCTGTCTTCCAGCAGACCCACAGGGAGGAATTTTGCTCCATTATCTTGATGTAAACTGCTACTGGTAACATTATAAGCATAAGTTTTTTTGTTACTGTTGTTGTCCTGGCATTTACTAAGAGTATTTAAAACAATTTTGAGTTACTTCATCAGGTATTTATCAATGCCTTTATGCCTTTTGTTAGCTAAAATCACGGTCATTTTAGTACATAGATCCCTAATCTTTAAGTCTGTCAGTCCCATTTTGCATTACAAATCATTTGTAGTTTTATAACTGTCATTTCCAAGGACATCTAAAAAACATGGATTTATGAAATGTTACCATGCATTCTAAGAAGGCCAAGAATTAGCATGACTTTGTAAAGGTTCTTATAAATTGAGCAACAGCCATCACTGGCAATAAGGTATTGTTTGCTTTTATCAAGTATCTTTATTTAAATATTAAGGGAGAGATATGACATTTGACCTTGGAGATCTCTGTGACATGGCAATGGCCCAGTGTATTAACTGTCAGTGGAGTGCTATGGCCTGACTCTCTCAAGGCCCCTATTTGTGGACAGTGTTATAATAACTCTTCCATTAGGCATCCCCAAGGCAAATAACCTCAGCTTTAACAGAGTCAGTTTAAAATTCCTTAGAGTAACATTAAGAGACTATCTGGTTTGTGTCAGTTTGAGATCAACTACTCTTTGCACAGGTTCAATTCTGTAAATTTTAAGTAGCCATAGCTATTCAAGAATTATTTCATATATGCCTGCAGGTAAATATCAGACACTAGAATATAGAAAGAATTCCATGAACTTCTTTGATTTCTTAACCAGCCTCTTTAGAGACTATCTGAATCCAAGTGGCCTTGAGAATCTATTTTTTAAATGACTCTTCCCATCTATATACATACCTTTCTGTTGATGAAAATTTCACAGAGTTGCTGCTTATGGTATGAACAGTATTTGGAGACATCAAATGACAACTGGAAGAGACAAGATAGTATTCATTAGGAAGCAGGCATACTTCCCTATTGCATGCCAGAGCTAAGTAATGGTTACAAGACCAAAATGGTTCATTTTTCTTCCTCCCTTTTTACCCTGATTTTGTCTTACACTGCTTTATCCTCAGGTAAGCAAATCTAGTTATGCTCAGATGAAATGTTTGCATTTGAATTACAAATTATCACTGCCCTCATTTCTAACTACTGATTACTGGGCCCAGGTTTTGTGGGAAAATCTGAGGTCAAAAGACATCTTTATTCTGTGAAAAATAAAGGTCAAGCTATCCTAAAATGCTTTGAAAAAATCATAGTTGTCATCTTAAGTCTTAAATCACTGAAGATGATGTGATAACTTCAAATACTTGGCCATGAAACAAACTGTGTCTCCTCTGAATCCAACTTTAGTGTTTGGGCATCTGTGACTTCACTTATTAAAACATTTTGTCCAAAGTAAAAATTAAACAAGTTCATTAGTAACTAGAGATAGCTTCTGAAGCGCAACCTTCATGGTTTCATATTCTTAGTTAAATACAAGTTAATACACTGGTTTAATTTTGAAATTTTATTTTTAAATCTAACGGAAAAGTCAACAAACGTTTATGGAATGACTACCATGCGTATATGACATTGGAGCAAGTCTGCACAATCCTTTCATTCTTAAAGATCCAGCCAATTTTTTTAAATAACAGACTAATTTTAGGGAAATAAATTATATGCTTAGTACTTGCCTTTACTTATTGATGCCAAAAACATCAAAGGGTAAATAATTATTGATTGGATTAAGTTTGTCCCACATCAGGTTAACTGCTATAAGGGAACAAAAGTAAAATGACCTCATGAGAGCTAAAACCCCAGTGCTCATAAACAACACTTAGCTTTTGATTTACAGTGAAATCACAATTCTCCATTTCCTGTTCCCTCTGTCTCTGACATTGCATGTGAGACCATAGGGCAATACATGCCCTACAATATAATATAGGATGTAATTTAAAGGGTTCTATTGATGCTGTAAATCACAAGGAGTTCTGCTGAAGCAGTTTATGAATGGCAGTAAAACACTAAGACTGGATTATATCATTAGAATCATGTACCATGTACAAGTATTATTATTTGTAATTGGGGATAAAGAATTACAAAACACATATATGGGAATGTCATTTTTTGTGGTATTTACAGGCTTCAAAAGATGTGTTTTTGGATAAAAATAAGAAATTCAGGCTTGTAGAATATCCATCATTCTGGAGAAAGCATGTGTGTGCTCTTGGAGTAAACCATAATAGTCAGAATATATTCTGACAGGTTATACATAACCCAATTGTTAGAAGCACAAAAGACTATTTCCATATGTGCTACCAGCAAACTTAATAAGGTTTGTAGTGCATAAAAAGACACACCACCACAATTACCATGACAATATGTTATAAAAACAAATTGAAGAGTATAAAATATCAACCAATCTGCTAGTGTTCTCTATAAGAAAATTATAACTATGATGGCATTTTCCATTGAATGGACTTATTTTTGTTGACATATAGACATTCTGAAGTTCTAAAATAATGCACTTCCAAGTTTTTATTTTTGTTTTTTCCTGGAAAGATAAAATGACATTGGCAATTTGTTAACTATTCTGGACATATCTTTTATGACGAAGAGTAAATCTAGTCTTCTAGCTCATTTAGCTATATTCTTCTGTTTTGAGTAAACTTTTCTAGTGAATGTGGATGTTACTAAACCAGAGAGCCTGGATTGTAGCCAAACAGCTATTGCATTTGTTATTTTAATTTTTTCCAAAGAAACTAAGATAATATATAGTGAGGTATCACAAGTAATTTCAGAATATTCTAGGAGTGCTCTTCTAATTAATTATCCCAAATGAAGTCATCCCCAGCAATATTCTAATAGAGTTTAAGAATCGAGCACCTACTGGTTTTCTCTCCCAGGCATTGACCAGCAGTGATCATCATCCCCAAGCTTCCCCTAGTTTCCCAAAACTCAGAGAGGGCACTCCAATTTATTCTTCTGGATTATACCTGTCAGAGCCAAGTCTTATCATTTTAGGCTTGTTGCTGCCATATTTCCCTTCCACAGAAACAAATTTATTCTAGTCTTATTCCTGCATAAGAAGGATGATAATTAATACTATCCTAAAAAACTATCTGCATTGCCTAATAAACTATCTGCATTTATTTGCAAAGCCATCAATTACTTTTCAAGAGTATTTTCAAGTGACTTTCTGGGAATAACTCTAGAGTCAATTAATACAAAGATTAAACATGAAGGCAAATAGAATGGGCAGTTGATACTGTGGGAAACCAGTATTAGCACTTAATTTGAATTGCTTGGGCACTGAACGTCATTCATCATGAAAAAAATATGTATGTATATTTATACACATCCTCATGTATATACACATATATCATATAAATATTTAAAAATTCAAATATTTATATATGTAATCCATCCCAAAACCTTAATTATACTCAGATGAAAATTTTCTCATAGCCACTAATTTTTAAAGGCATACAACATTTTAGAAGACTCAGGAAAAACTTATGACACTGTAATACATCTAAAAGCAAGATTTCATGAATAAGACTGCTTAGGTTCCAATTCTTGATAGCTGTGTGAATTTGACCAAACTACTTAATTTCTCCATGTCTAAATTTCTCCATAGAGTAATATAAAAGATTTAATATTTTTAGTATTTAGTATATTTAGTCTTTAGTGTATTTAGTATTTACATAGAGTTCTCACAACTATGATTAATAAGTGAAAATCATCATGCATATATCTGTTATTAAGATAGTAAATTGTTGTCTAAGAAAGACATGGCATAATTAGACAATATCCTGAAATATATACATATTTTTACAAAGTACATTCTGGATTATTGAATTATGGATGTTGATTGCTATCTATGCTTCATAAATTTATTCATTCAACAGAATTTTTTAAATACATATGCTATGGAGTAAGCTAGATGCTATAAAATACACAAAAATTTTAAAAGATTCTTATTCTCAATGAACTTAAAGTCTACTATTCTTTGAATCATAAGATATAAATAGCTATAGTCCAAGATGGCAAGTAATGAGGCCATGAGAAGGTAGAGACAATGTGCTGTGATAGTTTAGACACGGTAAAAATTATTTCCAGCCAGAAGGTCTATGGAAAGCTTCTTGCAGGAGAAATTTTAAGTGATTCATGAAGATGAATTAGCATACAGAGTTAGGAAGGATGCTCATTCTGGAGGATGTTAGGGCACAAGGGCAAGAAAGTGACAGACTCTCTGTGTCAAAGACAGGATGAGACTTCATCCCAACATTACTGGGGATACAGAAACATGTATGTAAGACATTCTGAGTTATAGTCTTATAGCTAAAAATGATCAATATTAATATTGCTCTACATATTTCCAAGGCTTCCCAGATGGCTCAGTGGTAGAGAATCTGCCTGCCAATGCAAGAGATGCAGGAGACATTGGTTCAGTCCCAGAGCTGGGAAGATCCTCTGGAGGAGGAAATAGCAACCCACTCCAGTATTATTGCCTGGAGAATCCCATGGACAGAGGAGCCTGGCGGGCTACAGTCCTGTGGTCTCAAAGAGTCAGACACAACTGAGGAACTGAACACAAACACACACGTACATTTTTCTAGGTGTTTCACGCATACAATTTCATTTAAGTAATTGATAGTATATGGTTTATGATTATATAATCATATGCATATATGTATATATGTACATCATACATGTGCTGTGCTTAGTCACTCAATAGTGTCTGAATCTTTGTGACACCATAGAGCCCACCAGGCTCCTCTGTCCATGGGGATTCTCCAGGCAAGAATACTGGAATGGGTTGCCGTCCCTTCTCCAGGGATCTTCCCAACCTAGGAAGGGACCCCAGGTCTCCCACATTGCAGGCAGATTCTTTACCGAGTCACCAATCATGTACATATATATTGTTTATTTGAAATAAGTGAATATTTTACATGACTACATACTTCTTAAAAAAGATGAGCAATTAATTAATCATCCAACTTTTTAGGAAATGGATGTGCTCTTCACATTGTGCTATAGTCAATAAGGTTAGAATAAACACACATATATAAATATTTGCTTGCACTCAACATTGTTTTCTTATTATATATTTGGGGAAGTGAAATTTGTATCAGAAATGTTAGCAACCTTAAGCTTTCTGGCATATAATGTCATGCTGCTGAGTACATAGAATTTAAAGCCTCCAAGTAGTAACAGAATACTACTTTATATTTATTTTCACCTTTCTGAATTTGATAGGCACATTGTATATTATTTATCTTTAAATTTGCAATTTCAACAAGGATAATGCATTTTAACTTTATTTATGATGTTTCTCTTTTAATTTTGTGAAACTGATCTATTTCCTACTCTTATGAGGCCATTCATTTACTAATGATAATGTCAGAATTGTTTCACCAGAAGTAGAAAGAGAAAGAAAGCTCTAAATTAGCTTCTATATCCAAAATAGGATTTTTAAAGAAGTAAACAATTTTGAAAATTTGTTAAGTCATTTTCTGCTAAATCCAATATCAGGATTATACCTGGATTTGTACCTTTTGACTTAAAAGAATTTATTTTTTATCAGTAATTTTTCTCTACTTTTTCACAGGTCTAGTGATAGTGAATTATATTCCAACTGTTGTAAAAGTTGTAGTGGAAAAACTCTGGATTATGTTATATTCCTCTGTAGAGTATAAACTTTTCTTTCAGCAAAACATTAAATCATTGGAGGTAAACTGCAGCTATCAAAATTTTATTTTAGGCTTTGTTAAAATGAACCAGACCACCTTACCTGCCTCCTGAGAAATTTGTATGCTGGTCAAGAATCAACAGCTAGAACCAAACATGGAACAATGGACTGTTTCAAAATTAGGAAAGGAGTAAGTCAAGGCTGTATATTGTCACCCTGTTTACTTAACTTATATGCAGAGTACATCATGTGAAATGCCAGACTTGATGAAGCACAAACCAGAATCAAGGTTGCTGGGAGAAATATCAATAACCTCAGATATGCAGATGACAGCAACCATATGGAAGAAAGCAAAGAGGAACTAAAGAGCCTCTTGATGAAAGTTAAAGAGGAGAGTGAAAAAGCGGGCTTAAATTTAGCATTCAAAAAACTACGATAATGGCAACTGGTCCCATCACTTCATGGCAAATAGATGGGGAAACAATGGAAACAGTGAAACACTGTATCTTCTTAGACTCCAAACTCACTGCAGATGGTGATTGCAACCATGAAATTAAAAGATGCTTGGTCCTTGGAAGAAAAGTATGACAAAAATAAACAGCATCTTAAAAAGCAGAGACATCACTTTGCCAATAAAGTTCTGTCTAGTCAAAGCTATGCTTTTTCCAGTAGTCATGTATGGATGTGACAGCTGGACCATAAAGAGAACTGAGAGCTGAGGAATTGATGCTTTTGAACTGTGGTGTTGGAGAAGACTCTTGAGAGTCCCTTGGACTGCAAGATCAAGGCGGTCAACCCTGAAGGAAATCAGTCCTGAATATTCATTTGAAGGATTGATGCTGAAGCTGAAACTCCAATCAATACTTTGGCCACCTGATGCAAAGAACTGACTCATTAGAAAACACCCTGATGCCAGGAAGGATTGAAGGCAGGAGGAGAAGTGGACGACAGAGGATGAGATGGCTGGATGGAACCACCAGCTCAATGGACACGAGTTTGAGCAAGCTCCGGGATTTGGTGATGGACAGGAAAGCCCGTTGTGTTGCAGTCCATGAGCTTGCAAAGAGTTGGACATGACCTAGTGACGGAACTGACTGAAAATGAATATGATTCCAGTTTTGCTATATTACAAGGGCAAATCCAACACTTAAAGTGTAATCTCAACTCCTGGGCATAGACTTCTTCAAACAAAAGCTTGATATATTTACTGAGGATTCTGAGTCTGAACTTTTTTATATTAGTCTCTGCCTTCTGAAATAGATTGAAAAAAATTCTTTACAGATTTTGTATATTTTCTACCCAAAAGGTCAGAAATATACAAGGATTTCTGCTCTCACCAGTGTTGTTCAACTTCTGCTATGGATTGAGCCAATGAAATAGGCAAGAAAAAGAAATAAAAGGAATTCAAATTGAGAAAAGATAAGTAAAACTGTCTTTATTAACAGACAACATGTGGAAAATCTGATGAACTCTACAAAATTCAGTGGTTGGTCTAAAGACTCCATTTTGTTATGAATCTATTTCTTCCAAAACTGATTTATAGTCACAACAAACCCAATCAAAATTTCAGCTATCAATGTACAAAATTGACAAGTTGATTCTAAAATTCATATAGAAAAGTAAAGTATCTTGAAAGAGAAGAAAAAATGTTCTTAAACCTACACTATGTACTTTCACAACAAGTTATAAAGGCACAGTAATCCAGACAGTGTAGTATTGGCATACATTAGTTGAAGAGCTAGATAGACTGGATAGTCCAGAAATATACCTACAAAACATGAAAAATTGATTTTCAACAAAGATACAAGGACAGTTCAGTGGAAGAAGAATAGTCTTTTCAACAAATGGTACTTGGAAAATTGAATATCCATATGTATAACAGTTTTTTAAAAAAAGAAAAAACTAAAGTTAAAAAAGAGAGAGAGAGACAAAACCCCCTACAGCTCCCATATATATGAACAGATTGAACCTCCCTACACCAATGAAAAACAACTTACTAAAAACTTTTAGCAAGTTTCATATTTATTGCTAAAAAAAATGTATAAACCTTTATACTGCCAAAGCAGAGCTTTAAAAATTTTTATCATATAAACATAAAATAAACTTGTATTAAAATCAATTGCATGACTACCAGACAAGATTCTTTTGCACTGCTATGGGCAAGGATCATTTGCTTTTCTCTCAGTCAGTCAGTTCACTTGCTCAGTTGTGTCTGACTCTTTGAGACCCCATGGACTGCAGCATGCCAGTCTTCCCTGTCCGTCACCAACTCCCAGAGTGTACTCAAATTCACGTCCACCAAGTCAGTGATGCCCTCCAACCATCTCATCCTCTATGTCCCCTTCTTCTCCTGCCCTCAATCTTTCCCAGAATCAGGATCTTTTCTTTTCTTTTTTTTTTCATTTATCTTTATTAGTTGGAAGCTAATTACTTTACAATATTGTAGTGGTTTTTGCCATACATTGACATGAATCAGTCATGGATTTACATGTATTCCCCATCCCGATCCTCCCTCCCACCTCCCTCTCTACCGGATCCCTCTGGGTCTTCCCAGTGCACCAGGCCCGAGCACTTGTCTCATGCATCCAACCTGGGCTGGTGATCTGTTTCACCCTAAATAATATACATGTTTCGATGCTGTTCTCTCAAAACATGGAAGCAACCTAGATGCCCATCAGCAGACGAATGGATAAGGAAGCTGTGGTACATATACACCACGGAATATTACTCAGCCATTAAAAAGAATTCATTTGAATCAGTTCTAATGAGATGGATGAAACTGGAGCCCATTATACACAGTGAAGTAAGCCAGAAAGATAAAGACCATTACAGTATACTAACACATATATATGGAATTTAGAGAGATGGTAATATAACCCTATATGCAAAACAGAAAAAGAGACACAGATGTACAGGGTCTTTTCAAATGAGTCAGTTCTTCGTATCAGGTGGCCAAAGTATTGGAGCTTCAGCATCAGTCCTTCCAATGAATATTCAGGACTGATTTCCTTTAGGATGGACTGGTTGGATCTCTTTGCAGTCCAAGAGGCTCTCAAGAGTATTTTCCAACACCACAGTTCAAAATCATCAATTCTTCGCTGCTCAGCTTTCTTTATGGTCCAACTATCACATCCATACATGACTACTGGAAAAACCATAGTTTTGACTAGACAGACTTTTGTCAGCAAGGTAATATCTCTGCTTTTTAATATGCTGTCTATGTTGGTCATAGCTTTTTTCCCAAGGAGCAAATGTCTTTTAATTTCATGGCTACAGTCACCATCTGCAGTGATTTTCGAGCCCAAGAAAATAGTCTCCCACTCTTTGCATTGTTTCCCCATCTATTTGCCATGAAGTGATGGGACCGGATGCCATGATCTTAGTTTTCTGCATGTTGGGTTTTAATAATTTACATCACAAGCAATTGTTCTGCCAGTTCACATTTACCCCGTCAGAGTTGTAAAATCATTTAGTCAATTAAAAAGTCAAAGTTACAAGCACTGGGAAAGCATCCAGTATTCTTTTTTACCTTTTTCCAATTTTGAATACTTTTTTCTTAAAATTTTTATTGATATCAATAAAGTCAGAAAGCCCATATCATTGCTAATTTAATACTCAACTATTGACAGAAGTCAACAAACTTATAACTTAGAACTAAAAGATATAAGCATTACAAAGGAAGAAAAAATTTTCTCAGAGACTGTCAATATAGAAAACTCAGGAACATCTATAAATATATTGTTGTAGCCTACAAAAAATCCAGCAAGATTCTTTGGATTAAATGTCAACATATGGGGATTACTGGCATAGACTGATCAAGGGGGGAAAAAAAAAAAGAGAGAAGGAAATATGAATAAAACTCAAATTACTAAAATCAGGAATAAAGGAGAGAAGTTCACTACCAGTCTAACAAAAGTAAAATGGATTATAAGGAAATAGTATGAATAATTATGTGCTAACAAATTAGAAAACTTAGATGAAATGTACAAGTTCCTAGAAATACAAAAGTCTACCCCAAATTTAAGCACAGAAAAATTCCAATGTAAAAAGTTTGCATCTTAATGGATGAAAAAAATTTAAAACAGAGGTATAAACTTAATAAAATTGTGGAAGATCTTAGAAAAACTTATAGAACACTCTTAGGTACATAAAGTTTGCCATAGGGAAAAAGCTTGACGTAGTAAAGATGTAAATTTTCCCAAATTAATCTTTACATTAAATGTAATTTAATAAAAATTATGTACATGATTCACAAAACTAGGCAACTGTTTTTCATACTCATGTGAATACAAAAGGACAGTTTTGAAGGAAAAAACTAGGAACCTATTCCCCTATATATTAAGACAATATAAAATCACAGTAGAAAAGCAGTGTGAGCTGACAAAATTATAGTTGACAAAAAACAAAAGGACAAGAGCACAGAAAATTGTCCAAGTATATACCATGGCATAGTATAATATAATCATTTTAGATTATTTAATAAATGATATTGAGAGCTTGTTTGGAGGTTCTAGCAGGGGAGCGCAGCTACTCGTATACCCTTGACCGAAGACCGGTCCTCCTCTATCCGGGAATGGTCGTCCTCTTCGACCGAGCGCAGCTTCGGGAGGGATGCACATGGAGCGGTGAGGGAGGAAGGGGACACCCGCCTAGCCAGCCAGATCAGCCGAATCAAGCCTGGCGATCAATGGGGTGACAGGTGTTGCAACCAGATCGCCCTCACATCCAATAAATGATATTGAAATAAGTTGGAACAAAAGAAAATTTGATTACTAACTTACTATACATACAAAAATAAGATCCAGAAGATTTTGATTTAAATTTATAAAGTAAAATATTTAAACTATCAAAAGGTATCAGATGAACTATCTTTAACAAACAAAAGAGCAAAAAATTTCCTAGATAAGATATAACAAATACATCTCAGAAAGAGTAATTGAAAACTTTCACTGTATCAGAGATTAAAATTTGTGTTTTAAAAGACATATCATCAACAAAGTTGAAAAAAAATAAAATAAAGCCACAGACTAGCAAAACATACCTACAAAGGTACAAACAACAAAGTATTGCCACCCATACTTAGAATCCTTATAATCAATTAAAAATAGTTTCATGACAACAAATAATAAAACATCCAAGAGGCAAAGAATAGAAAGAGAATACTTGCTAAAGAAACTCAAATGGCCAAAGATATTTTAAAAATTTAGTCCTAGTAGTAGTCAGTGAAATGTAAAATAAGTCAAAATAGCAACATTTTATCCCATTCAATTGAAAAAGGTAAAACAGAAGACAAAATACAGCATTGGCAAACTGTGGCCACAGAGAATGATCAAAGGCTTCAACTAGGAGTACAAAATAATACTCTTTGAAGAATATTATCCCATATTCTAGCTATTATCCATATTTGCGTCCTAGAGAAAAAGTTCTATATGTGTACCAGGAGACATACTTCGGAAGCCATTATAACAATGTAGATTATTCCATGACAAAAGAGATATCTGTAACACAATAAGCGAAAAAACTAAAATGCAATATGATGTTATTTTTGCAAAAAGAAACCTTACACATGTTAAGTACAGAGTCACACATTCACACATACGCACAAATATGTATACATATTAATAGGGAAAGATCAGTAGAAGTCTTTCTTTACATAGTAAGAATATGTGTGTTCATAACTAAATTTTGTTGTATTTATTTTTACTAACAAATCATAGTGGAGCATTTTTTAGAAATTTGTACTATTATATATAATTCTATATTTATTTTTTTATGTATCACATTGTTCATATTATTTTATATATTTGGGCTATTTATTTTTTAATTATTTCTTTAAAATGATAAGTATTAGTTTAAAAATAACAAAATAATTTGCTAAAATTTTTAAGAAATCTGCTTACCATGACTTCAATTAGTGTCATTCACCATATACTCAGGAAAGAAGCCATTTCCGTCAGGAATCCTCTCTTGACTCTCATAAGTCTGGGTTAGTTGGTCCTTCTATGAGATCCTGTGTTTAACTGTGGTTATATTGGTTCCCCTTCTCCACCAATGAGTTCCTTAAAAATTATCTGTTAACCACTGATAGAATGTAAAACATCTGACAGGGAATCAAAAGATGTTTGATAAATGGATAAAGGAGTGAATGTGTGAACCTACATTTCACAGTGATCCTGTCCTTTTTGCTTTCAGAATTACATGCATTCTGTGAATATCAAGAGAACAGCTTTTTAAATCATGTAAATTATTTTCATCAGTAAGAGAAATAATCTAGAACAGAAAAGGGGATGCAAAAAAGAATTGTGACCAGGCTTCCCTGGGTTTGAAAAGGAAAAACAGCTGTCTCTCTGACATCTAAATTTCCTCTTTCACATATCTCAGGCTTACAGGGACTAATCACATTGGATACATGTCCTGAAGATAAGGAAATGGGGGTTTTGGTATGAGAATGACTTTATGATGCCTGCAAAGAGCTCAGATGGAGAATTTCTCATTCCTCTGCTCCCATCTTAAACATAAACTCATGGGAGTCATGCCTACTTCTCTGCAAGCGACCACGTCTCACACACATGGCCAAGTCTGTTTGGTGTATCTACTAGCATGTTTTGTTTGTAACAGAAATTCCCATCCAAGCTAGCTGAAGTATTAAAGGAGAATTCTTTTAAACAACAGAAGTTAAAAAGACGTGTGATAAAGTAGGATTTAGGTGGGAGTCAGTTAGTGTGCCAGCCGTGTTTCTCTGGATTTCTCAGCTTCTTCCTCTCCACATACATCAACTTTGTCCTTGGACTGACTTTCCTCCAGATGACAACGTGGCTTCCAGCAGCAACCAGTCCTACATGCTGCCCTGTTCACAGACATGGAGAGACAGCAAGCAAATCGCTTTGCAACACCATTAAATGAGGTGTTGAGGTTCCTGAGCTTTACTACACTTTACTACCAATTATGTTGCCAAGGAAAAGCCATGAGTCATTTGTAAGCCTGAGTTACCTGAACCAACACCTATTGCAAAAAAATACACTTGAGACTTGGGGTGGAATCAGTTCTACCAAAGTGACACAGCTTCTTCCCAAAGGAGAAGGGCTGGAATGAATGATGGTCTATGTCATGTCCACACTGTTGAAGAAGGCCGTGAAAGCTTTTGCCAACACTCAAATGTTTTAGAGTATGCTTTGTCTTCTTATATTCCTGAGTCACCTCACTGTGCAAAGTACTTGTCAAAAAAAGACATTCAATACAACAAATGACTGGCTCAAGAAATATCCTAGTTACCAGTGCACCAATTACACTACTTCAATTAGTTTTGTGAAGGAGAAGCTGTAATAACTTGCTTATATCCTTAGTAACCTAATGATGGTAAAATTGAGACCAACTATCTTAATATTATTAGACAAATATGGCCATAATTCTAGCTCAAAAGCAATGCCTGTCTCTATACCCAAGTCTCTAATACAGTCTTTGACTTTCTCCACAACACAGCACATTGGCCTTTCAATACCTCAGACAGGCTAAACTGTTTCCATAGTCAGCCTTTTTAACATTTGCTCTCTCTGTTGCCTGGCCTTGTCCTTTGTGCAACTTGTACACTCATAGCTTTGTGACCTCTGTTCAAATGTCACCTATTCAATAGTATTCTCCCTGATCATGTGTCCAAAGCATATATCTCGATTCTCACCACTGTCCATAGTATTATCATCCTTTATTTTCATCACAGGACTAATAGTACATCAAAGTATTATGTATTTTTTACTACATTTTACTATTTTTTAAACTTGTTAATTGCCTATAATTCCTACTTAAAAATAAGTAAAATGAAGGCATTATCTTGATTTTATTTACTATAATGTCCCTGCATCTGTAATAATGTCCAACAAAGCACAAACACCACTTTCGTGGCGATAAGTGCAAATAGCTTAGAGTGACAAGCTGTGATCTGGGTTGACAAGCTGTGATCTGGGTTATATGATCTAAGACCTGTCATTCATCACTTTAATGCTGAGATTTTGAATATTTATGACATATAAATGAACTATTATGTATGTTAGTCACTCAGTCGTGTCCAACTCTTTTCAACCCCATGAACTGGAGTCTGCCAGGCTTCTCTGTCCATAGAACTGTCCAGGCAAGAATACCAGAGTGAGTTGCCATTTCCATTTCCAAGGGATCTTCCCAAGTCAGAGATTGAACCCAGTTTTCCCACATTGCATGCAGATTCTTCACCATCTGAGCCACAAAGGAAGTCCGATACTATTGTATAGTGAAGTACTTTAAAAATTATAAAATTCTATACACTTCAAATTCTTTCTGTAATAATCAAGTTGCTTGATGTATGGCTAGATAGACAGAAATGCTGGAATATGTTAATGGAAAATTATGATAATAGCATGCTGCCAAATAGTTTCCAAAAAAATTATATAAATAAAAATTTGTTAGGAAATAGCAGATCAGAGTTGATCAGAGTTGCCATAGTTATTTACAGGGTGCTTCTTCCCTGGTAGCTCAGACAGTAAAGCATCTGCCTACAATGCGAGAGACCTGGGTTCGATCCCTGGGTCGGGAAGATCTCCTGGAGAAGGAAATGGCGACCCACTCCAGTATTCTTGCCTGGAAAATCCCATGGACTGAGGATCCTGGTAGGCTACAGTCCATGGGGTCTCAAAGAGTTGGACACAACTGAGCGACTTCACTTCAACTAAACATAGTCATTATCTTCATTACCTCCACTATAGTTTGGCCTCAGGTCAAACAGCAGAGAGGCAACACAGCCCCACCCATCAACAGAAAATTGGATTACAGATTTCCTGGCCCCACCAGGAAATGGCCCCACCCATCAGAACAAGACCCAGTTTTCCACTCAGTCAGTCTCTCCCATCAGGAAGCTTCCATAGCTTCTAATCCTTATCCATCAGAGGACCAACAGAATGAAAACCACAATCACAGAAAACTAATCAAACTCATCACTTGGGCCACAGCCATGTCTAACTCAATGAAACTATGAGCCATGCCGAGTAGGGCCACCCAAGATGGACAGGTCGTGGTGGAGAGTTCTGACAAAATGTGGTCCACTGGAGAAGAAAATGGCAAACCACTTCAATATTCTTGCCTTGAGAACCCCATAAACAGTATGAAAAACAAAAAGATAGGACACTGAAAGATGAACTCCCCAGGTGAGTAGGTACCCAATATGCTACTGGAGATCAGTGGAGAAATAACTCCAGAAAGAATGAAGAGATGGAGCCAAAGTAAAAACAACACCCAGTTGTGGATGTGACTGGTGATGGAAGTAAAGTCTGATGCTGTAAAGAACAATATTGCATAGGAACCTGGAATGTTAGGTCCATGAATGAAGGCAAATTGGAAGTGGTCAAACAGGAGATGGCAAGAGTGAATATCAACATTTTAGGAATCAACGAACTAAAATGGAACTGAATGGGTGAATTTAACTCAGATGACCATTAAATCTACTACTGTGGACAAGAATCCCTTAGAAGAAATGGAGTAGCCATCATAGTCAACAGAAGAGTCCGAAATGCAGTACTTGGATGCAAACTCAAAATGATAGATGGATCTCTGTTCGTTCCCAAGGTAAATCATTCAATATCACAGTAATACAAGTCTATGCCCCGACCACTAAGGCTGAAGATGCTGAAGTTGACCAGTTCTATGAAGACCTACAAGACCTTCTAGAACTAACACCCAAAAAAGATCTCCTTTTCATTATAGGGAACTGGAACGCGAAAGTAGGATGTCAAGAGATACCTGGAGTAACAGGCAAATTTGACCTTGGAGTACAAAACGAAGCAGATCAAAGGCTAACAGAGTATTGCCAAGAGAACGCACTGGTCATAGTAAACATCCTCTTCCAACAATACAAGAGAAGACTACACATGGATATCACCAGATGGTCAATTCTGAGATTAGATTGATTATATTCTTTGCAGCCAAAGATGGAGAAGCTCTATACAGTCAGCAAAAACAAGACAGAGAGCTGACTGTGACTCAGATCGTGAATTCCTTATTGCAAAATTCAGACTGAAATTGAAGAAAGTAGGGAAAACCACGAGGCCATTCAGGTATGACCTAAATCAAATCCCCTTTGATTACACAGTGGAAGTGACAAATAGATTCAAAGGATTACATCTGATAGAGTGCCTGAAGAACTATGCACTGAGCTTTATGACAACTGTACAGGAGGAAGGGATCAAGACCATCCCCAAGAAAACGAAATGCAAAATGGCAAAATGGGTGTCTGAGGAGGCCTTACATATAGCTAAGAAGAGAAGAAAAGATAAAGGCAAAGGAGAAAAGGAAAGATATACCCATTTCAATGCAGAGTTTCAAAGAATAGCAGGGAGAGATAAGAAAGCCTTCCACAGTGATAAAGCAAAAGAGGAAAACAATAAAATGGGAAAAACTAGAGATCTCTTCAAGAAAATTAGAGATAAGAAGGGAATATTTCAGGCAAAAATGGGCACAATTAAGGACAGAAATGGTATGGACCTAACAGAAGCAGAAGATATTAAGAAGAGGTGGCAAGAATACACAGAAGAACTATACAAAAAAGATCTTCATGACCCAGAAAATCAGGATGGTGTAATCACTCATCTAGAGCCAGACATCCTGGAATGAGAAGTCAAGTGGGCCTTAGGAATCATCACTACCAACAAAGCTAGTGGAGGTGAGGAAATTCCAGTTGAGCTATTTCAAGCCCTAATAGATGATGCTGTGAAAGTGCTGCACTCAAAATGCCAGCAAATTTGGAAAACTCAGCAGTGGCCACAGATCTGGAAAACGTCAGTTTTCATTCCAATCCCAAAGAAAGGCAATGCCAAAGAATGTTCAAACTAACACACAATTGCACTTATCTCACATGCTAGCAAAGTAATGCTTAAAATTCTCCAAGGCAGGCTTTAACCATATATGAACTGTCAACCTCCATATGTTCTAGTTGGATTTAGAAAAGACAGAGAAACCAGAGATCAAAATGCCAACAACCATTGGATCATCAAAAAAGCACACGAGTTCCAGAAAAACATCTATTTCTGCTTTATTGACTATACCAAAGCCTTTGGCTGTATGGATCACAACAAACTATGAAAAATCCTGAAAGAGATGGGAATACCAGACCACCTGACCTGCCTCTTGAGAAATCTGGATGCAGGTCAAGGAGCAACAGTTAGAACTGGACATTGAACAACAGACTGGTTCCAAATTGGGAAAAGAGTACCTCAAGGCTGTATATTGTCACCATGCTTATTTAACTTATAGGCAGAGTACATCACGCAAAATGCCAGGCTGGGTGAAGCACAAGCTGGAGTCAGGATTGCCAGGAGAAATATCAATAACCTCAGATATGCAGATGACACCACCCTATGGCATAAAGTGAAGAACTAAAGAGCCTCTTGATGAAAGTGAGAGAGGAGAGTGAAAAAGTTGGCTTAAAACTCAACATTCAGAAAACTAATATCATGGTATCTCGTCCAATCACTTCATGGCAAATAGATGGGGAAATAATGGAAACAGTGAGAGATTTTATTTTGGGGGGCTCCAAAATCATTACAGACGGTGACTGTAGCCATGAAATTAGAAGACGCTCACTCCTTGGAAGCAAAACTATAACCAACATAGACAGCATATTAAGAAGTAGAGACATTAATTTGCTGACAAAGGTCCATCTAGTCAAAGCTATGGTTTTTCCAGTAGTCATGTATGGATGTGAGAGTTGGACTATAAAGAAAGCTGAGCACCAAAGAACTGATGCTTTTGAGCTGAGGTATTGGAGAAGACTCTTGGGAGTCTCTTGGACAGCAGGGAAATCCAACCAGTCCATCTTTAAATGAAATCAGTCCTGAATATTCATTGGAAGGACTGATACTGAACCTAAAACTCCAATACTTTGGCCAAAAGATGTGAAGAACTGATTCATTTGAAAAGACCATGATGCTGGGAAAGATTGAAGGCAGGAGGAGAGGGGGGCAACAGAGGATGAGATGGTTGCATGGCATCACTGATTCGAAGGACATGAGTTTGAGTAAACTCTGAGAGTTGATGGACAGGCAAGCCTGGCGTGCTGCAGTCCATGGGATTGCAAAGAGTCGGACAGGACTGAGTGACTGAACTGAACTAAACTAAACATGCACATGGGGTATGCTAAATTTCTTATGCACTTTCTCTCTTTTAGTCCTAACAGCTCAGTCACTTAGTCGTGTTCGACTCTGAGACCCCATGGATTGTAGGTTCCTCTGTCCACAGAATTCTCCAGGCAAAAATACTGGAGTGGGTAGCCATTCCTTCTCCAGGGCAACTTCCCCACCCAGGATTGAACCTGTATCTCCTGCATTGCAGGCAGATTCTTTACCATCTGAGGCACCAGGGAAACCCAGCAACTTAATGTGGTTATTAGAATAGTTGCTAATTCATGCATTGCACAGAGAGATTAAGTGAATCCTCAAGATCACACAACCCTTAAGTTGTAGAGCAGGGACTGTTGCAGAAACCAGTACTGGAGAAACCAGCACCACACTCGGAGAGTTGTAGAACTCAGGTTTATTGCATCAGCGGGCCCAGAGGAGTTAACACTCCAAGCTCTGAGCCTCAAACAAAGGGATTACAGAGTTTCTATAAAGAGACTGTAGTGGGTAACACTAGTTGTTAATAGGCTAGTTTAAACTAAGGGGTTTCACGTGCATGGGAACAGCACTCAAGATGGGAAGGGGGATGCCTGGCCTGGATAGGCATGATTAAGCAGGTTTGCAGGGGCTGGGCAATTGCAAAGAGCAGGATAAGGGTGAGTGAGATAAACTCCAGTTCCTAGTATTGCAAGACCCCACTTTCTGAGACTACACGTCCTATGTGATCTAGACTTTGCAAGGGGCAAGTTGAGTTACAGAGGCAGAAGGAGAAGGAGAGTCTCTAAGACCCTTCTCATTTTCTTCTCTACTCGATGAATGTAACCTGCCTGGAAAAATATCTAAAGTGACTGTGCACGTGTTCAGTCACCAAGTCATGTTCGACTCTTTACAACTCCATGGACTGTGGCATGCCAAGTTCTCTGTCCCTGGGATTTCCTAGGCAAGAACACGTGAGTGGGTTGCCATTTCCTCTTCCAGGGGATCCTTTCTGACCAAGGGATCACACCCACGTCTCCTGCTTAGCAGGCAGATTCTTTACCACTGAACCAACAGGGAAGTACCCACTTAAAGTGACTAGCGTTACTCAAAACAGTTGCTGAAAACAATAGGATCTAGTGTGGAGAATACAAATTGAAAAGTAAAGTCATTCAAAACCTCAACCTGAAGATGGTGGAGGAGTAGGTAGATGTGGAGTACATCTCTCTCCACAGATATATCAGGAATACACCTTCAGACACAGAAGTGCCTGCAGAAGACCAGCTGATAGTGAACAGAAGTACCTGACCGGAGGAAAAGAATATATAGAACCACGAAAAACTCAGTAGGATGAAGGAACTAGGGGGGGAAACAGGAATGTTAGTAGGACTAGACCTGCCCTTGGCGGGTGGGGGAACAGAAGCAGGGGTCCTATCCCCACATCAGGGCAATTGTCTGAGTCAGAGGAGAAACATGTAAGGCTGAGAATGAAACAGCTGATCTGTGACTGCCTAAACAGAATGAGAATCAGAGAGTCCTTGCAGCAGCCATACATACCCCCAACAGGGTCCCCAGGAAGGCGCAGCAGCTGGGAGCTGGAGTTTGGGGCGTGTGGAGCGATCCCAGGGTGAGTGCTGCTGTTGACTGCAGAGAGACAGATCAAGGGGAGGTGAGGGAGGAGCCTGATGGGAAACGCCTGTGCAGGAAAGCCGGGCAGGTGGAAGCAAGGCGATACTGCTGAGTCAGACGGAGGAGGTGGAGCCATCACCATAGCCTCTCTCACCCCACAAGCCAGCACCAGCAGCTGAACAATAGAGAGGCTGGCCCATCAAACGCCCGAGGCACCGAGCTACAGAGCAGGACCCCCCCACCCAGGGTGCCCCTTTAAGTGCCTGGCTCCAGGATCTACAGAGTAGGACCCCCGCAGGGGCGGCTCTGTGTGCCTGACACGGGGAACAGAGAAGGACCCCAGGCAAGGGAGGCCTCTGCGTGCCTGAATGGGCAGAGCAGCAGAGAAAGACTGGCCAGAGTCCTGCTGATCGCTAGTTACAAGAGGCTTGGAAAAAGACTCTGATAGGGTCATAATGCCTGTGGTGGAGGCAGTCCGTGTGCCCTCACACGTGGTGCCGCCAGGGTCCCCTCAAACTAAGCAGCTGCGCCACCTTCACGCTCCACTCTCACTGGGGCAGAGCTGCCACGGGCAAAAAATGTTTCACGTCTATGCGCACAGGGTTGCTTCAGTATGTCTGACTCTTCGCAAGCCTGTAGACTATGGCCTGTCAGGCTTCTCTGTCAGGGAGTGGAGTTCTCCAGGCAAGAACACTGGAGCGTATGGGCCAAGACTGGTTGCCGTCCCCTTCTAGAGCACTGTATTTCCTGCTGCCCTAGCGGCCAGCTCCCCTGAGTGCCTGGTGCTGCCAGAACCCCTGCGACCCAAACAGCTGCACCACCTCCACACCTGGCCCTCACAGGGGCAAGCCTAAGTCCTCCTGGGCAGCCTCAGGGGCAAGCCCCAGTGGACAATCCACATGCAGAGGTGGAAATAAAACCACAACTGAAACCCAGGGGCTAAGGAAGAAGACCCAAAACTTTCCCACCAGCTGTACAAGCTGCAGATTAAATCCACATGGTCAACTAGGCAGATTCTGTGCCTATGGAATATAAAAAGGTCACTGAGAGCTCCCATAAAAGAAAACACACTAATTCTAATAGCTGTGGACATTGGAGGCAAGAACACAGAGGAGGGGGACCAGATTAGAATCTGAACTGCCCCCACAGCTGCTCCAGAGATCAGCACAGTTTTGGAGGGCATCCTAGGGAGGTGAGGTGGACTGTGACTCCCAGCAAGGGACATCAGTGACTCAAGAAAAACATTTATTATTCTTATGTTTTCACTTCCTCTGTAGATTCTTTTGGATTTTTTTTTTCTTTTGTTTTTTCATTTTTTTCCTCCTCTGTTGTAGTTGTCAATTTTATTGGCACTATGAAATCTAATTAGCTTTTGGAGATTTTTTTTTTCCTCAGTCACATTCTTTATTGCTGTTATAAACCTCTACCTCTATGTTGTGCTTTGCAGTTCTGTGGAGTTTTCCTTTCTCTCTCTCTTTCTTTTTTAGTTTTAATTTTTAAACCTATTATTATTTTTTCTACATTTATTGCTTTCTTTTTTTTTCCCTACTGTTCTTTTCCCCTTGCAGTTAATCTTCAATATCTATAAATCTTCTTTATCTACCTCTATTTAACTTTGCATATCTATTCTTTCTTTCTTTCCTTTCCTCTCAATGTATTTGTTACTTTTATTTTCATTGCTTTATTCCCCATTTGGCACCTTGCTCTAGTTTTGTTTTCCAGTTTGTGTTTTAATTAGTTTGTTCTTAACTGATAAATATAATTTTAGATTTACTTTGTTCACCAGGTCAATCTACTGCATTTTATTTTTGATGGACTGTTTTCACTTTGCTTATGGGTGTATATGTATATGAGTATATTCCATTATTTTATTATTATTTGCCTGATTTTGTAACTGTCATTTGTCTGGGGTTCATCTTTGGTTTCTTATTTTTAGATAGATTTTTTAGTCAAGGCTGTATATTGTCACCCTGCTTATTTAAATTATATGCAGAGTACATCATGAGAAATGCTGGGCTGGAAGAAGCCCAAGCTGGAATCAAGATTCCCGGGAGAAATATCAATAACCTCAGATATGCAGATGACACCACCTTTATGGCAGAGAGTGAAGAACTAAAGAGCCTCTTGATGAGAGTGAAAGAGGAGAGTGAAAATGTTGACTTAAAGCTTAACATTCAGAAAACTAAGATCATGAGATCTGGTCCCATCACCTCATGGGAAACAGATAGGAGACAGTGGAAACAGTGTCAGACTTTATTTTTGGGGGCTTCAAAATCACTGCAGAAGGTGACTGAAGCCATGAAATTAAAAGACGCTTACTCCTTGGAAGGAAAGTTATGACCAACATAGATAGCATATTAAAAAACAGAGACATTATTTTGCCAACAAAGGTCCATCTGGTCAAGGCTATGGTTTGTCCAGTGGTCATGTATGGATGTTAGAGTTGGACTGTGAAGAAGCTGAGCACCGAAAAATTGATGCTTTTGAACTGTGGTATTGGTGAAGACTCTTGAGAGCCCCTTGGACTGCAAGGAGATTCAACCAGTCCATCCTAAAGGAGACTAGATGTCATCACTGACTCGATGGACATGAGTTTGAGTAAACTCCAGGAATTGGTGATGGACAGGGAGGCCTGGCGTGCTGCAATTCATGGGGTCGCAAAGAGTCGGACACGACTGAGCGACTGAACTGAGCTGAACATTAATGCCATAACAAACCACTTGTGGAATCTTTGTTCCTGACCAGAGATCAGGCCATGAGCCTTTAGAGTGGGAGCATTGACTCCAAGACCCTAGACTAGCAGAGAACTAACCCTAAGGAGTATCAGATAGTGAGAATTCACACAAAGGAAACCACTTAACACAAGACCTGGCATCAGGCAACCACCAGTAGCACCCTGTGCAGGACACCTCATCTAAACAACAAACAAAACAAAAATGCAAGCCCAATCATCAGCAGACAGGATTACCACCTCACTCAGCCTTTCCCACCAAAGGAAAAACAAAGAAAGAAACAAAAATTCAGCAGAAATCTCACCCTATATGAAGCTTACACAAGCCATTGGACCAACCTTAAAGAAAGAAAGTGAAGTTGGTCAGTCGTGTCCAACTCTTTGCAATCCCGTGGACTATGTAGCCTGCCAGGCTCCTCTGTCCATGGGATTCTCCAGGCAAGAATACTGGAGTGGGTTGCCATTTCCTTGTCCAGGGGATCTTCCCAACCCAGGGATTGAACCTGAGTCTCCTGCATTGCAGACAGACACTTTATCCTCTGAGCCACCAGGACCAATCTTAGGAGGGCAGAAACCAAAAGAAAGAAAGAATTCAACCTTGAAGCCTAGGAAAAGGACACCTCAAACACAATAAGTTTAAAAAAAAAAAATAATGAAAAGATAGAGATATACTACACAAATGAAGAAACAAACTAGAAACTCGGAAATCCAAATAAATGAAGAGGAAATAGGCAAGCTACCTGAAAAAGAATTCAGAATAACGATAGTAAAGATGATCAAAAGCCTTGAAACCAAGATGGAGAAAATGCAAGAATCAATGAATAAAGACCTAGAAGAATTGAAGAATAAACATACAGAGACAAACAGCACAGTTACTGAAATTAAAAATATTCTAGAAGGAATCAATAGCAGAATATCTGAAACAGAAGAACGAATCAGTGAACTGGAAGATAAAATGGTGGAAATAACTTCTGTAGAGCAGAATAAAGTAAAAAGAATGAAAAGAACTGAAGATTGTCTCAGAGACCTAAGGGACAATATCAAACACACCAACATTTGAATTATAGGGCTCCAAGAAGAAGAGAAAAAGAAAGGGTATGAGAAAATTTTTGAAGAGATTATAGTTGAAAATTTCACCAACATGGGAAAGGAAAGAATCAATCAAGTCCAAGAGGCACAAAGAGTTCCATACAGGATAAACCCAAGGAGAAACACACCAAGACATGTACTAATCAAACTAACAAAAACTAAACACAAAGAAAGAATATTAAAAGCAGCAATGGAGAAGCAACAAGTAACATACAAGGGAAACCCCATACACTTAACAGCTGATCTTTCAGCAGAAATTCTGCAGGCCAGAAGGGAATGTGGATATATTTAAAGTATTGAAAGGGAAAAATCTACAACCAAGATTACAATACCTAGCAAGAATCTCATTCAAAATTGATGGAGAATTAAAAAGCTTTTCAGACAAGCAAAAGTTAAGGGAATTCAGTGCCACAAAACCCACTTTAACAAATGTTAAAGGGACTTATATAGTCAAGAAATACAAGAGAAGAAAAAGATCCACAAAATCAACCCCAAACAATTAAGAAAATGGCAGTAGAAACATATATATCAATAATTACTTTAAATGTAAATAGATTAAATGCTCCAACCAAAAGACACAGACTGGCTGAATGGATACAAAAACAAGACCCATATATATGTTGTCTACAAGAAACCCACTTCAGACGTCAAGACAGGTATAGACTGAAAGTGAGAGGATGGAAAAATATACTCCATGCAAATTGGAAGCAAAAGAAAGCTGGAATAGCAATCCTCATATCAGACAAAACAGACCTTAAAATAAAGAAGATTACAAGAGATAAGGAAAGACACTACATAATGATCAAGGGATCAATCTAAGAGGAAGATATAACAATTGTAAATATCTATGCACCCAACACAGGAGCACCTCAACACATAAGACAAACACTAACAGACATAAAAGGAGAAATTGACAGTAACACAATAATAGTTGGAGACTTTAACACCCCACTCACACCAATGGACAGATCATCAAAACAGAAAATTAATAAGGAAATACAAGTCTTAAATGATACATTAGATGAGATGGATCTCATTGATATCTTCAGGACATTCCATCCAAATGCAGAAGAATACACCTTCTTTTCAAGTGCATATGGAACATCCTCCAGGATAGACCACATCTTGGGTCACAAATCAAACCTCAGTAAATTTAAGAAAATTGAAATCATATCAAGTACCTTCTCTGACCACAACACTATGAGACTAGATGTCAATTACAAGGAAAAACTGTAAGAAACACAAACACGTGGAGATTAAACAACACATTTCTAAATAACCAACAGGTTACTGAAGAAATCAAAAGGGAAATCAAAAACTTTCTGGAAACAAATGACAATGAAAACACAACAATTCAAAACCTGTGGAATGCAGCAAAAGCAGTTCTATGAGGGAAGTTTATAACAATACAATCCTACCTCAAGAAATAAGAAAACCTCAAGAAATAAGAAAAACATCGAATAGATAACCTAACTTTACACCCAAAATAACTGGAAAAAGAAGAAAAATCCTCCAAAAATTAGTAGAAGGAAAGATATCATAAATATCTGAGCAGAAATATATGAAAAAGAAATGAAAGAAATAATAGTAAAGATTAATAAAACTAAAAGCTGGTTCTTCGAGAAGATAAACAAAATTGACAAGCCTTTAGCCAGGCCCATCAAGAGAAAAAGAGAGAAGAATCAAATCAACAAAATTAGAAATGAAAAAGAAGAGGTTACAACAGACAATGTGAAATATAAAGGATTATAAGAGACTATTATGAACAACTATGTGGCAATAAAATGGATAACCTGGAAGAAATGGACAGATTCTTAGAAAAGTTCAATCTTCCAAGGTTGAACCAGGAAGAAATAGAAACTGTGGACAACCCAATTACAAGCACTGAAATTGAAGCTGTGGTCAGAAATCTCCCCAAAAACAAAAGCCCAGGACCAGATCGCTTCACAGAAGAATTCTATCAAACATTTAGAGAAGAGGTAATGCCTAGCCTTCTAAAACTCTTTCAAAAATTGCAAGGAAGGAACATTTCCAAACTCATTCAACAAGGCCACCATCACCCTGATACCAAAACCAGACAAAGACAACAGAAAAAAAGAAAACTACAGGCCAATATCACTGATGAACATAGACACAAAAATCCTCAACCAAATTTTAGCAAACAGTTTTCAGCAACACATCAAAATGCTCATACTCTATGATCAAGTTGGGTTTATTCCAGGAATGCAAGGATTCTTCAATATGCACAAATCAATCAATGTGATACACCATATTAACAAGTTGGAAGATAAAAACCATATGATCATGTCAATAGATGCAGAAAAAGCCTTTGACAAAATTCAGCACCCATTTATGGTAAAAACTCTTCAAAAAATGGGCATAGAAGGAACCTACCTCAACAGAGCAAAACCATATATGATAAACCTACAGCAAACATTATTCTCAATGATGAAAAACTGAAAGCATTCCCCCTAAGATCAGGAAAAAGACAAGGGTGTCCACTTTCACCACTTAATATTATTCAACATAGTTCTGAAGTCCTAGCTACAGCAATCAGAAAAGCAAAAGAAACAAAAGGAATCCAGATCAGAAAAGAAGTAAAGCTCTCACTCTTTGCAGGTGACTTGATACTATACATAGAAAACCATAAAGGTAGTATCAGAAAATTGCTAGAGTTTATCAGTGAATTTAGCAAAGTTGCAGGATACAAAATCAGTATACAGAAATCTCTTGCATTTCTATATACTAACAATGACAAATCAGAGAGAGAAATTAAGGAATCAATCCCACTCACCATTGCAACAAAAAGAATTAAATATCTAGGAATAAACTTACCTAAGGAGACAAAAAACTATACACAGAAAATTATAAGACACTAATGAAGGAAGTCAAAGATGACATAAACAGATGGAGAGGTATTCCATATTCCTGGGTAGGAAGAATCAATATTGTGAAAATGATTATACAACCAAATGCAATCTACAGATTCAGTGTGATCCCTATCAAATTACCAATGGAATTTTTCACAGAACTAGAACAAAAATTTCACAATTCATATGGAAACACAAAAACACCAAATAACCAAAGCATTCCTGAGAAAGAAGAATGGAGCTGGAGGAATCAACCTTCCTTACTTCAGATTATACTACAAAGCTACAGTCATTAAACCAGTATGATACTGGCATAAAAACAGAAATATAGACCAATGGAACAAGATAGAAAGCCCAGAAATAAATCCAAGCACCTCTGAGTACCTTATATTTGACAAAGGAGGCAAGAATATACAATGGGCAAAGACAGCCTCTTCAATAAATTGTTCTGGGAAAACTGGACAGCTACATACAAAAGAATGAAACTAGAACACTTCCTAATACCATACACAAAGATAAACTCAAAATGGATTAAAGACCTAAATGTAAGACCAGAAACTATAAAACTCTTAGAGGAAAACACAGGCAGAACACTTGATGACATAAATCAAAGCAAGATCCTCTATGACACACCTCCTAGAGTAATGGAAATAAAACCAAAAGTAAACAAGTGGGCCATGATTAAACTTAAAAGCTTTTGCACAGCAAAGGAAACTATAAGCAAGGTGAAAACATAACTCCCAGAATGGGAGATAATAATAGCAAATGAAACAACTGACAAAGGATTAATTTCCAAAATATACAAGCAACTCATACAACTCAATGCCAGAAAAACAAACAACCCAATCAAAAAGTGGGGAAAAGACTTAGATATTTCTCCAAAGAAGACATACAGATGGCTAACAAACACATGAAAAGATGCTCAACATCACTCATTATTAGAGAAATGCAAATCAAAACTGTAATGAGATATCACCTCACACCGGTCAGATGGTCATCATCAAAAAGTCTACAAACAATAAACTGGAGAGAGTGTGGAGAAAAGGGAACACTCTTGCACTGTTGGTGGGAATGTATATTGATATAGCCACAGTGGAAGACGGTATGGAGATTCCTTCAAAAACTAGGAATAAAACCACCATATGACCCAGCAACCGCACTCCTAGGCATATACCCTGAGGAAACCAACATTGAAAAAGACACATGTTTCCCATTGTTCATTGCAGCACTATTTATAATAACTAGAGCACAAAAGCAACCTAGATGTCCATCAACAGATGAGTGGATAAAGAAATTGTGGTACATATACACAATGGAATATTACTCAGCCATAAAAAGGAACACATTTGAGTCAATTCTGATGAGGTGGATGAACCTACAACCTATTATACAGAGTGAAGAGACTCAGAAAGAGAAAGGTAAATATCGCGTTCTAACACATATATACACAATCTAGAAAAATGGTACTGAAGAATTTATCTACAGGGTAGCAATGGAGAAACAGATGTAGGAATAGACTTACAGACCTGGGCAGAGGGGAGGAGAGGGTGAGATGTATGGAAAGAATAACATGGAAACATATTACTATATGTAAAATAGATAGCCAACTGGAATTTGCTGTATGGCTCAGGAAACTTAAACAGGGGCTCTGTATCAATCTAGAGGGGTGGGATGGGGAAGGAGATGCGAGGGAGGTTGAAAAGGAAGGGGATATACATATATATACCTGTGGCTGGTTCATGTCGAGGTTTGACAGAAAACCACAAAATTCTGTAAAGTAATTATAAAAATAAAAAACCTCAACATTCTTTCTTTCCTCTTCTGAGTAATTTAAAAGAAAATAGTGTTTGCTTTTTATTGAAATGATACATCTTCATCTCTTATTTATCCTTGTCTTCTTCCTCTCCCCCTTCCCCCTTCTCCTTGACCCTCCCTCTTCTTTGTCCATCCTCTTTTACTTCCTTTTGCTTTTAGCTCTTCCATCCTTCTTTTCTCTTTTTCCTTTTTCTGAGACCACACTCATAACTTTGAATATTAAGTCCACTCCAAGCAGTCTTTATCTCCCTGATGCTCTCTTCAGTGATCTACAAAAGCTGTACTTATTCCTCTGCACTCACTAATGATCTATCCATACTATTCACACCACTTTAAGTTAGACACCTTTAAAATCCCAGTTTACATAGCTATTATTATTTTCCTCATTTTTAAAATGTAAAAGCTTGAACTAATTCTTTACTGTGTATGCCTTCATGTACTGACAAATTCCAAGTCATATTTATCCAATAAACCTTTACTGAGGAAATAATTGTATTGCAATCATTGTATCAGTTGCTCCTGTAGACTGCGATTCTACAATATGAGTAATAGCACATTGCTCTGAAATCACCTGACCTGGGATTCTAACCCTACATTTAGTTCTGCAATGGTGACTGGTGACACAGCTTCTATCTCAGTTGAGTACTGTTTGTCAAGAAAATGATGAAGTCTCCTCTCCTTCTGACCACAGCTTGGAAATGTTCTCTGGTTTAAAGGATCCATATAACTAATTTGGGTCCACATAGAAAGTAATCTGCCAATTTAAGATCCTTAACTTAATCACATCTGCACAGTCCTCTTAGTCATTAAGATACGCACAGTTTCCAGGAATTGGAATGTGGACTCTTTGGCAGGAGTGAGCCATTATTCTGCCTACTGCAGGGGTCTTAGCTAATGTTTATATCACGGTGGAGATCTAATCACTTCTGAGAATATCCCTCCAAATAAGTATACCTATCTACTTCTGTTTTGCCTCATTTGCCTTTCTTGTCTTCAAACAGGAAAGTAAGGACTGTCACTGGTCAAAGGGATTTGAAAACCAAGATTGCCAACAGTACTATGGGTGAATGAAGAGAATGAAAATAGAGACAACTGGGTCAATAAACTTTTAATATAAACATACCATATGTCTTAAATTGTTGACTAAATGCATTTATATGCTTCAAAATTTAGAAAAAAATAATGAAAAGATATGTAGTGAAAGTACCCCCCGAGCTGCTCCACCTTTAACACAGGCATTAGGTTCTTGTACGTCCTTTAACAGTTTATTTTCACATATACAGCAAATATAAATACATATTCCTATCTTTCTCTTTATCACCTAAAGGAGAACATTTCTATGCATGCAACATGTATATAATATACACACACGTGTATATTACTAAATAAAAACTGTTTCCTTTCTATTTAATTCCAATATGTACTTAGGCTTATTTTTATGCCATGGATTGTCTGTTTACTCATGTCCCAGACCACAGAATTTTAAATAATCAGACTGAAAGATATGTTTTAATATCTGGTTGCCATTGTCTTCCCTTATTGCTCTTTTTTTTCAGATGTTTCACTTTTTTCTTATTTGTTTATCTTATAAAGTTTAATATCAACTTGCTTGTTTAACAAAAACCTGTTTGGTTTGATGAAATTTATAAATTTATTTAGGGAGAATCGAAAACATTATTGAGTCTTCCTATTCAAGGATATAGTATTCCTTTCTACTTATGTGTCAATAGTTTTTGCACTAGGTTTATTAAATAAAATGTATAGAGTATTAAGGGTATTAAGGGCTTCCCCAGTGGCTTTGTAGTAAAGAGTCCACCTGAAATGCAGGAGACATGGGTGTGATCCCTGGGTTGGGAAGATCCTTTGGAGAAGGAAACGGCAATCCACTCTAGTATTCTTGCCCGGAGAATTCCATGGA
Source organism: Muntiacus reevesi (assembly GCF_963930625.1). Classification (NCBI taxonomy): domain Eukaryota; kingdom Metazoa; phylum Chordata; class Mammalia; order Artiodactyla; family Cervidae; genus Muntiacus; species Muntiacus reevesi. The sequence goes on along the minus strand of NC_089254.1, from coordinate 49,842,543 downwards.
CAGAGGATCCATGTGGGCCACAGTCCCTGGGGTTGCAAAGAATCAGACACAACTGCCACGACTGAACACACACACACACAAATTATTAATAGAAAGAGGCAAGGTGTTATTGGGGATTGTTGGGTATTCACAGACAGTGTGGAAAAAGTATTAAAAAGGTAAACATAGGGACTACTATATGTTTAATACTAATAAAAAAAAGATCCCTCTGGAAGCTATTTGAGAACAGTATGCCTCAGTTTACCATCTCAGTATCCTTCTTCCTCCTACACCTCCTCTTCACACTCCCACACACTAAGTACTTTCTTATTTTGGGCAGAGAAAAAGTCCTCTGACCAAGTGCCTGAATAACTTGTATCCTGCTTGAGAAAGAAGTAAGATTTTAAGGCTAATTACTCCAAATAAATCTAAATTGTCTAACCTCAAAGAGTTATACTAAAAGCATTCATGAGTTCTCTAACCAATCATAGTAGTCTAACTGATTGCCTCTACTTAAAGAATCCTCTCCCTTCTCTTTCTCACTTCTCCTTCTTGAACAAGGCCAGCCCCCACATGGCCTTTAGATTTCAGGTTTCCTGAGGCTGATCCAGATACCCTGACTGCATGGGGTTGCAAATCGTCGGACAAGACTGAGCGACTGAACTGAACTGAACTGAACTTCCATAGCACACTTAATCCTGCCAGCACAGCACATCACATACTACGCCTTACTGAAAGATCATCTTTTATAGTCCCCTTATCAAAAACCACTGTTCTTTGGGGAGATATTTATTAAAGAAAGAGTGAATGAGTAAGTGGATGGATTCTAGAGTAGAACATGTCTCTATATCCATTGTTGTAGCTTTTGATATTATTTTCACTTCTGGAACTGATTTTTTAAATAAACTGAAAGAAGACACATACTTATCTCACTGCAGTTGAAAGAACAGACAAAGAGAGATCGGAAGAGATGCATTTCAATGAATGGTCACAGCTTTGAGTGAGCACCATATCATTATCTGAAGAATCTGACACTTGCACACTTTCTTTACCTACAGTTGACCATCATTTAATCATTTATTAATAAAACAGCATGATAAGCAAGACACTGTCTTAAATAATGTGAGATACAGAGGAAGCTAAGGTATAATTTTTGCTTAAAATGCCCATTCATCTACTGAAGAAGGGAATATATGCATGGCTGTGAAAAGCAGCAATACAAAGATAGATTTTAAGTAGCAGCTAGCTGCTATAGCCAGCAAGGACCATAACAATGGTAACAGTTGATTGGGGTGGTGAGAAAAACTCTTGAAGTAGGAAAACGTTGCTGCAAACAATACCATAGTCAAGATTACAATTTATTTGCTGACACAAGAGAAAGGTGATGCTATAGAAGTTGAAAGAACTAACTATTGATTTGAGGGCCTAGGTAGAAAAGGCAATTCATGTACTCAAAAAAAAATTAAAGAAAAGTTAATTCATATGTATCTGCTTTTTATATCTACCAATGAATAAGTAGAAATTTAATGCCAGAATGAATAAGGTCTCAGGGGTCCCCTCTTCCTGTCCTTAGGAATATTAGAATGGGTTTTATACAACTACACACTACTTCTAACATAGAGTGATTATAAAGTCTTAAAGGACTTAGAAACCTACTTGTTCTATGTAATTATATGAAATAAGTATTTTTGAAGAGATAATTGTATAATGCAAATACTATTTTTCTCCACAGAAACACACAGCATCACCTTTCACTTGTATAAGCAAATAAATTATAATCTTGACTATGGTATTGTTTGCAGCAATTTAATTTTTTCTGAATATAGCTCTTATTCTATTATAATGCTTGAATGATTCACATGCAATGTTTCCAATCCAGTTTTCTTGGCTTGTGAAACTTTTTAACGAAATGTTAGCATTTGCAGGCACCAGATGTTTTGACATAAGGAGAAGCAATATGTAAATTTTAATCCATGCTAGGAACAATAGCCTGCAGGCACCTTTTTCTTATTACATGAATTATATACTTAACCACATTGTGGTCGATCCTATCAAAATCATCACCACCTAGAATGTTGTACTCTTATTTATGGTCTTGCCAATTAATGAAACCAATATATATTTAACATGATGTGTATCCAGTGCTTAACCAATAAACCTTATTGTATTTTACCACTTAACCAACCCACAGCTAGAACTCTGCAGGTGATAATAATAATAACTTTTTAGGTGGGTTTCACTATTCATTTTGGTGGTCAACAAAATCAATGCTTGTATTATATCTAAGTTGTTTGCAGCTGCCCATCTCACTTAACAAAAATGTTAAAACATGCTACAACTTTCTTCATCTTTTCCATCTTTTTGACTCAACTCTGAATAAGGAGTGTGTGTGTGTGAGTGTGTGTGTGAGTGTGTGTGTGTGTGTGTGTGTGTGTGTGTGTCTGCATCCCTTTCGAGAAGAAGAAATCTGGGGGGCTTCCCAGATGGTGCAGTGATAAAGAATTTGCCTACCAGTGTAGGAGATACAGGAGGCACCGGTTCGATCCCTGGGTCAGAATGATCCCCTGGAGAAGGAAATAGCAACCCACTCCAGAATTCTTGCCTGGAAAATTCCATGGACCGAGGAGCCTGGTGGGCTGCAGTCCATGTGGTCGCCAAAGAGTCAGACACGACTGAGTTGCACTGCCTCTCTTCTCTCTCTCAGCTGTTGCCTAGCTGTAGGCTCCAATAAAAAGTAACAAGGGGCTAGTGATACAGAACCCGTCTGCCAATGCAAGAGACTTAATAGAAGAGGGTTCAATCCCTGGGTTGGGAAGATCCCCTGGAGAAGGAAATGGCAACCCACTCCAGTATTCTTGTCTGGAGAATCCCAGGGACAGAGGAGCCTGGTGGGCTGCCGTCTGTGGGGTCGCACATGACTGAAGCGACTTAGCAGCAGCAGCAGCCTGGAGTAATGACAACGCATCCCAGTATTCTTACCTGGAAAATTCCATGGACAGAGTCTGGTAGGGCCACAAAGAGTCAGTCACAACTGAGCACGCGCGCGCGCGCGCACACACACGCACACACACACACACACACACACACACACACACACACGAATAAAATGTTCTTGTATGTGGAGTCATTCCTAATATCAAGAGATAAGAACACTTTTTTATAAGCTCCCACATAGGCAGAGATGCACTTATACTCAAACACACTGCATATGTACATATACATACAACAAACAATCAAGTATAGAACCCATTCAGTTATCCTTTTTTCTGTCTAGACAGTGTCAAAAGATCATCCTAAATTACCTTTACCTCATTAGGTTGGTTATTACTTTCCACACAGAAATTATTATATTTTTGATCAGTATTTTTAGCATTGATAATGCATTAAGAAAAAAATTTATCTGATATAACATTTTTAAAAAAATCAATGAATCTATATTTAAACATAGAATAGCATTTTATAGTCAACTCAGAGCCATCCTGTTTTATCATTTTATAGGCAGGTATGTAGAAAAAAATTCACAAACATGGTATTAAATATTAGAAGTCTTAACATTTAACTGAAATTCTTATTAATTTCATTATCAAGGGATAGGTCTAGTCAATACCAATTAGCAGTTTTAAAATGTTTTACATATTAAAGTACAGTATTCTATTTATCCTAGATTGTCTGGGGACTATCTAGAATATTAAAAGATTTCACAGAGTTTCTTAGTAATTTCATTGCTGCAATTATGCCTGCTAGCAATTTTGCAGCATTTTGATAAATATTTTTCATAAATCAAAACCACAACAGCATGAAGAAGCAGATGGTAGGAAACTATATTGAAAAATGTAACAATCACTTTCATTAATAAGGAAATATTGGCTTACTCTTTTCAGCATGGACTATCAAGTAAGCAGTTGTCAGTTGTGAAGTCTCAGGGCTGCTAAGTATCCTTTTAGATGATTACCCCACATTCTGTATTTTTCAGTGCAGTTTATGTACAAAGTCAGAACAAAAAGTATATTAAAGCATTTAACAATTCTATGCTTTCATTTTATCTATATATACATATGCAGAGAAAATATTGGTTCATTTTTTACAGTATGTGTACAAAGATTCATGTATGTATCAGAGAACACCAGTGCTATTTTCTTAGAAAATAAGACATATTACTTTGCTATTAAAAATGAAAAATAGCAATAGTTATAAATTCTACAGTCTTATTATACTAACAATGTTTTCTTGATCTAACCAATGTTAGATTAAAATTATAGGAATATTATTTCAGTTATTCAAATATATAAAATGCTATTAAAGTCAAAGATTTTTAACTACGTTGTTATTATTAAGATTAAATCACTGAATCAAATTTAACATTTTATGCCATAAGCAACTTCAATGCTCTTAGATAAGATCCTTGAATTTAGTTAACTTTTAAACTTCAGTATTCATGAAATAAAGAATAATATAACTGGTTGCATATAATTCTTTCAGCACATTTTGCATATTTTCTATTTTATCTGTTACATATAATCACTAGCTTTAAATGTCATACAAATAAAATTTATTTCTGTGGAAAAAAGCAGCATTGAGAATACAGAATTTTTTTAAACAAAATGGTAGTGTAGGAATAGGAGAGGTAGAATTGGAAACACAAAAGTCTTTAACTTTATTCTTGAAGCATGTTAGATAAATGTAGGGAAAAAAGACATGTAACTGAAGATTTCATCAGTTTAAAACACAATAGAAATCTGAATATGTAGAAATACCTACACAAATCCCTTTACAACAAAAAGATTAAAAGTTCCCTTTTATGTATAAAGCAGCAGATAAAGTATTTCATCATTAAACTGGTTGAATCCAGTGGGAAGTTTTTTAATGAAAATAATTATTTTTGGATAATCTCCTATATACTAAAATACTCTATGACTCTCACAGAAAACAAAAGTAGCACAGAGAAATTTTAAGAAAACTATTTTTATCAGATTTTAAATACTTAATATACAAATTAGAAATCATACAAATGATAAAATATTGATGTATACAATGAATAATGATTACAGGAAGATTGTAAGATGCATTAGATATGCAACACTCTAAATTTTGTGTTAAGTATTTATTAAGTAAATGTAATGAAATCACTGTATATGTAATTTACACTAAATCAAATTTACATCTTGTACTTATCAACAAGCAGGGCACCAGAAGGGCAAATGATGTAATTCCATGTAACAGATATAGGCTGTGCCATTACCAACACTGAAGCAAAATTCAGTTCTTCAGGTATTTTCAAGAGACCCAGATGGCGGATCTAGTGTTGATAACATAGCAAACTGATTAATTGATTCCAGTTTTCATCTCCATCTTAGACCTTATAAGGTAGGTAAATATCAGCCTAGAGATATTATAAAATATCAAAATTCCACAATATCAGAAGAGTAAAAAATATTTTCATGATAGTTTGAAGTATAAGAAAATTCCAGTATGACTCAATCTATCAAAACAAAGAAAAAATACATTATATTTTACCTTGTGAAATCTAACTTCTCCCTTGACATGAAGGTAAATGAGCATACCAAATAAAAAAACTCATTGTGTTTATTCTTTAAAGAAAGAGCTACTAAATATTTTATTTACAGTGATGTGAGTGGCAAAGAATGAGTTTAAAAAGTAGAGGAAGGCTGTTTCTCAATGTTCCCAGTCCATCTGGCTACTTATTACTTAGAACTTTTGCACTCACACATAGAAAGCGATAGCCACTGACTTCACATCTGTAAACTGAGGAAATATTATCTGTATATATATATTCTCCAGTTATGAGGAAAATTCAAGAAGAAAGGACACTGAAAAGAAAAAACATACAGAAAGCTACATCTACTTGTAAGCGGTCCTTGTTATTTTAAGATAATTAGGAGTTGGAAGGGTTGTTTAATGTGAATCCAGGGAAAGGAAGCCAATACTTCAGAGAAAAAAGATTGCACGGGACCTTATCTTCAAAAATAAATAAAAATAATATTTAAATTGTTTTATTTCATTTTAACCAAGTTTTTATTATGATAGCAATTATATAATTATTTGCATGAACAAGGCTTGGTTAAATTATGTATTAATAATGCAATGATAGCTGATGTTTATTGTGGTAAAATTATTTTAGACAATATATCTGTTTTACTGTTGTACATGGGCTGCCCTGGTGGCTCAGAGGGTAAAGGATCTGCCGGCAGTGCAGGAGACCTGGGTTCAATCCCCAAGTAGGGAAAATGCCCTGGAGAAGGAAATGGCAAACCACTCCAGTACTCTTGCCTGGAAAATTCCACAGATGGATAAGCCTGGTAGACTATAGTCCATAGGATTACAAAGAGGTGGCACACAACGGTGCAACTTCACTTCTCCTAAACCAAATGCACTGTTGTACATCCCATTTCTGCAAAAATATTATAGGCATCAATTTTCCTAAGGATCATTTTGATTCTTAGATATTCAAATAATTTGCCTGTGAATTTATATTCTCTCTACTTTGATAAATATATACATACATATAACTTTAAAATATAATTGTCAGATACTTGTGATATCTAATTATCTAATTATGGCTCAGAGAAACTGAGCCATAAATGTGTAAATATATAACAGAGGCATATATATAACAGGGGTTGTTAGAAAGGGTCTATTTTATAAGTGAATTCACAACTTCTTTAGTGAAAGCAACTAGTGTTTCGTATACTTTCACTTACCAATGCAACTTTATCATTTCTGGAGCTTGGATAATAATATTCAGATAACTAGGGCTCCTTCTTCCCTCATTACATATGACCTTAACTGTACTCTTTGCTCTTGATGTGAGAATTTTTCATCTGGGATCCAAGGAGGTATACAGGAGATCCCACAAAACTCTTAATGCATATAAATTTAGGGCTGCATATATAAACTCTGCATTTTTCTAGGGAGAAGGTCTATAACTTTCCATAAATTCTCAAGGCCTTCAAAAGTTAAGAACTAAAATTAATTTTTTAATCTACTTCAGTTGATTGTGACAAAACACTATCTTTTACTCTGTCTTTAAAATTCCATTACCTATTTCACAATCCCCTAATAGCTATTATAATCTGCAAGTAGCAGCAAATATTACCTTTTCCAGCAAATATTGCCTCTACCAGATCTCTCTCATCCAGACTCTACCATCTGTGTCAAGCCATTCAACTAGCCAAGATTATGAGAAATGGCTTTCAGGTCTGAGTAGTAGTATTTTAGCAGAATGGAAAATAATGACAAATTAATGACATCAATAGTGTAATTTTTCTAGAATATGAAGAAATTATAATAATGTATAAAATTAGACAGAAATTAGCCTCTGTCTAGAATGATGTGTTTTTCATTGACTCTAAGATATATTCCTTCTCTATGATTTGCAATGTTAAATTATCAACTCAGATAATAAAGTAGAATTTTAAAATAAAGTATAAAATGGTATCACCAATTTAATGGACATAAGTTTGAGCAAACTCCAGGAGATAGAAAAGGACAGGGGAGCCTGGCTTGCTGCAGTCCATGAGGTGACAAAGAGTCGGACATGACTTAGCAATTGAACAATATAATGTTCTCAAATTCTTGAGGAAATGTATCTTGTTCTTTCTTTCACGTGACCTATTTCAGATGAATTTATGTATCTGGCTTTGATGACTATTCCTATAATTAAGAGTATTTCCATGTCAAAAAGTGAAAATTATTTCAAATCTCCAAACTCTGAATTGGTGCTATAAACCAAGCCTGAGATAATTAATACACCATAAGGATTTAGTATTTGTCCACTTTAATTAGCAATAAGTCTCAAATTTTGTGATGATGTATTTTTCATGTGAGTAAAACCTGAAGCATCCTTTCAAAAATTTATCCCAAAGTTAGTATTCATGAAAGACTACATCTCAATCATAGTAATACACAGCAGCATTTTAGTTTTTAGACTTCTTCTTCCTGGTAAAAATATATATATATATATATATATATATATATATATATATATATATATTTCTACTACATTATTTCATCTTGGTTTTCAAAGAGACTTTCATAAGCTGTTGCCAACAGTTTTCATGATTCCCAACAGACGTCTTCTAGATCTCTCTAATGAATGTCTCATGAAGATACTTTCCCAACATATACTCATTTTATCATTTAGTTGATATTATTCTCCTGAATAGCCTCCCCTCCACCAATATGCTTTTTAAAAGAAGTTTTAAATTCTGTTCTTCCCACACACTTTTGGGATTGTCCAACTTTCATTTGTATTTTTTCTCAACTTTGGTATTTGCAGTTTATACTGCACCATGTAGACTTTAATTTTAAAAGTCTTCTATCTTTTGTTTTGTTTTCTTATGCAGTCTTGTTAACTCCCTGAGGAGTAAGACCATATCTTGCTCATCTGTTCTATATTTTCATAAAACTTATTACAGGTTTCAGTACCTCTCCCTAAATGCTCATTGATCAGGTGATTATTCATGCAGGTCTAACACAGAGCAATATTCCTGGTAAGTCAATTCCCAAGCTTTTGAAGAAGCTCAAGAGAGAAAAAATTGAGTAAATCACCATAGCTATAAATGTTCTTAATAAATGCTAACAAAGATCATAAGGTACTTTAAGTACCTATAGGAATAGCGCTATATCTTTTACTCAGAGCTGAGTGTAATAAGAAAGCTTTTCTGTTTTACTAATTATTTTGTCAGTTGGCAATCCAATTTTCAGTATTTCATGAATTTGAAGGAAAACTGTATCAACTAGTTGATTTAAATCCAGTTTTTGAAACAGTGGTAAGTGTTATTTAACAAATTAACAAACTATCCTATTAGGTGGACTTTCAATATTTTATTTGCTGAGACTGATTATCCAATATCTCTTCTTGATGAAGCAAAAATGATTTAGTATGTAATTTCAGATGCTGACTAGAAAATCAGAAGAATGAAGGGGAATAAAGAACATATATTTCCTCCATTTTGTACCTGTTTGGGGGAGTACATTTGTGTGAAGTGATATGATATAATTCCAACCAATATTCTTGAGGAAAAGATTCAGTGTGTTCCTTTTCTGGACTGTGCGTGTCTTCTCTATGAATATGCAAAGAAGATTTTAGAATTTGTGTAATTGAACTGACGAAGGGAATTTGAGTCTTTAGAATCCAAAGTTTTTATAAATTTTCTGTTTTATTGTGGAAAATTCTAGAGTTTATTATAGATTTACTCTTCAATTATAAGTGGTAAATAATCTATCATTTATTTAGTTCCTCTACAAGGCTTGAACTTTAGACAACATATCCACCAGACAATGTAGAAAGGCAATGAACCACCAGATTGTTGATCTTCATTCTTGAAAACTAATGTAGTCAGATCTTGAATAGGAAAGAGATGAAAGTAAGGAAGCAAACGTTTGCATGTTTCAAAAGGAAGAAAACATTTGTATGTTTCAGAAGGTTTATTCTTGCAGTCTGTTAGTTCCAATAGCTCATCATCAAGTGACTACTTTTAAAACATCAGTAGAAAGCTATTTCTCTTGTTGTGCCTCTTTCCAGAAAAACAAAATTCAAGTAGATTTGGACTTAGTGGTCAAAGAGGAAAAAAAAAACTTTTTTTCTGTCAATAATTCTTCAACACTGTGTTTGTTCTTCCTGAAATTCTGCTGTTTCTAACCAATCGGTGTTTCATGACCAATATATTCCTTTCAGAAAAATTAAGCGAGAGAAATGTATGAAACAAGAATGTAATTGCATAGCACCAGCACAAAATTTCTTCCCAGTTGATCAATTGAGCCTGTTTATTTTTTTTATAACTCATCACCATCTTCTGAGCTAAAGCTACTTCTTCTACTGCTCTCTTTAGAAACTGCAGGAGAGGTGGCAGAGAGCAGAGGATCTGTTCCAAATGGAGATACTGTCTCATCCAGTAGCATGCTATCCAGTCTTTGCTCCTCTTTCAAAGCTGCGCTAAACGATAAATCTGTGAAGTGTGACAAAGGATCAGAGAAGGCCATCGCTTGATCACAGAGTTCAGGGCTTGTCCCCTGAGACAGAACCAATTGTTGGCAACAGTCTCCTGAATTCTGCTCTAGATGGGTCTGTTGTTTGGTGATGTGAGCACCTAAATCAACTGTGACAAGTGAAGCCAGGGTTGGCAGACCATGAGCACGAGCCTGTATTTCTAGTTCCTGCAATATCAAACAAGAAGAGTTAAATAATGACTTTGATAGTAAACTCAACTCTAGAGAATAAGTCTGAAATAGATCTAACAAGCACTCAACATGAAGAGTGGTATAAATTAGAAATATTCTTTGCAAATAATAGAGTGTGGTATGTTTCTAATGCCTGAAAAATAATCCTGAGGAAAATACTCAGATTTCTAAAACAATTCCTCCCCCATTTGTTCATTAAAAGAATACATGACATATAATGGTCTCACAGTGGCTCAGATTACAAGACAACTATTTGGAGATAGTGAAAATCTTTCAGTCATTCTTCCTGATTAATTTCTCAATATAAGACCATTTTATGGAAACAAGTGTTTTACCTGGCAATGAGCTTGTTCACATATTAAAGAAAAAATCTTGAGAGTTACGAAAACCTATATTTTGAGATTTGCGTCACATAAGAAGATGACGCATGACTTAATATAAACTAGCACAATATTCCTTAAGGCTACAAAATCCATAGCAGTGTTACTAAAGAAATAAAAGAGGGAGAGGAAAATTTAATGTCCAATATTATCCAAGGAAACAAAGATCCTATTTACTATTATTTTTTGACTGGGATAATATTTGTGTGTTTATAAAATTGGTTCTATTTTATGCATTTTGCAATTAGTTATTGTCATTCCTTATATATTTTAAAGCCAGCTTGATCCTAGATTTCTAATCAAAACCTAATTGAATCAGTCTAATTTGTGAACTTCTAAAAGGCAATAAAAATTATCCTTGAGAAGGAAAAAAAAACAATTGTTAGTAAGAAAAAAAAAACACGACCAATGAATAGAACTGATGATGGATAAGTCATATGTAAGGTACATGGTTCATGGCAATGTTCTTATGAAAACCTGAATGCGGAGTAGAAGGCGCCTGTTAGCCTGCTCTAATTTCTTCTGTCTGTGTTCTAATTCTTGAGCTCTCTGTTGTTCTTTTTGTAGCCACTTGATGTACTCCACTGATGCTTTTAGAATGGTTCCTTTGTTCCAGCGCATATCACTGTAGAACGGAGAGATAACCTTTTCACAATTGTGCATGTCAGCAGAATTCATAAGAACTCACAAAATCTTTTACATTAATATGAAATAATGATTTACATGACTATTATTCACTCTTAGATATTATTGCTTCTGAATAGAAATTTTAATAGAATAGTTAAGAAGCCCTTATATAGTAAAATTAATCCCAGAATGAAAATAAGTGTCAAAAGAAAGTAATAAAGTGACTTTTTGTGGGAGAGCTAAATGCAATATCATGATTCTACCATTACAGTTTTTATATTTTTAGTGAAAATTGCTTTTATTATTAACTCTGAGATTAAAATCTATGTGCAGTATTTCTGCATTAATGAACTAGGAAATGTACATTACTGAAGACTTAAGCCTAAATTTTTTAAGATCATTTCATATGTACCAATCTTTTAACCTACTTTCTATAAGGTTGCTTTTATGCTTCCAGGGAAAAAAAATAAGGTCCCATGTCTGTCCTGAATGGTGATCCTGAATAATTGTGAAACAAATCATTTTGGCAACTTTATGCAATAGAGCAAAACTTTCTAGATTCATAAGGCAAATTTTTCCACAAAAAAAAAGCATCAACACATTTTTTTATAAAAAGCTATATATCTATTTTTAAATAAGTTTATGATAAGTAAATACAGTTAAACATTGCTGATAATCTTCAGGCTGTAGCATAGAAAAATATTTTATTAAAACTTATTTTTAAACAAGAAAAATGATAAATCCAGAATTAAAGAACTGGATACTTATTTTAATGTCTAAAAACATATTTCAATCAATCTAATACTATCTGACAAATGGTAGTATGTATGGACAATAAGGCCAAGCTAATTGCTAAAAGTTAATCAAAATCGTTGAAAAATCTGGGTGAATTTTCAACTTAGAATAATGAGATTTGTTTTGATACAACAGAAAGTAAGCTTGTAGGGAAATTTTTAAAAGACATTACACTGCATGTGATTTTAGTTTATGTGATCTACGTGAAATATATGCAACTTAATATGTATTTACTAAGTACTCAGAAGTAGAAAAATATAGTTTGAAAAATCTGACTGGTATATGCCTCATAATTTTGTTTCATTTCTTCTCATGGGAAGAAAAAATTAGAAGGACAGAAGAAATACGATGAAAACAATATCCTAGTCAACTTTGAAATTTAAGGTACTGTTTATTTAGGTCTAAAATAATATTTGAAGTTTTGGTAGAAAACACACAATGGTACTTCCTTGGTGGTCCAGTGGATAAGCAGTCACCTTCCAAAGATACAGGTTGGATCTCTGGTCAAGAAACTAAGATCCCACATTCTGTGAGGCAACTAAGCCCTGCACACCACAACTGAGACCTGATGCAGCCAAATCAATAAATGTGATCAATTGCTTCAGTTGTGTTCAAATCTTTGCAACCCCATGAACTGTAGCCCGCCAGGCTCCTCTGTCCATGGGATTCTCCAGGCAAGAATATTGGAGTGGGTTGCCATGCCTTCCTCCAGGGGATCTTTCCAACCCAGATATCAAATCCATGTCTCTTGTGTGGATTCTTTACCACTGAGCCACTGGGGAAGCCCAAATCAATCAATCTTATTTTTTAAAAAGGAAAACACACAAAAAGTTTTCCTACAATATCTATTTGTTGTCATTTCACTAAATTTTTAAAAGTTCACTCTATTTTAAAGCCAATTTAATGTACGAGATTTCATCCTAAAATATTTTGTCTTCCAAATATATTAAGGAAATATATTAATTATATCTCCCAAGATAATTTCAAGCAGCTAGGCATTAAAAACATTATATATGACAGTATACTATAGACACTAACACAAAGACTTGCCTAAGGAGTGAATGTTGATAGTGGCTTATCATTTTCTACAACATAATTTATTTTGAAGAACTTAAATCTTTGAGGAAGTTAAAACCTTGAATGTCTGTAGTGTTAAAGCAGGTACTAGAAATATGTAAGTTAGAGTAGGAATGCTGCCAGGCAAAACTATGGAAATGTATGACCTGTTGTCATCTTAGGAGTACACATCCACTTAAAAGCATTACAAAAATAAAAAAGAAAGCAAACATCATGAGAGGTCTGATTTTTCTTCCTTTGATCAACATTTTATAACTTCTGATTTAGAAAGTCTTGTTAGGTCTCATTTACTACTTCAACTGACATTCTAACACAAGAGCAGAAGAAAGTTTTGACTGTAGAAGATAAAAAAAATCAGTTTAGTAGGAAAAAAAAAAAACCCTTAGGTTTATATCTTAAAAAGTAGTAAAAAAAATAAAGTAGAAAAAATAATAATTTGATAGCACAATGCATGCTCTGCTAGCATTTTTATATTTACATTTATGATTTTTGTAAATATGATTAATAAAAAGCACATATGAAGTAGATCACTAACACATATCTGTAGAAATGCTTTACCTTTTTATTTGTTAGTTCTGTTTGGTTTTATTTTTCACTAATAGTTAAGATATTATCATTCCCTGGTAGTGTGTTTTTCATTTCATATTCTCAACATATTTATCTCAACTATAACTGTTTACTATTTTTTTCCCTTCTGACCATACTATTTTGATCCAGCAAAGAAGAAGTACAAATTTCTGAAAATTTTTGATACACAAAAATAGCGCCTTCATAGAATTCAAAATGCCTTCAGGTATTAGCTTTCATTTCCTAAACCAAGTGAAAGTGAAAGTCACTCAATCTTGTCCAACTCTTTGCAACCCCATGGACTACAGAGTCCATGGAATTCTTCAGGCCAGAATACTGGAGTGGGTAGCCTTTCCCTTCTGCAGGAGATCTTCCCAACCCAGGGATCAAACTGAGGTCTCCCCCATTGCAGGCAGATTCTTTACCAGCTGAGCCACAAGGGAAGCCCTTACTAAACCAAATCCTAAGTTTGTTCCAGTCACGAGCTGGAAAGGCACTCAGAACCTTTTTAGAACTGCTGGCTAGTTAGAAGAGGGAAACAGGGCCCAAAACGGCAGTCCAAAACAGTGGTCAAAAACAGTTATGGGAGAACATACTGACACTCCTTTCCCTGATTCGAGCCCGAGGTCATGCTTCATTTGCATGATGTCTTACCCACTTCCCTGACTGCTATCTGGTTCATGCCTCATTGGCATGAAGCGCAACCAATCAAGCCCCCAGAACTACCAAAGAGGAAGTAACAAAAGATATAAAGAGGGAAACTGAGCCAGGTCAAGACCACTCTTATGGGGGTTGGTCCACTCTCATGTCTGGAGAGTGTACAAGACAAGAATGGAAGAAGAACTGACCCAGTAGAACCAAAGCTTCAGAGTTCTTTCTGCTTGCCCAAATGCATGTGTTTAGAAGTTGGGCCCTAGCTCTCTTCTCTCTATTTAGCACAGTTTTTGCAAATTTGTAGTTTTCCCACTCTCAAATGCATCTGCCATAAGAAAAGTGTTTTCTATTGTGACCTAGGGTATTCTTTGTACATAAAACTGCAACAAAGTTTTCATGAGGTATTACTATCCTCCTAATATGTATAATATATAATACTTTTTATTTCCAGTGCCTACATATGATATGATATAATAGAATTAAAACAATTACTAATTCTTCTTTCTGAAATCTACAAAGAAGAGAAAACCACTTAAGAAGGCTTACAATGATGCTTCCCCAACTATGGTCCCTTTCAGATGTGATTATGGATAAACTGATTTTCCTTATTCTAGATCAGCCCACAGCCTGCTTTTGTCAATAAAGATTCATTAGATGCAGTCATCCTCTCTCATATACATATTGTCTATGTCTGCTTTCATGCTACAATGGCAGAGTTGAATAATTGTCAGAGGTTTTATGCTCACAAAGCTTGAAATAATTACTATCTGACTCTTTAAAGGAAAACTTTGCCATCCTTCGGTCTTGACAATGAAAATTTTGCTATCCCTTGTTCTTGACAATGAATTAGAACCAGAGAGGAATCATTTTACAGCCATAGCTACTCTATAAAAATATAGAGTAATAATTACCCCTCATATAAACTTTATCATTTTTGAGGTTATATATATTATTTTATTTTTATAAAACTCCATCCATAATTGGTGCTTTATAGGTATGGTGATATCAAAACATGTTCAGTCAGGCTTCATAGTTTAATCTTACAGTCTTATCACTTGTTTTCTGCATATAACCTGGCCCTGGCACTATGGGTTAGCTCTATCAGTTACAAGAGAAGCTCTCTTAACTGACTTAACTGATCACTTTCAGGATTAATTAATGTTCTCCGTTCCCTTTGTGATGCTCACTGACTGTTGTCAGAACAAAGTAGATAATAGAGGCCACTAGGCTACCTTCTGAGACACCCAGGTACTTCTGTTATCCTTCTGGTGACAGTGCTCACTGACAGGCTGTTAAATGAATGCCCATTGTACTTATTATTGTGATAGTATAATTAAATTATATATGTTAACTAATGAAATATGAATACAAAATAAGAAAAAGCATTTATAAAAACAGCTCTTGTTTTTTTAGGAAAAGTATATTAAAAGCCTTAGAAAAAATAAAGTAAAATGTCAGTAAGATAGTTTGCTAAAAATATGCTGTTACAAATTAGGGTGCAATCATTTAAAAAATCCATTTACACTTAGGTGTTGGCATCCAGGTTTTTGTTTTATCTGTAAGAAATTAAAATAGACTATACATTTTTGTGCAGTTTATGTAAGCCAGAAAATTGAAACACATATTCAGACAACAAAGTCTTGACCTTATATCAAATGTTTGGCAAATAAATGTGCATTTATGTTTTAAGTGTTAAAGTTTTATCTGGAAAATGGGTGTCTGTTCTGCTAATAGAAAGAGTTGCACGCTGAAAGACCTTCAAAAGATTTGAAAAGTTAGTGGTGGATCCTAGCCAAGATTAAGCTCTTCAGACTCCCCATTCAGTGTTCTTTCTGCCATTCCTCAAGAAGCCTTCATTATCTACTATGCACATAAGAATAAATATATGGCCTTTCCTCCATTACAAATGATTGAATCGTCCAAATGAATTAGCACATTTGCATTTAAGGAAAGAGTACTTTCACTTTTCACAAGAACTGCTTAATCAAACATCATTTCTGAATAACAGATAATGCCAGTGTTTGGAGAGTCCAGTTCTGTCTGAACAAAACATTTTTTTCAATTCCTTATTAATGCTACAATGTTTTCATGGTTTTAGAGAAACATGGTAAATTGACATTTTGATTAATCAACTATTTCTTGAAATTTACAACCTCAAACATCTAGTTCAACTGACTTTGTGACTACATGGCATCAAAACCTAGCTGAAAATTTAATTACAATAACAAATTATTGACTAATATCAATAAGCATGTTTTTACAATTCTTATTTTTTGCTTGTATATTTTTTGCTTGAATTTTGGAACCTCTGAGAATTCAACATTCCAATTTTCATGTACACATAAATCTTAAATTGGAAGAATTGCTATAGCTATAAATTGAGGATTCCAGTTAATATCATGAAAATATGTTACTATGACTAAATTTGCAAATATTGGTGTCATAAAGAAAGATTTGTAATGTACTAAGAAGAAATAATTTACTTATTTCCTAAAGCTCAATAGGATAAGCATTAGTAACAGTTTTGATGTCTGATGTTTAATAATTATTAGCCTTGAATAGATATTTTTAAATGACACCAGTAGTAGCCTCGTCTTCACTATAAGCTGCTTACTTTACTCAGCATTGGTTCATCCCTCCACCTCTTCCCTCTCACGTGTTTTGTGTAGTATTGAAACCACTACATTATTAAGAAATGACTATTGAACTCACGGATCATTAGACTTCGGAATAAGAGTGCCAAGCTCCTTGATTCGGTAGTTAATATTATATCTTCGTCTTCTTTCAACTATTAAAAAAGAAATATTATTGATTATTCTCATTAAAGCACAATTACTTTTGGTCAACTGTAAACCTCCTTAATAATCCTTGAAAAACAATGAGCAAAAAATTTCCATTTAGTCACAAGTGTACTTCTCAACAATAAAATAAAAATTCAAATACATTTTATCCTTAAAGTAAAAAATAACAATATTAGAATTGTGATTCTATTATTCACAATGATTTTAAATCATTTTGAAACATTTTCTATCAAAAATAACATTTTTATCATTATTTGAAATGCTATATTACTCATAATGATATATATGTACATATATATCAGGGCGGGTATATATATGTATACATATGTGTATATCCGTTCAGTCACTCAGTCGTGTCCAACTCTTTTGCGACCCCATGAATCGCAGCACGCCAGGCCTCCCTTTCCATCACCAACTCCCAGAGTTTACTCAAACCCATGTCCATTGAGTCAGTGATGCCATCCAACTATCTAATCCTCTTTCATCCCCTTTTCCTCCTGCCCCCAATCCGTCCCAGCATCAGGGTCTTTTCCAATGAGTCAACTCCTCGCATGAGGTGACCAAAGTATTGGAGTTTCAGCTTCAGCACCAGTCCTTCCAATGAACATTCAGGACTGATCTCCTTTAGGATGGACTGGTTGGATCTCCTTGCAGTCCAAGGGACTCTCAAGAGTCTTCTCCAACACCACAGTTCAAAAGCATCAAATCTTCTGCGCTCAGCTTTCTTCACTGTCCAACTCTCACATCCATGCATGACCACTGGAAAAACCATAGCCTTGACCAGACGGACCTTTGCTGGCAAAGTAATGTCTCTGCTTTTTAATGTCCTGCCTAGGTTGGTCATAATTTTCCTTCCAAGGAGTAAGCATCTTTTAATCTCATGGCTGCAATCACCATCTACAGTGATTTTGGAGCCCCCCAAAATAAAATCTGACACTGCTTCCACTGTTTCTCCATCTATTTCCCATGAAGACTTGGGAACAGATGCCATAGTTTGCTGAATGTTGAGCTTTAAGTCAAATTTTTCACTCTCTTCTTTCACTTTTATCAAGAGGTTCTTTAGTTCTTCTTCACTTTCTGCCATAAGGATGGTGTCATCTGCATATCTGAGGTTATTGATATTTCTCCCAGAAATCTTGATTCCAACCTGTGCTTCTTCCAGCCCAGCGTTTCTCATGATGTACTCTGCATAGAAGTTAAATAAGCAGAGTGACAATATACATCCTTGACGTACTCCTTTTCCTATTTGGAACCAGTCTGTTTTCCATGTCCCGTTCTAACTGTTGCTTCCTGACCTGCATACAGGTTTCTCAAGAGGCAGGTCAGGTGGTCTGGTATTCCCATCTCTTTCATAATTTTCCACAGTTTATTGTGATCCACGCAGTCAAAGGCTTTGGCATAGTCAATAAGCAGAAATAGATGTTTTTCTGGAACTCTCTTGCTTTTTTGATGATCCAACAGTTGTTGCCAATTTGATCTCTGGTTCCTCTGCCTTTTCTAAAACCAGCTTGAACATCTGGAAGTCCACAGTTCACATATTACTGAAGCCTGGCTTGGAGAATTTTGAGCATTACTTTACTAGCGTGTGAGATGAGTGCAATTGTGCAGTAGTTTGAGCATTCTTTGGCATATGTGTATATACATATATATATCTATACACATACATATATGTGTGTATATATATACACTTTTTCTTCTCATATACTCCACTGAAAAACTAACACAAAGCTTGGGTCACGTTAGGTATATGTGCCCAAATAGACTATTACTTCTTTGAGAGAAGGGACCATTTCTTACTTCATTCTGTATACCCAGAGGGCTTGGCATTTAAGAAGTGTTAAATAAATGTGTTTTGATTAGACTATAAATATACTTTTCTAATTTAACAACTTTCAATAATACACAGAACAGTGATTCTTAAGCTTTGGCATGCATCAGATACATCTGGAAGGACTGTCTAATAAATAAAAATAAATTTGTACTTTGCACTTAGAAATTCTGATTTTAGTAGGACTAATTTGGGACCCAAGAATCTGCATTTCTAACAAATTCCCAGGTGTTGCTGATGCTGCTTGTTGAGGGCCCACACTTTGAGAATGACTGATATAAGTTTTTATTCAAAAATTATTATTCAGAAATAATTCCAAAATTATTCTTTCTCTGTTTATATTCCCATGCATCCATTGCCTATGACAATGGATATGCATCTAATAAATATTCAAAAAATGTCAAATATACAAATAAGCAGAGCTTTCTATATTGACCCTTACCTAAAACCAGTCTTATAGAGCACAGAATAGTCGTATAATCTACTCTATACTCTCAGGATCAGGAACCACGACTTACATATAATCTTTTGTCAGTAGGTAAAATTTTTAAAGTTTTTCAGCGAAATGAAGGAAGTAAAAAGTCACGAAGAAGAAAAAACTGTATGTTGAAACATTAAACAATACATGTTTGAAAAATACAGACTGCTACTGAAACAAAGAAAGTCCTAAAAAATATCAATTGTCTTGGTGAATCTACTCTATGAAGCAATTTATCATGAGTGAGCTTGACCTTCTGGACTAATACATTGGGATTCCTCTGAAATTAGGATATAATTGATTCTTGGAAAGATTATTTTCCTTCTTTGCCAGTTTTGTTATCTCTGTGCAAGTAATTGAAAAAAACTGACACCATATAAAAAACTGAAAAGAAAATAAACAAAGGCAAAGCTGATAGAAATGCATTTGTATTTTATAGTGAGAATTTATTAATAATTCTATGTTCACACATACTCTCATATTATAAAACAGACTCTCAAATATAAGATGAAGATCAGCTATGAAGGATGTTCATATTTCTATCTCAAAATAGGAGACTGGTGTAGTCCTATAATGTTTTTTCAAAATCTATTATTTAAACGTACCTTATGTAAAATATCAGAAATTCCTACTCTAACCTTATGAGATTGTGCTCATAAAATTTTAATAGCTAATTATAATGAGAAGTTTGTTTTCCCACTGTTTTCATATCCAGTACTAGTTGTTTGTAAAGGAGTCAAGCTTTAAGAAATTACTAAATCGCTTCATGTTATATGTGATTTCACTCTTTACACAGTTTTCGATATATTCACTCATTCCTGTCCTTAGAAACGGGCAACAGGTGCCTCTTTCCCAGACTCCATACTTGAGGGTCCCCTTTGCCTTCTCTTACCACATCCACCTCACTGAGCAAGGCAGCCACAGGGCAAAGGCATCTCCCTTCTAAACTACACTCTGGGTAATTTACACCAGGAATATTCTCCCAAATGCCCTGAGCCTGTGCCAGCTATGTCCCAGGTTCATCCTCCTGAAGGAAGATCATGACACCAAGGTGCTCACCCCAGTCCCAAGATGCAGACAAGGGTCAACTGTTTGCAGATATGTATGGAATTTGAATATACAAGATGAGGGGTTCATACTCATGTTTGAGGTCATATGCACCATAGAATGTAATAGGGCATCGAAAGAGAAGTGAAAGGGGCCATTGAGTAAGGGCTGACGTTGTCCCACCATGACTTTCCCACTCAAAATTTCAAGGATCAAGTGGAGATCCAGTGGCCCAATCCGTTAGTGGTGCAGTACTTATACAAAATTCTGAGGATCTGAGAACTCATATTTCAAACCTGGCCTTCCTATCTTTAGGAAGGATAGAACATAATTTAGTATTTCTAGCTTGAGTTATAGCTTTTAAGTATTGACACATCTGTTAAGTGGGACCTTATATGTCCTCTAGCCACAATCCTCACAAATGTTAGGGGATATTTAGATTCATACTTAAAATGTGATATTAATTTTTGGTAACATTGATAGCTCCAAAAAGTAAGATCACCAAGTAATCCAGATTATTAGTAGAAAATACTTCTATAATGATCATGTATGTGCATGTGTATGCTCAGTCACTCTGTGTGTCTGACTTTTTGCGACCCTATGGACTGCAGTCTGCCAGGCTCCTCTGCCCGTGATATTTTCCAGGCAAGAATACTGGAGTGGGGTGCCATCTCCTGCTCCAGGGGAAATTCCCAACCCAGGGATTGAACCCATGTCTTCTACGCCTCCTGTAGTGAGGGTGGATTCTTTTCCACTGAGCCATCTATAATGATCATACCAGCCACCTATCATACTTTACATTAAATGGCCTGTTATTTAAAGTGCAAACATAGAGGAGAGAAGAAAGGAGAAAGGAAGGTAATAGTAGCCTTAAAACTAAGAGAGAAGGCTTTAGTTCCTTGATGTGTTACTTCTTTCTGTTAACAACTAGTTCTGTCTTTCAGGTTCTTGTCTCACAAAATGCACCAATGCTTGTCTGCTCTGCCACTATGTAATCAGAAGCAAATCATTTCCCTTTCCACAACTACTCTAAGGACTGTAATAACCATGGGTTAGCCTTCTCCTCTTCATATAGTCAGCCTACCCTCTGATGAAGACAGGTGCTTTATGAACAGATAGATGCAGGTTTCACAGGTATAATTCAGTTCAGTTCAGTTCAGTCGCTCAGTCATGTCCGACTCTTTGCGACCCCATGGACTGCAGCACGCCAGGCCTCCCTGTCCATCACCAAATCCCTGAGTTTACTCAAACTCATGTCGATTGAGTCTGTGATGCCATCCAACCATCTCGTTCTCTGCTGTCCCCTTCTCCTCCTGCCTTCAATTCTTCCCAGCATCAGGGTCTTTTCTAATGAGTCAGTTCTTTGCATCAGGTGGCCAAAGTATTCGAGTTGCAGTTTCAACATCAGTTCTTCCAATGATTATTCAGGACTAATTTCCATTAGGATGGACTGGTTGGATCTCCTTGCAGTCCAAAGGACTCTCAAGAGTCTTCTCCAATACCACAGTTCAAAAGCATCAATTCTTTGGTGCTCAGCTTTCTTTACAGTCCAACTCTCACATCCATACATGACTAGACAGACCTTTGTTGGCAAAGTAATGTCTCTGCTTTTTAATATGCTACCTAGTTTGGTCAAAACTTTTCTTCCAAGGAGTAAGCACCTTTTAATTTCATGACTTCAGTCACCATCTGCAGTGATTTTGGTGCCCCCAGAACAAAGTCTGCCACTATTTCCATTGTTTCCCCATCTATTTGCCATGAAGGTATGGGACCAGATGCCATGATCTTAGTTTACTGAATGTTGATTTTTAAGCCAACTTTTTGACTCTCCTCTTTCATTTTTATCAAGAGGTTCTTTAGTTCTTCTTCACTTTCTGCCATAAGGGTGGTGTCATCTGCATATCTGATGGTATTAATATTTCTCCCGGCAATCTTGATTCCAGTTTATGCTTCATCCAGCCCAATGTTTCTCATGATGTATTCTACATATAAGTTAAATAAGCAAGGTGGCAATATACAGCTTAGATGTACTCCTTTCCCAATATGGAACCAGATTGTTGTTCCATGTCCAGTTCTAACTGTTGCTTCCTGACCTGCATACAGATTTCTCAGGAAACAGGTCAGGTGGTCTGGAATTCCTATCTCTTGAAGAATTGTCCACAGTGTGTGGTGATCCACACAGTCAAAGGCTTTGGCATAGTCAATAAAGCAGAAGTAGATGTTTTTCTGAAACTCTCTGGTTTTTTTGATGATCCAATGGATGTTGGCAATTTGATCTCTGGTTCCTCTGCCTTTTCTAAAACCAGCTTGAATATCTATCTGGAAGTTCATGGTTCACATACTGTTGAAGCCTGGCTTGCAGAACTTTAGGCATTACTTTGCTAGTGTGTGAGATGAGTGCTAGTGTGTGAGATGAGTGCAATTGTGTGATAGTTTGAGCATTCTTTGGCATTGCCTTTTTTGGGATTGGAATGAAAACATCTTTTCCAGTGCTGTGAGTTTTCCAAATTTGCTGGTACATGTAGCATCAATTTTAGCTAACCACATGTAAGGAAATTCCTGATTTTAGAGCTTTGAAGATTTTATTTATTTTCATTGCATTCTTTTCTCATTTTTTATTTGGTTCTCAGAACAAAAATGCTTCACACTCAACTAGTCAAGCTTACTTAAGATAGTTAAACACTATCTTAAGAGACATGAAAAAGCACTTTAAAGCCCACCTTGCCCCTAGACAACTTCCCTTGAATGCATTTACTTACCTCATGTGACCCATTATTGAAGGCAAATGGACCTCCAGGAAGGCATCAGAGCCCCCCTGCCAATTTTTTTGTGACAGTAGTAGAATTCAGTAGTACAACATAAGCAGTATTTTAAAATAACTTATCATTAGGAAAGGAGGAGCAGATTGACACAGAAAGATAAGAACCTGGTGTTACATTTCTAGCTATTTAAATGGAGTACATTTTCTTTTTTTTTTTTTTATTAATTTATTTATTTTAATTGGAGGATAATTACTTTACAATATTGTAGTGGTTTCTGCTATACAATGACATGAATCAGCCATGGGTGTACATGTGTTCCCCATCCTGAACACCCCTCCCTCCTCCCTCCCTATCCCGTCCCTCGGGGTCATCCCAGTGCACCAGCCCTGAGCGGCCTGTCTCATGCATCAAACCTGGACTGACGATCTATTTCATGTTTAGCAATATACATGTTTCAGTGCTATTCTCTCAAATAATCCCACCTTTGCCTTCTCCCACAGGGTCCAAAAGTCTGTTCTTTACATCTGTGTCTCTTTTGCTGTCTCACATATAGGGTCATCATTACCATCTTTCTAAATTACATGTATATGCATTAATATACTGTATTGGTGTTTTTCTTTCTGACTTATGTCACTCTGTATAATAGGCTCCAGTTTCATCCACCTCATTAGAACTGATTCAAATGCAATCTTTTTAATAGCTGAGTAATATTTCACTGTGTATATGTACCACTGCTTTTTATCCATTCATCTGCCAATGGGCATCTAGGTTGCTTCCATGTCCTAGCTAATGTAAACAGTGCTGCAGTGAACATTGGGGTATACGTGTCTCTTTCAATTCTGGTTTCCTCAGTGTATATGTCCTACAGTTGGATTGCTGGGTCATATGGCAGTTCTAATTCCAGTTTTTTAAGGCATCTCCACACTGTTTTCCACAGTGGCTGTACTAGTTTGCATTCCCACCAACAGTATAAAAGTGTTCCCTTTTATCTGCACCCTCTCTAGCATTTATTGTTTGTAGATTTTTTGATAGCAGCCATTCTGACTGGCATGAGATGGTACCTCATTGTGGTTTAGATTTGCATTTCTCTGATAATGAGTGATATTAAGCATCTTTTCATGTATTTGTTAGCCATCTGTATGTCTTCTTTGGAGAAATGTCTGTTTAGTTCTTCGGCCCATTGTTTGATTGGGTAATTTAGTTTTCCAGAATTGAGCTGCATGAGCTGCTTGTATATTTTTGAGATTAATTCTTTGTCTGTTGCTTTACTTGTTATTACTTTCTCCCTTTCTGAAGGGTGTCTTTTCACCTTGCTTTTCACCTTGTGCAAAAGCTTTTAAGTGTAATTAGGTCCCATTTGTTTATTTTTGCTTTTATTTCCTTTACTCTGGGAGGTGGGTCATAGAGGATCCTGCTGTGATTTATGTCAGAGAGGGTTTTGCCTATGTTTTCCTCTAGGAGTTTTATAGTTTCTGGTCTTACATTTAGATCTTTAATCCATTTTGAGTTTATTTTTGTGTATGGTGTTAGAAAGTTTTCTAGTTTCATTCTTTTACAAGCTGTTGACCAGTTTTCCCAGGACTGCTTGTTAAAGAGATTGTCTTTTCTCCATTGTATATTCTTGACTACTTTGCCAAAAATAAGGTGTCCATATGTGTGTGGATTTATCTCTGAACTTTCTATTTTGTTCCATTGATCTATATTTCTGTCTTTGTGCCAGTACCATACTGTCTTGATGACTGTAGTTTTGTAGTATAGTCTGAAGTCAGGAAGGTTGATTCCTTCAGTTCCATTCTTCTTTCTCAAGACAGCTTTGGCTATTTGAGGTTTTTTTGTATTTCCATACAAATTGTGAAATTATTTGTTCTAGTTCTCTGAAAAATACTGTTGATAGCTTGATAGGGATTGCACTGAATCTATAGATTGTTATGGGTAATATACTCATTGTCACTATACTGATTCTTCTGATTCATAAACATGGCATATTTATCCATATATTTGCATAATCTTTGATTTCTTTCATCAGTGTTTTATAGTTTTCTATACATAGGTTTTTTGTTTCTTTAGGTAGATTTATTCCTAAGTATTTTATTCTTTTTGCTGCAATGGTGAATGGAATTGTTTCCTTAATTTCTTTTTCAGTTTTCTCATTGTTGGTGTATAGGAATGCAAGGGTTTTCTGTGTGTTAATTTTATATCTTGCAACTTTACTATATTCATTGATTAGCTCTAGTAATCTTCTAGTGGTGTCTTTAGGGTTTTCCATGTAGAGGATCATGTCATCTGCAAGCAGTGAGGGTTTTACTTCTTTTCCAGTCTGGATTCCTTTTATTTCTTTTGCTTCTCTGATTGCTGTGGCTAAAACTTCCAAAACTATGTTGAACAGTAGTGGTGAGAGTGGGCACTCTTGTCTTGTTCCTGACCTTAGGGGAAATGCTTTCAATTTTTCACCATTGAGAATAATGTTTGCTATGGGTTTATATTATATGACTTTTATTATGTTGAGGTATGTTCCTTCTATGCCTGCTTTCTACAGGATTATTATCATAAATGGACCTTGAATTATGTCAAAGCCTTTCTCAGCATCTACTGAGATAATCATATGGTTTTTATTTTTCAATTTGTTAATGTGGTGTATCATATTGATTGATTTGCAAATATTGAAGAATCCTTGCATCCTTGGGATAAAATCTACTTGGTCATGAGGTATAATATTTTTAATATGTTGTTGGATTCTGTTTGCTAGATTTTGTTAAGGATTTTTGCATCTATGTTTATCAGTGATATTGGCCTGTAGTTTTCTTTTTTGTGGCATCTTTGCTTTTGGTATTAGGGTGATGGTGGTGTCATGGAATGAGCTTGGAAGTTTATCTTCCTCTGCAATTTTCTGGAAGAGTTTGAGTAGGATAGGTATTAGCTCTTCTCTAAATTTTTGGTAGAATTCAGCTGTGAAGTCATCTGGCCTTGAACTTCTGTTTGTTGGAAAAATTTTGACTATAGTTTCGATTTCCACGCTTGTGATGGATCTGTTAAGATTTTCTATTTCTTCCTGGTTCAGTTTTGGAAGGTTATACTTTTCTAAGAATTTGTCCATTTCTTCCAGGTTTTCCATTTTATTGGCATATAGTTACTGGTAGTAGTCTCTTATGATCTTTTGTATTTCTTTGTTGTCTGTTATGTTTTCTCCATTTTTATTTCTAATTTTGTTGATCTGATTCTTCTCTCTTTTTTTTTTTTTTTTTCCTTGATGAGTCCGGCTAATGGTTTCTCTATTTTATTTATCTTCTCAAAGAACCAGCTTTCAGTTTTGTTTATTTTTGCCATAGTCTCCTTGTTTCTTTTTCACTTACTTCTGCCCTAATTTTTATTATTTCTTTCCTTCTATTAACCCTGGGGTTCTTCATTTCTTCTTTTTCTAGTTGCTTTAGGTGTAAAGTTAGGTTATTTATTTTTCTCTTGTTTCTTGAGGTAAGCTTGTATTGCTATGAACCTTCCCCTTAGCAGTGCTTTTACTGAATCTCATAGTTTTGGGGTTGTCATGTTTTCATTTACATTCATTTCTATGCATACTTTGATTTCTTCTGTGATTTGTTGGTTATTCAGAAGTGTGTTGTTTAGCCTCCATATGTTTGTGTTTTTAATAGCTTTTTTCCCCCCATAGTTGACATCTAATCTTACCACATTGTGATCAGAAAAGATGCTTGAAATGATTTCAATTTTTTTTTTTTTTTAATTTACCAAGGCTAGATTTATGGTTCAGGATGTGATCTATCCTGGAGATGATTCCGTGTGCACTTGAGAAAAATGTGAAATTCACTGTTTTGGGGTGAAATGTCCTATAGATATCAATTAGGTCTAACTGGTCCATTGTATCATTTAGAACTTGTGCTTCCGTGCTAGTTTTCTGTTTAGTTGATCTATCTATAGGTGTGAGTGGAGTATTAAAGTCTCCCACTATTATTGTGTTACTGTTAATTTCCTCTTTCATACTTGCTAGCTTTTGCCTTACATATTGCAGTGCTCTTATGTTGAGTGCATATATATTTATAATTGTTATATCTTCTTCTTGGATTGATCCTTTGATCATTATGTAGTGTCCTTCTTTGTCTCATTTCATGCCCTTTATTTCAAAGTCTATTTTATCTCATGTGAGTATTGCTAGTCCTGATTTCTTTTGGTCTCCATTTGTGTGAAATATCTTTTTCCAGCCCTTCACTTTCAGTCTGTATGTGTACGTTGTTTTGAGGTGGGTCTCTTGTAGACAGCATATATAGGGGTCTTGTTTTTGTATCCATTCAGTCAGTCTTTTTCTTTTGGTTGGGGCATTCAACCCTTTTACATTTAAGGTAATTATTGATAAGTATTATCCCATTGCATTTACTTCGTTGCTTTGGGTTTGAGCTCATAAACTTTTCTGTGTTTCCTGTCTAGAGGAGATCCTTTAGCATTTGTTGAAGAGCTGGTTTGTTCGTGCTGAATTCTCTCAGCTTTTGCTTGTCTGTAAAGCTTTTGATTTCTCCTTCATATTTGAATGAGATCCTTGCTGGGTATTGTAATCTGGGTTGTAAGTTTTTCTCTTTCATCACTTTAAGTATGTCTTGCCATTTCCTTCTGGTCTGAAGAGTTTCTGTTGAAAGATCAGCTGTTACCCTTATGGGATTTCCCTTGTGTGTTATTTGTTGTTTTTCCCTTGCTGCTTTTAATATTTGCTCTTTGTGTGTGATCTTTGTTAATTTGATTAATATGTGTCTTGGGGTGTTTTGCCTTGGGTTTATCCTGTTTGGTCTCTCTCGGTTTCTGGGACTTGGGTGGCTATTTCCTTCCCCATTTTAGGGAAGTTTTCAACTATTATCTCCTCAAGTATTTTCTCATGCCCTTTCTTTTTGTCTTATTCTTCTGGGACTCCTATGATTCAAATGTTGGGGCATTTAATATTGTCCAAGAGGTCTCTGAGGTTGTCCTCATTTCTTTTAATTCTTTTTTCTTTTTTCCTCTCTGTTATTTATTTCTACCATTCTGTCTTCTACCTCACTTATCCTATCTCTGCCTCCATTATTCTATTGTTGGTTCCCTCCAGAGTGCTTTTGATCTCAATTATTGCATTATTCATTATTGACTGACTCTTTTTTACTTCTTCTAGGTCCTTGTTAAACATTTCTTGTATCTTCTCAATCCTTATCTCCAGTCTATTTATCTGTAACTCTATTTTGTTTTCAAGATTTTGAATCATCTTTACTCTCATTATACTGAATTTTTTCAGGTAGACTCCCTATCTCCTCCTCTTTGGTTTGGTTTGGTGGGCATTTATCATGCTCCTTTACCTGTTGAATATTTTTCTGCCTTTTCATTTTGTTTAGATTGCTGTGTTTGGGGTGGCCTTTCTTTATGCTAGAAGTTTGTGGTTCCTCTTGTGGAGGTTGCTCCCTGTGGGTGAGGTTGAACTAGTGGCTTGTCAAGGTTTCACAGTTAGGGAAGCTTGTGTTGATGTTCTGGGGAGTGGAGCTGGATCTCTTCTCTCTGGAGTGCAATGACGTGTCCAGTGGTGAATTTTGAGGAGTCTATGGGTTTGGTGTGACTTTTGGCTGAATGGCGTACATTTTCTAAAGTCACTTTTATCTCTTTAAACTTTGGAGCCAATTGAGTTCAAATATAACTCAGTGCACTCATCTCCCTCATTAGTATTCTTCTTCAGAGAGAGAAAAATGATCAAGGAGAGAACTTGACACGTTTCACTTCATATAAATGTCTAGCATTTTTGAGAGTTTGCATTCTCTAAATTGCCCCCAAATAGCTCTACTAGTGAGCATGTACACTTAATTTTGGTCATCTGACTTCAAAATATATGCGGGCAACAATAAAACACGACACATTTTACCTCCTTGCATTTCCTCTTGCATTGATTCATTTTGCTTAGAAAAAAGGAAAATATACTCACTGAGGTTGTGGTTGTCCTTCTTTTGTCTCTCCTTTGCCAAAGCTCGAGTATCTGTTTCTGATCAAAAGGAAAATAATGGAAACAATACTTATTTCTACCTTACAATCCTTCCAGTCAACAAATTCAGAAATACAAGTGAAAATATAGTATGACTTACTCCAGGTGGTACAACAAATTTTTTTGCAAATATTTAGAAATTTGGAACAACATATTAGTAAGCAGGCAGTGGCAAAATCTATGGGATTTAAATAGTAAAACCTGAATTTGTATTCTGGCCCTCCATTTAGTAGACTTGGGGTCTGTTACCTAAGTTCTCATCTGTGAAGTTGGTATGATACTTACTAAATATCATTTTTATGATGAAAAGAAATAGAGTATATAGTAAATATTAACCTGCTTAATCATTTTTATTAGAATTGTTCTCAGAACTTTAAGATTATTTAAAATTATTTCAATTTAAATTTTCAAAACCTACATTTTTTATAAATAATTATGATTTCTAAATTCAAAGAATTGAAACTAACTACATTTCTCATATTCCTATCAAACAAATCCATACTTTAAGTAACAGACACTTTATGTACTATGTGGTTGTTTAAGTACTATATTTAATAGTAACTTGTGATAGTCAGACTCCAAACTGGCCCACCATGATTCTCATTCATGATAATCATACTTTTGATGGTTCCCTTCCACACTGAATAGGATTGATCTGTGAAACTGATATAATATTGTGGAAATGATTAGTGTGGCTTTCCAGACTAGGTCATAAAAGACATTTTCAGCTTCCGCCTTGGGTGTTCCTGAATCACTACTTGTCATATCGTGAGGACACCTGAGCAGCCCTGTGGAGAGTTCTACATGGTAAAGAACCAAGCAGGACTGACTAGGAAGATGTGTGAGTGAACCATCTTGGGAATGCATCCTCCAGCCTGTCAAGTGGCAAATATCTGTATGTCTGGCCAACATCTTGACTGCAACCTTACACAAGGCTCTGAGCTAGAAGCAATTTTATAAATCACCCCTGGATTTCTGAAATATAGAGATTGTATGAGATAATTAACATTTATTATTTCAACCTGTTAAGTTTAGGGTACTTTGTTATATAGCAATAGATAATTAATACAATGTTCTATGAATTATTCTAGTTTTAAAATAGAAATATATAAATATATTTATTAAATTTTATTTGAGATTAAATTAATTAATTTTACTCTAAATAATTTTAATGCATAGATATTTTTGAAACATTTGTTAGATTCCAAGAATAGAAACATTGCATTTATTAAAAATGCAACTAAAGTCACTGAGTTGAACTGTAGGTTATACTAACTTGTTGCTTGGTTGTTATAAAGGAAAAAAAGGTGGATTTACTCTTGAAATGTTTCCCATTTTAACTACAGTAAGCCTCCTACTTGTGAATGAGTTCCTTTCCAAACGTGCACTCAAAAGTCCAATTTAAGTCCAACAAAATTAGCCTAGGTACCCAACTAACACAATCAGACATATAGTACTGTACTGTAATAGTTTAATAATACTTTCCACACAAATAATACACAAAAAAACACAAAATAAAGAAAACATTTTTAATCTTATAGTACAGCACCTTGGAAAGTACAGTAGTTCAGTACAACTGGCAATTCTTAGCAGTACCAGCTAAATCACACTGCTTTTACACTTGCTTTCAGACATCCTGGACTTGAAATAAAGACACTGTGCTACTGTCCTCTATACAGTACTGTACAGTAAAGTACACAAAAGCGCAACCCCTTGAAGAGGATGCACGCTTGTGACAATGTATGCCAGATCAGTGAACTAACTTACATGATTGAACATGCAAACACATGTCCACATCTTTGATATTTTGCAATTTGAAGGTTCATATGTAGAAGATTTACTATAACTATTCTGATAATATTTCAAAAATTGTCTTTAGATTGGAATTATATGTAACTCATGTCTTACAGAGCTGATTCTTTTCTTAAAGACAACTATAAAAGCAACATTACCTGTAATTTCTCTTTTCATTGGAAGACTACTTGGACAAGAAGCACTTGTAAGGCCCATATTAACTGGTGAAATTTCCTGCTCACCACTGTACACATCCAAAATACTTCCAGATACCTTTAAAGGAAAAAGGTAGAAAAGATCAATCAAATCTTTGGTGAGTATTGATATATTTAATTGTATTATCCAAAATTGACCAATTGCTAATAGTAACTTGCAATATATAGCATTTTATTTTAAACAAAAATGAATATGCATTAACTTTGTAAAATCTTTGGGGAATGCTTGTGGACAAGATGTTGAAAAAAGCTATTTGTACTTAAGAAAAAGGAGAAACTAGTTCACTCATGAAGAAAAATTTTTATTAATATTTACAAAATTATGGGAATTTGATCCAGCACATTACCTGGTTATAAATGAATAAGATTAAAAATATCACTTTAGACAAAAATCAATATACATATTAGTAAAGCTTGAAAATTCATTACATATCATAAATTAGGCATAATAGTTGAATATTTTGGAAACCTTCTTAATACCATCAGTGCTACCAGCAATTCACAGTCAAGAGGTTTTTTATACTGTTAATTAAGTGAGAAACTTTCTTTCCTTCCTGGAAGGCACACTTTTTCTCATTGTACACTTAATGTTCTAGATTATTATAAATATCCAGCTGGTAACCAAAAGTAGTCTAAAACTGCTTTGCCTCAAGTGGATATAGGGTATATCTAATTATAGCAACACTGCAAGTCTTAAAGTGCTCCTTGGGAGTAACTTTTCAGAAAGCTAAGATGCTTTATACACAATTCAAAATTGTACCAATTTGTTATTGAAAATGTGCTTATTGATTGATCTCCTAAGAAAACTAAATTTAAATAATATTCATAACTCAAGTTAACATTTATTATTCCAGAACAACCTACATTTAAAATGCAAGATTTGAACATTTAAAATATTTCCATTCTAATTATCTTAATTTCATTTCTGGGAAGTCAATCAAGAGCCGAATAAGCAGTACCTGTTTTATTTAAGAAATTATCAAACAAAGCTATATTCAGATTATTATGGAGACTCTAACTCCTTATTCCCATTTTTTGTAGAACTCCAAGTTGAAGGAAATTTTTTTAATATTTATAAAATCAGACTGAAAATAATTGTGAAGAAAGGACACATGAAGACAAAAATTAGTTTCTGAAATAATAATCTATTAAATTATGAGATTAATATTGTATATTTCTGAGGGAAAAGTACTTGGAAAATACAGTGGAAATCAGACAAGTGTATATGCATATCAACAAGAACATTATAGATTGCATATAGTATTATGATGCATGTTTTCATATATTGGTTCTTTTCATTATTTACTCTGTCAGGACTCCTCATCTTTATTTTATATAAATTCATTGATTATATAACAATGAAGGACAGGGAAGTCTGGCGTGCTGCAGTCCATGGGGTCGCAAAGAGTTGGATATGACTGAGCAACTGAACAACAACATTGTTCTAAAATGTGTTTTTGCATCTTGGATATTAGAAGTGAGCTACTGAGATATTTATTCCCTCTCAATTTCCTTATCTGAAAAATAGGGACAAGAAAACCTATCAAATTGGATAAATGATGAGTGTAAGTATCAGAATAATACAATTAGAAAGAAATTCTAAAAGCACACATTTCCCTAACATGTGAGTCATTTAGCTATATATGTAGAATTTTAAAGCTTCCAGGTCTTTTTTGAAAACCCTGTTGGTTATAAGTGGAGGCATCACCAACCTGAATTGTACATTTGCATTCTACCTTTGAGAAACATAATGACATGCTGAACAAAAAGACAAGGAGTGAGGGAGGAAGAAGGGGGAAAGAACTATGAAAAGGGCATATTCCTCTAAACAGCTTGAAATCAGATAGATTCAATGCAGCAAACAGTAGAAATGTTTAAGAGGAGCCATATTACATTTGCACTGCAACAATAAAGTGATAGGTTCCTAGCTAAAACATTTCACTGGGTTAATATTACTTGGTCTGACCGTACCCAGTGCCTTTTTCTGTAGAAATGGGGCTGGAGTTCTGATAATGAATTCAACCCTGCTTAACCGTGGGTCTATCACATCTTCTCCCGACCTTCTGTTGTTCTTCAGTTGCTCCAGTAGTGTCTGACTCTGCAACCCTGTGAACTGCAGCATGCCAGGCTTCTCTGCCCTTCACCATGTCCTGGAGTTGATCAGACTCATGTTCATTGAGTCGGTAATGCCATCCAAATATCTCATCTTCTGTCATCCCCTTCTCCTCATGCCTTCTATCTTTCCCAGCATCAGGATATTTTCCAGTGAGTCACCTCTTCGAATCAGGTGGCCACAGTATTGGAGCTTCAGCTTCAGCCTCAGTCCTTCCAATAAACATTCAGGATTGATTTCCTTTAGGATGGACTGGTTTGATCTCCTTGCAGTCCAAGGGACTCTTGAGAGTCTTCTCCAACACCACAGTTCAAAGCATAATTCTTTGGTGCTCAGCCTTCTTCATGGTCCAACTCTCACATCAACACACAACTACTGGAAAAACCTAGCTTTGACTAGATGGACCTTAGCTGGCAAAGTAATGTTTCTGCTTTTTAATACGCTGTCTAGGTTGGTCATATCTTTCCTTCCAAGAAGCAAGTGTCTTCTAACTTCATGGCTGCAGTCACAATCTGCAGCGATTTTACAACCCAAGAAAATAAAGTCTCTCGTCATTTCCATTGTTTCTACATTTGCCATGAAAAGATAAGACTGGTCTTTGTCCCTGAAAAAAAAAATTAAAAAAATAATAATAATAAATAAGACTGGATGCCATGATCTTAGTTTTTTGAATGTTGAGTTTTAAGTCAAATTTTTCACTCTCCTCTTTCACTTTCATCAAGAAGCTCTTAGCTCCTCTTTACTTTCTGCCATAAAGGTGGTATCATCTGCATATATGAGGTTATTGATATTTATCCCTGCAATCTTGATTCCAGCTTGTGTTTCATCCAGCTTGGCATTTTGCATGATGTACTCTGCATATAACTTAAATAAGCCAAGTGGCAATATACAGCCTTGATGTATTCCTTTCCCAATTTTGAACCAGTCCGTTGTTCCATTTCCATTTCTAACTGCTTCTTCTTAACCTGCATATAGTTTTCTCAGGAGGCAGATAAGGTGATCTGGTATTCCCATCTCCTTAAGAATTTTCCACAGTTTGTTGTGATCCACACAGTGGAAGGCTTTAGTGTAGTCAATGAAGCAGAAGTAAATGTTTTCTGGAATTTTCTTGTTTTTTTTCTATGATCCAATGGATGTTGGCAATTTGATCTCTCATTCCTCTGCCTTTTTGAAAACAAGTTGAACATTTGGAAGTTTTCAGTTCGCTTACTGTTGAAAGGCTAGCTTGGAGAATTTTGAGTATTACTTTGCTAGTGTGTGAAATGAGTGCAATTGTGCTGTAGTTTGAACATTCTTTGACATTGTCCTTCTTTGGGACTGAAATGAAAACTGGCCTTTTCCAGTCCTGTGGCCACTGCCGAGTTTTCCCAATTTGTTGGTATATTGAGTGCAGCACTTTCATAGCATCATCTTTTAGGATTTGAAATAGCTCAGCTGGAATTCCATCACCTCACTAGCTTTGTTCATAATGATGCTTCCTAAGATCCACTTGACTTCCCACTCCAGGATGTCTGGCTCTAGGTGAGTGATCACACCATCGTGGTTATCTAGATCATTAATATCTCTTTTGAATAGTTCTGTGTATTCTTGCTGCTGCTGCTGCTGCTGCTAAGTCACTTCAGTCGTGTCCAACTCTGTGTGACCCCATAGACAGCAGTCCATCAGGCTCCCCTGTCCCTGGGATTCTCCAGGCAAGAACACTGGAATGGGTTGCCATTTCCTTCTCCAATGCATGAAAGTGAAAAGTGAAAGTGAAGTTGCCCAGTCGTGTCCGACTCCCAGCGACCCCATGGACTGCAGCCTACCAGGCTCCTCTGTCCACAGGATTCTCCAGGCAAGAGTACTGGAGTGGGTTGCCATTGCCTTCTCCGGTATTCTCGCTACCTCTTCTTAACATCTTCTACTTCACCTGTTCTTCTGCTTCCTGACATCTTCTGTTAGGTCCATGCCATTTCTGTCCTTTATTGTGCCCATCTTGGCATGAAATATTCCCTTGATATCTCTAATTTTCTTGAAGAGATCTCTAGTCTTTCCCATTCTACTGTTTTCCTCTATTTCTTTTGTTGATCACTGAGGAAGGCTTTCTTATCTCTCCTTCCTATTCTTTGGAACTCTGCATTCTGATGGGTATATCTTTCTTTTTCTCCTTTGCCTTTCACTTGTCTTCTTTTCCAAGCTATCTGTAAGTCCTTCTCAGACAACCATTTTGCCATTTTGCATTTTTTTTTCCCTTGGGGATGGTTTTGATCACTGTCTCCTATACAGTGCTACAAATCTCTGTCCATAGTTCTTCAGGCACTCTGTTCTATCAGATGTAATCCCCTGAATCTATTGGTCACTTCCACTGTATAATTGTAAGGGATTTGATTTAGGTCATGCCTGAATGGTTTAGTGGTCTTCCTTACTTTCTTCAATTTCACTCTGAATTTTGCAATAAGGAGTTCATGATTTGAGCCATCGTCAGCTCCCAGTTTGTTTTTACTGACTGTATAGAGCTTCTCTATCTTCCACTGCAAAGAATATAGTCAATCTAATTCCGGTACTGACCATCTGGTGATGTCCATATGTAGAGTCACCTCATGTGTTGTTGAAAGAGGGTGTTTGCTATGACCTTGGTTATTGTCTAAATTATGCCCTGAAGCATAATGATTAATATCCTATTTAATTTTATGTTGTATGTATTACTCTATTTCATGTAAAATGGCTAATTACTTTTTAAATATCATTAGACAATTGGTTTCAATGTCAAAATATGTAATATATTTCACATAATCTAAAGAGCCTTGTCTCCATTGAAAGATATGAGTAAAATATTAGGGAAAATTTAAAGATTACATACATATCAGAAAAGGCTTACAAACCAAAGTTATAATCTACTTAAGTATTAAAGTTTAAGTGTAGGTTTTATCTTACAGACTAGTAGGCAACTGGATAGATATTTTATGAAGAAATATTATTCTGGTTAAAAATCATTACTTTTTTCAGAAAAGCAAAATCATTGACATAGCAATAGGGAAATATAATTATTAGAAACAAACTCAAATTTTAAAGACACCTAGTAAAGAATTTATTATAAAATATTTTCAGCAAGGTAGAACATATCTTGTCTTGTCTTAAGACAATTCTTTCTTGTAGAAAAAAAGTGAATGCTTGATCTAAGAAATTATTTTGAAGTGAGAAGTGACCAACAGTGATTCCTGATGTCCAAAATTCTCTACCCTAGATTTTTCAAATCTCTCTACTAAGGTCATAGAGACCGAAATGGACTGGGAACTGGTATTCCCATATAAACAATACCTTTCACAGTAGCCAATATTCCCTAAAGAAAATGAGCTCACAGGTCAAAATATCAAAGCATTCAAGAAAAATGATTATTTTAAAAGTTCAGCAACACTTAATGTTAGAAATAACATCAAATGCAAAAATTTTAGAAATTTTAAAAAAAGATTACATGAAACCAAGTTTTAAAAATTGATCTAATACACACCCTAAAGAAATAAAGGATGATGTTTGCAATAATTTATAATCTAAAATGGAACTTCCCTGGTGGTTTTGTGGTAAAGCATCTGCCTCCTAATTCAGGAGATGTGGGTTTGATCCCCAGATTGGGAAGATTCCCTGGAGAAGGAAATGGCAACCCACTCCAGTACTCTTGCCTAGGCAATCCCATGGACAGCAAACCTGGTGGGCCACAGTCCATGGGGTCACAAAAGTGTTGAACACTACTGAGTGACTAAACAACAACAATAATAATCTAAAATAAGAACAAGTAAACATAAAAAAGGCCAAAGTGATCATGAAGAAATAGGAGAGATGAAAATATAATCCTTGAAAAAAGAAGAAAATCATAAAATGGAAAAATAGCATAATACATAAACTGAGAAAGAAATAAAGGAATTAGTAAATTATAAAAACCAAATTAATCTCTCAGGAGGATGAGGGACC
This sequence comes from Muntiacus reevesi, assembly GCF_963930625.1. Taxonomy (NCBI): domain Eukaryota; kingdom Metazoa; phylum Chordata; class Mammalia; order Artiodactyla; family Cervidae; genus Muntiacus; species Muntiacus reevesi. Next base: position 49,805,289 of record NC_089254.1, on the reverse strand, counting down.
AAGAAACCAAGCATATAAAAGAAAATCTAATTAGTATGAAGGGCAGAATTATTAGAACTAAAATATAGATAGGTATTAGGAGAGTCAGGGAGAGAATAAAATAAAAAAAATAAAAATTGGAAGGAAGAAAATACTTTAAGAAAGAATAGAGATGCATCCCAGAATTAACACTAAATCAAAAATGAAACTTTTGTCTTTAATCTCATCTTATTTTGTTGTTTTATTTTGACTTAAAAATCAAAGGGCCTATAGAATATCAAAGAAGAAAAACCTACACCCTGATGCATTACAATTAAACTTAGGAATGTACAATGACAAAGAGAAAATGTAGAAGCATAATAGTAAAAAGAGATTATGTTCAAAGGAATAAGAATATTATAAACATAAACATATTCAATAGCAAAACAAATGAAAAAAGAAACTGAATGAAAAGATCTTAAAACACAGAGTTTTATATCTAGCCCAATATAATCTACATGTGAGGTCATGATAAAAAGTATTCTGAAAATTATAAAATGGTTAAGAATGCTTACCCACAAATACAAACACTAAAGACAGTTTGGGATGAAGTAAATATGATATAAATAAATAAAACATGTTATAAATAGAATTTTAAGTATCTTGGTAAAGTGGCTGTAGTCTAAAGGAGAATAGGGGAATCAAGATAAAAAATAAAATAAACTATATAACCACCTGACCTGCCTCTTGCGAAACCTGTATGCAGGTCAGGAAGCAACAGTTAGAATTGGACATGGAACCACAGACTGGTTCCAAATAGGGAAAGGCTGTATATTGTCACCCTGCTTATTTAACTTACATGCAGAGTACATCACGAGAAATGCTGGACTGGATGAAGCACAACTGGAATCAAGATTGCTGGGAGACATACCAATAACCTCAGAAATGCAGATGACACTACCCTTATGGCAGAAAGTGAAGAAGAACTAAAGAGCCTCTTGATGAAAGTGAAAGAGGAGTGAAAAAGTTGGCTTAAAGCTCAACATTCAGAAAAGTAAGATCATGACATCCGGTCCCATCACTTCATGGCAAATAGACAGGGAAACAATGGAAACAGTGACAGACTTTACTTTTGGGGGCTCCAAAATCACTGTAGATGGTAACTGCAGCCATCAAATTAAAAGACCTTTGCTCCTTGGAAGGAAAGTTATGACCAAGCTAGACAGCATATTACAAAGCAGAGACATTACTTTATCAACAAAGGTCCATCTAGTCAAGGCTATGGTTTTCCAGTGGTCATGTATGGATGTGAGAGTTGGACTGTGAAGAAAGCTGAGCGCCAAAGAATTGATGCTTTTGAACTGCGTTGTTGTAGAACTCTTGGACTGTAAGGAGATCCAACCAGTCCATCCTAAAAGAAATCAATCCTGAATATTCATTGGAAGGACTGATGCTGAAGCCGAAACTCCAATACTTTGGCCACCTGATGTGAAGAACTGACTCATTAGAAAAGACCCTGATGCTGGGAAAGATTGAAGGCAGGAGGAGAAGGGGACGACAGAGAACGAGATGGTTGGATGGCATCACGGACTCAGTGGACATGAGTTTTGAGTAAACTCAGGGATTTGGCAATGGACAGGGAGGCCTGGCATGTTGCAGTCCATGGGGTCGCAAAGAGCTGGACACGACTGAGTGACTGAACTGAACTGATATAACCATATAACTCCATATTAAATGTAGATAATATCAGTATGATAAGGTTGGAATAGTAAGGAACTGAGTGAATGTAAAAGTGGTAAAAAGGAAAAAAGTACTAAAGAAAAACATATTAAAATATGTGACACACATAATAAAATAAAATGAGAAAAACAGGTGGAAAATATCTACAGTGATAACAAATGTAAATAGGTCAAATTCCTCAGCTAAAAGTTTGACAGTTCAGTTAAAAAGATAGTGTTTAGATTTATGTAGTTTACAAGAGACACAGCTGTAAGGACAAAGAAAACACAGGATTGAAATTTAAAAGATGGGAAAAGATATTCCCAGCAAATTATAACCATAGGAAGCTGATGCAGCTACATTAATATCAGATAAAATAGACTAAAATTAGAAAAATTATTAGGGGTAGAGATAGTCACTATCTAAAAATAAAGAATTCACTTCTCCAAAAAGGCACAGCAATTATAAGCAGATGTGTACCTAATAAAACAGGAAAGACTGTAACATTTTCAGGAAACATACCACCTGAATTTTGTACAAATATTTCCAGACAATAGAGACAATATGGAAACATAGTATTGGAAGCAAATGAGAAGCAGAATGTTTGAACTACAAGGAGAAATAAATAAATCCATCAAAATAGTGAGAGATTTCAAGATATTTCTTCCTGTTTTTGAAAGGTCAAGTAGACAAAAATAATCAGTAATGTTCTAGTTTTGAACAATAAAAGTGAAATCTTGTCCTAGTAGACATGTATATAGTTCTGTATCTAAAAGTTACAGAATATACAATATTTTCCAAGTACATACAGAACATATATAAATATTGATCATATACTTATCACCAAAAACAAAAAATGAAAAACTTCAAAAGGCCTTGATTACCTAAATGTTTAGAAATTTTTAAATGATTCAAGAGTAAAGACAAAATCACACTGGAATTCAAAAGATAAATGAAAAATATTGAAAACACATGTAAGGAAACTTTTGGAATATGGCAAAGTAATGTTTTGAAGGAAATTTAACTCTTAATTATGAGAAAAAAATAGATAAAATTTTGAAATTTGATAGACTAAGTATATTTCTTAACAAGTCAGAAAAATCGCCAAAAAACCCCAAAGCAAGTAAAACAGATAGTAATATAAGATCATAAATTAGTGAAAAACAAAACAATGCAAAAGACAAAATTTTGTTTTGTTTTTTCAGTTAGCAAACTTGACAGGCCTCTTGTAAGACTAACTAAAGGAATAAAGACTAAACAAATGATATTTTAAATCAAAGAGGGATATAACCATAGTACAACTTAGATTTATGTTTTTTTTCTCAAGGAACAGGAACAAACAAGACAAGGGATACCTGCTTTCACCACTTCTTTTTAACATAGTATTGGAAGTCCTAGCCACAACAATTAGTCAAAGAAAAGAAAGTCATCCAAACTGAAAAGGTATAAGTAAAAATATCTTTGTTCACAGATGACATGATCTAACATTTAGAAAATCATGAGATTCATAAACACACATACACACACAACAGTATGAAAGCTAATACATGAATTCAGCAAAGTGGCAGAATAAAAAATCAACATGCAAAGATATGTTGCATCTTTACACACTAACAATGAACAATCTGGAAGGATATTAAGAAATCAATTTCATGTATAATAACATCAAAAAGAATAAAATACTTGGGAATAAATTTAACGAAGGAGGAAAAGACTTAGATATCAAAAACTAAAAACTGCATTGCTTAAAGAAATTAAAGAAGATATAAATAAATGGAAAGATATCGCATGTTTTTTGATGAGAAGACTTAGTATCAGGGCAGTACTATCCAGAGCAATCAACAGATGCCTCAAATCCACATTAAAATCCTAACAGTGGTTTTTGCAGAAATATAAAAACCAACACTAAAATTCATATGAAGTCTAATGGGACCCTGAATAGTAAAAATTACTTCGAAAAGAACAAAGTTGGAGGGATTAAATTTCCATATTTAAAACTTATTACAAAACAATTGTAATCAAAACAGTGTGGCACTGATGTAAAGACAGACATATAGAGAGTGGGATAGAGAGTCCATAAATTATTACTCAAATATATGGTCAAATGATTTTTTGTAAGGGTACAAAGGCTATTCAATGGGGAAAGGATAAATTCTTCAACAAATAATCTTGAGAAAACTAGAAAGCCATATGCAGAAGGAAGTTGGACTCTTACACCATGAACAAAATTTACTCAAAATGGATCAACAACTTAAACATATGAGTTAAGGCTATAACATTCCTAGAAGAAAAGATAAGAAAATCTTCATTAAATAATTGGGTTTGGTGATGATTTTTTAGGTATAATATCAAAATCACAGGCAACAGCAACAACCAAAACAGATAAACTGGATTTCATAAAATTTAAAACTTTCGTACATTAAAGGACACTATCAAGAGAGTGAAGGGACAACCCACAAAATGGGAGAGATTATTTACAAATCACTTATCTGTTAAGAGATTAATATCTAGCTACATAAAATAAACTCCAATGACTCACAGAAACAGCAACAAAAACATTCCAATTTTAAAAATGAGCAAAGAACTTAAATAGACATTTCTCCAAAAAAGACTTCTAAATGGTCAAAAAGGACACTGAAATATACTCAACATCATTAGTCATTAGGGAAATATAAATCAAAACCATGTTTTACCACTTCACCCTCATTAAGATGATTGTTATGAAAAGAAAGGAAAGCAAGTTTTGGTGAGGATGCAGAGAAACTGTTACCCTTGTGCCTTGCTGCTGAGAATGTGAATGGTGCAGCCACTGTGGAAAATAGTGACAGTTCTTCAAAAGTTAAACATAAATTAGCTTATTATCAGTAATTTCTCACCTCTAAGTATATACCAGTAACAGTCAAAAGTAGATTCTCAGATACTTGCACACAAATGTTTATAGAAGCATTAAATAGCCAAAGGGTAGTAACAACCCTAATGCCCATCAATAGATGAATGAATAATGGATAAATGAAATGTGGATAATGGACAAATGAAACATACCATACATATTATGGTATATTACTTAGCCATAAAAGAGAATGAAGTACTAATACATGTTATGATATTTATGAATCTTGAAAACATTATGCTAAGTGAAATAAGCTGATAGGAAAGTACAAATATATGATTCCATTTACATGAAATACCTAGAATAGTCAAATTTATACAGATAGAAAGGAGAATAAAGGTTATTAAAGTCTGGAGATAAGGAAAATGAGGAATTATTATTTAATTGGTGACATTTTTTAATGTTTTCTGTTTGTAAGAATGAAAAATCTCTGTGAGTGTATAGTGATAATGATTGCACAACATTGTGAATCAACGTCATGCCACTGAATTATACACTTTAAAATGTTTAGGATGGCAAATTTTATGTTATACATATTTTACCATAATAAAAAAGATAAGAGATATTACCTACAATAATTTTCTAATAACTGTGAATGCTTAGGTGAAATACATAAATTTCAAGAAAAACATTATTTAGTAGAACTAACTACATAATAATTAGTAGTTTGAATAGTCTTGTAATTACTGAAGAAATAAAAAAATACTTTAAATACATTACACAAGAAAATATCTGGATTAGACTGTTTTATGGGCAAGACTCACACTTTCAGGAAACATACCATCTCAATTTTGTACAAACATTTCCAGACAATAGAGACAGAGGGAATATGTTCCAATTCATTGAGACTGAAACCATATGAAAACATTATAAGAAAAAATATTACAGATCCATTTTATTCATGACTATAAATCTTAAGTAAAATATTATTACTTATTTAAATTCAAGAGAATATAAACAAGGTAACTTGCCATAATCAAATTGGGTTTCCCATAAATATATTTTATGATGTTAAAAGAGAAAAGAAACCATATGATCATCTCAATAGATTTAAAAAACTATCTGATAAAATTCAATCCAATTTATTAAAAATTATTAGTTTGTGAGAAGGTGACAACTTTCAATAATAGAAAAATATTGCTTTGCCTGTTTAAAATCAATTCTTCCCTATGAGAATTAATTGTTCATATATCCATTTACTCTCATCAGGTCAAATACAATAAAGAACAACATAAATGATCTGACCTAAATTCCACATATGTTTTTTTCTGTTTGGCTTCTTCCCTCTCCATATATTAAATCCAATCTATTACCCAGTTATGATATTTTTTTTCTTTTAAGTTATTTTGTTCTTGTTGTTCAGTCACTAAGTTGTGTCTGACTCTTTGCAACCCCATGGACTGCAGCACACCAGGCTTCTCTGTCCTACACTAACTCCTGAAAAGTGAAAGTGAAAGTCGCTTAGTTGTGTCCCAATCTGCGACCCCATGGACTACAGTCCATGGAATTCTCTAGGCCAGAATATGGAGTGGGTAGCCTTTCCCTTCTCCAAGAGATCTCCAGGGATCAAACCCAGGTCTCCTGCATTGCAGGTGGATTCTTTACCATCTGAGCCACAAGGGAAGCCCAAGAATACTGGAGTGAGTAGCTCCCTTCTCCAGTGGATCTTCCTGACCCAGGAATCGAACCGGGGTCTCCTGCATTCTAGGTGGATTCTTTACCAACCAAGCTATGAGGAACACTAACTCCTGGAGCTTGCTCAAATTCATGTTAATTGAGTAGGTGATGTTACCTAATCATCGCATCCTCTGCCACCCCCTACTCCTTTTGCCATCAATCTTTCCCAGCATCAAGGTCTTTTCCAATGAATTCACTCTTCACATCAGGTGGTCAAAGTATTGGAGCTTCAGCATCAGTCCTTCCAACGAATATTCAAAGTTGATTTTCTTTAGTACTGACTGGTTAAATCATTGGTCAGTTTAAATTTTCTTCCATACTCTCACATCTCAAGATCCTCAAGGCCTTCAGCCTAAATTATGTCCTTCCTTCCAGTATCCCTCCATTCCTCTCAATTAGTTCCCAAATGCTCCTCTCAGACAAACTCATGTTTTGAAATACAACTTTCTTCTGATCTCTCCTAGCTCCAACATGAAATCTAAGTTTTTCCCCTTTAGCTCATATATTAAGCTCAAAATCTTATGTCTAGTTCTCAAAAATCTCATTTAATGGTCCCACATTATCTAATCAATATTATTTATTGCTACTAACAAGTTCTGAAAGATTTCTCATCACCACATACAAATATGTAGACTATGTCCAAAAATAGATTTTCCACTCCAGTGGGAGGGAGGAAGAAAGAGGATAGAATGTTGTCAAATGGAACCTATGAATCCACATATGAAGAATTTTTTAAAGATAATAAAAAAGAAGCATTATCATAACATATATATGCAAAGTCATAGACAGTTGAGTTTTTATTATATGCCCGATATTCAGCTAAGCATGTCTCATAGTAATAACAAATAGCAGAATTTCAAGTAATCTTTATAACAACTTTATGAGTGAAGTCTCATAGTTACCATGTTAAATATAAATAATTAAAAGTCTGAAAAAATAAGTAATTATCTCAAGATCATACAGTTGTAATAAATAGAAGACTTGGGGTTAAAATTTAGGTCTAACACAGAGGCTAGATTCTTTACTACCTATCTGATTGTGGAAGGGACCCTGCCTTAACATTTTTAATTGTAAAAAGTATTTTGAAAATTCAAAATGTTGGAAGCCATTGGAGAATATTTATCTGTTTTATTCTTTGCCACTGCTATTTTCTGCACCTCAAATGTCCTCATACCTTCTTAAATATCAAAATACAATCTACGGGCTCAACTTAAGATTCAAACCATCTCCAACACTCTCCCTTATGGCATACTGGTTTAATATTTTTCTTCACCAAAACACTACAGTACTAGAAAACTTGACCACAAATTTAATAACTTTATTACCACAAATTTAATAAATTGTTGTTATTGTTTCACCCCTCTTCATTTATAATCTTCATTTCTAATCATTTATAAGCAAGGGAGAGGGTACCATTGTATATACTCATCATGTTTCTGAAAATTGATTATTTATCTAAAACCGGTAATTTTCTGGAGATATACACATGTGCATTTGTGTGTGTATAGATACATATATATGCACACATATACAATATGCATATGTGTATTATGTATATATTATATGTGTGTGATCATGTTATGTGTATGATGTATCTATCTCCCAGATAATCTCATTGTAAACACAGAAAAAGAAAGAAAATCATCTATATACTTACATATTATATTTCCAGATAATTTCTCAGAATACAAAAAGAAAAAAACTTATAAATCCATACATAGATGTGAATGTGTGATATCTATATTTCTATATCTGTATCAGATATTTAGTGGGAGTTTCATGGGAAAATGAGGGGAAATTTTAAGTTGTTTGGATTCCCTATTTTGCTTTTCTCTGAAGACAATTATTGTGAATGCAGAATGGCAAAGCTGAACACTAGACTATTAGATAGAATAACTGCAGGCATAGAAAGCAGATAAATTTCAGGAATAATAAGCAAGCTCTGTAGGACAGCATATATCACACAATGTAAGCTCACATAAAAGCGGCACTTAAAAGATTGTTTTATTTCCTTTTGTGTGTTTATTCATTTAAACATGGTAAACTAGATTTTTCCAGTCTTAGGACACTCACAATTGATCTTTCTCTGACTTTATTTTCTTTGTTGAAGCAGGGCTATGAGGTTTGAATGATAAACATTGAAAAGAGAAGTCCCACTGAGTTATTATTTTTTTGTTCTATTATAAGTGAATAAAAATAATCTGTTGGGCGGGAGTGGGAGATTCCTATCCTTGACCAGCTGGCTCAAAACACAAATAGAAAAGATAAAACACAAAACAGAGACTGGTAACATAGAAACTGCTTTTGCATCATATATTTCTTATGTATAGGAAATCTATTATATATATATATATATATATATATATAGAGAGAGAGAGAGAGAGAGAGAGAGTCTACTTAGTACTAAATCAATGAGAACAGTAATTTAACGTAAACACTACAACAAATAATTAATGGAACACTCACTTTTTGAAAAAAAGCTCAAATAAAAGAGCATTTTAAACAATTTTTAACTAGACTACAAAAATATATTTACTATAGCCAGAGCATTAAAAAACTATCTTGTAAGAAAACAAACTTGTCAATACAGCAGATTATAAATTACACTTTCAAAGCTCAACTTCTACATACCTTATTTTATTGACTATTAGTTTATAAAGTTTAAATTCAGTATTTAAGGTGGTTTCATCTCCAAACATTGAAAGAATTCCAAAATGCACTTGCTCACCAGTTTTAACTTTGGAGTGTCTATAACCTTCACAATAGCAATGGTTTTCTCTTTCTCCTTCATCATTTTCTTTTCCTTACACCCGCAAACAAAAACTGGGAGAGCTCTGCAGAAACTTCTAAGGTGAACTTTGGTTCTTCCTTGGACTTTAAGTCTAATCTGGTCTAGATTGTGATTGACAAAAGCTTGCTTGCTGGTGTTACGCAGTCCTTTCAAGTTCCAACCAAGCACAGGGGGTTGTTAATATTTACTCAATCTCTGTCTCTGAAATAGTCTTGAACTATAATAGTTTACTGAGATTGCCAAGTGCCACCGGCATTTACAAAGCTATGATTGAAAAATACCCATCTATGATAAAATAAATAAGTTACTCTTGAAAGGAAGAGGTGAAATGAAGACCAAAGGGTAGAAGTTATAGAGAGACGAGTTTAAATTCAGAAGCTAACAATTCTTTAGCTGGAATGTGGCAGAGGGTCATATCAGGCAAAGGTCCCTTCAGATCCTAAGATTTTTACAGTTCTATGAAATGACTTCCTTCTGAGGCTGCTAGTACCACAGAGTGGGTAAGATTATTGCATCTAGTGTCATATAGGATTGGATTCAAACCCTTACCCAGACATTCACTAACTGTATGAACTTGAGTGAGTTACTGAACTTCTCTAAGCCTCTTTTCTTATTTGTAAAATGCTAATAGGTAATAGTTTCTATCTTATATGTTTGTTGTAGTAATTAAATTTTCATGAAAAGTGTTTTACACAATTCTTGTCCCACAGCAAGTACCCAAGGCATAGTAGCTATCATTACTACTGTTATCCTTATTGCTGCTTATTGCCATTAAAATTTTTTCTAAATGGTAATGCATAATGGAAACAACTTTTAAAAATATTATATGTGAATTTTAAAATATTTGTTTCATGTGCATTTGCTGAGCACCTATCATTTGCTAGGCATTGTACTGGGTCCTGAGAATAAACTAATGAACAGGTCACTCTCTGTTTTTAGGACACAGCAGTGAATAAGGCAGACAAAATCACCAACTTCAAGGAGTTCACATTCTAGGGTAGGAGTAGACAATAAATGGGTAAATAATATAATAAACCAAATGATTTTTGCAACTCTAATCCTAACCATCAGAGGGAATTAAATAAGATACTGATGTAGGATGTGCGGGATGGGGTCTTTCTGCTAGGGTTATTGCGGAAGGCCTCTCTGACAAGTTGATATTGATTAAAGATCTGAGGCATAAAAAGACAGTCATGCAAAGATCTGGGACAAAACCATTCCAAGCCTAAAAAAGGAAGTTCAATAGTCCTAAAATGATAACTTGCATGTCACATTTAGTGAGCAGGAAGAAGGCTATCAAGACCAGAGCCTAAAGTTAAAGGGAAGTGCTGACTATGAAGTGTCTTGGTTATACTCTGAGGATTTCAGGAAGTTAACAGAATGTTAAGCAAGGAGAAACAGGATCTGATTTTTGCTGTGTGAAGACCATTCTGGCTGCTGTGTGATCCACAGCTGTACAGGGGACAGAAGTTGCAGAGAAATTAGGTTTGAGTCAGTTTCTGACATTCAAGTAAGAGATGATGATAGCCTGGAAAAGGGTTTCAGTAGAGTAGCTGATAAGTTGTGAGATTCAGGAAATCTTGGGTCCTGATTATAAACAGTATGTTGATAAATATGGGGATGTGGGAGTAAGAGAATGAAGAAGAATGACATTTTTTGAGGGAGAAGGAAATGGCAACCCACTCCAGTGTTCTTGCCTGGAGAATCCCAGGGACGGGGGAGCCTGGTGGGCTTCCATCTATGGGGTAGCAGCAGCAGCAGCAGCAGCAGTTCTAGATAGGTAGGGAGGGGAACAAAAACTTCTTTTCAGTCATATTAAGTTTGAGATCTCTGTCAGAAGAACAAAAGATGTTAGGGTAGCAGTAAGACATGTGAATCTAGCATTAGGGGAGAGAGCTAGGCTGGAGAAGGGTTGCAGTTACTGATGGAACTTATAGGTACATGAGAAAAGAAGATTTAAGTCTGCGACTAGGAGCACTTTAGCATCTAGAAGTCTATTAGAAACGAAAGAACCAGCAAGGTGGGTGAAAAGGCAAAAAATATAGTGCCACAGAATCCCAGTTAATACTTCAAGAAGGAGAGTGGTCAACCATGGCAAAGGCCACGAAAAAATCAAGTTTGGTGAGAATGGAGAATTTACTATTGGCTTCAGTATTGGTTAGTTTTAAGAGCTCTTTTGGAATTATAGGAAAGTAGCTGTACTGGACAGTAGAGAATGGGAGGTGAGGAAATGGAATCGGTGAAAATGGAAGCAGAGACACTGGGAGGGAGGGAGTGGAGTCATGAAATGGTGTGGTAGCCAGAGAGGAACTGTATTCAAAGGCAATCATTTGATTTGGTTTATTTTTGAGGAATCTTAATAAAGGCAAGTGTAATGCTGCTATTTGTAATCCAATACATCAAAAGAGACTAATGATATAGGAGAAGCTACTACTTAAAGAGGGAAGTATTTGCGAAGGTAAAAATTAGTGGGATCTAGGACACAAGTAGTTGGACTAGCTTTAGGTTATGAGCTGGGACAATTCTATTCAAATAGAAGGGATGGCAGAGAAAATCAAAACAGATACTGGTGGTTTTGTAGAATTTGTGATACAAAGCTAACAAGTAAGTCCTAATCTGATTGCATATATTTTCTCTCTGAAATATGTTGTGATAGAGAAATCAGCTAGAACATGGAGAATGGTGGAGATTTGAGAAGAGAAAGTAGATTAATGTTGTCTCATTTAATGAGAACTTTAACCAAGGAATAACTGTAGTATTGCCTGGTAGTAGTGAAAGCTCCTATGAAATTTTTGTGATGTATTGGAGGTGAGTACTATGAGCAAGGTAGTGAAATTTTATCCATTCAGCTTCTCAGGTAAAGATGTGGAATAAGATGAAAAAATAAGTTTAGTCAGAACTGGGCTTTTGTTAGGAAAAGAAAATGAAGAAAAATGGGTATATGTTAAGAGTATTTGCAAAATAAATGGTTATAGTGCTTAACCAAGCATAGGTTAAGGAAGAAATTTTCAAAATGTCATGAGTGGAAAATAACAGCTATTGAAAAGAGTGATGGAGTCAATTAACTTGGAGTCTCCACTAGCTTGAACAATTGTTGAAGTAAGAAATTAGACTAGGTGCACTGAAAAAAAAATGGAACATAATGGTCAAAAAAATATGAGAGAAAAATGCTATAGAATAGAAAAATACATAATGAGATCTGGGATATCATCATGTAAAGGATGGCTGGAGAGGGAGGAGAGAAATACCATTGACCCCAAGAAGACTGAGAAACTGAGAGGTTTGGTGTTGATGAAAGCACAGCTGATTTGGCTGAATGTGTCTTGCACTTTGGGTCTTTTCAGTCCAATTTACACAATTGTTGCAGTAAGAACTAATTGGCAAGTAGCTAGCTCTCTTGTTTAAATAGAAATTAAGAGGTAACTTCTCCTTAACTATTCTGAGTCTAGTCACTAATTGCACAATATTCATTTCTGTGTCAGAAATACTTGGACTAAGTTGAACTGTGAAAATCCTGAACTAGTCCATTCAATCTGGGGAAGTCTGAAGGACCACCACAAGTGGTCCAAGCTACCCCAGAGCAGCTTCCAAGCTTTCCACCAACAGAAATCAGAATATGAGTTAACATGGGTTAGTTAATCTTACTTTATGCAATGGCCCTGGGATAAATCTTAGCTAAGTGACACCCAAGATTTTCTGTTTAAGTCACAGCAGAAGAACTCCAGTGACTAATAGCAGTCAATAGAGTGCCCCAGTTGTTGTCTAGTCACTAAGTTGTATCCGATTCTTTTGAGACCCCATGGACTACAACCTGCCAGGTTCCTCTGTCCTTGGAATTTTTCATGCAAGAATACTGGAGGGAATTCCCACTTCCTTCTCTAGGGGATCTGACTGATCCAGGGGTTGAACCCCAGTCTCCTGCCTTGCAAGCATATTCTTTACCATCTGAGCTACCAGGGAATCCTTGATTGCCCCCTTGGACTTTGCAGTCTCTATGACAATTAGAGATTATTTGTAAAATAGTTGGCAATGTGCCTGTGGTACAGTAGGTGAGACATTAAGAATAATTACTTTTTAATAATAATTATTATTGAATTATGGCAACAATTCCTATACTCCCAGTTTTCAGTCTTAATCTAGATAATTTATTTTGGCTGCTGGGGCTGCTAAGTCACTCTAGGGTGGGCCCAAGACCCAGAAAAATTGTCTGAGAGATAGAAAAGTGACAAAAATTGCTACAAAAAGAATTATCTCAGAGATTTAACTAGAACTAAAGAAAAAAGGAGCTCTCCTCTTAAGTTTTTAAGTCTGACTGAATGTATCTATCAGTGTACATTTGGTTATGACAATCATAAATTCCTAACACAATTAGCTTACAAAATAAAGGAAAAAAATCTTACATGATGTGTGCAATCCATAGGTAAAGAATTCTCCAGGGTCATATAAGCAGTATTTATTTGCATTCCTCTTGGATTTTCCTCTCTGTACCTTTTATTTTTCCTCAGTTTATTTACCTCCTGGGCAATCAAATGACCACATAAGTCACATCATAGAGAGACAAAACCTTCTCTTTGGTGGGTCTCCTTTAAAGACTGAAGTAAATTCCTAGAAGACTCCAGTAACCTGCTAAACCTCCAGAACTGCAACACAAGCTCATTCTTAAAACAATCCCTGGCTAAGGAAACGGGGCCACCAGGGTTGGCTTAAATTAATCAGAAACTTCCTCTTCCTTGTCAAAGAGTGGATGTCTAAAAAAAAACAGCTGGGTTAGCAAGGACAAACTGTGTGCATGGCTAGGAATAAGCTGTGAGATTGTCTGTTCAATAGCTGAGAATAAAGCCAGTACAGAACAAAGGCAAACTTACAGAGGGATGTTCGCATGCAATATTACTTAGGAATTTATGGATGAGATGAGCCAACAAATTCCTTTCATCCTTACACCCCATATAAGCCAGGTTCTATCATCTAAAACCAAACGTTCACTGGCTAAAATGCTTACTCAAAGCATTCCTCTGAATCTAACAGGTCTTTATTTTTACCCACATGAACTATAAAAACCCTTCAGAATTTCCTATCTCTGTTCTACCAGCTATTCTTATACATTCTCTTTTTTTCACTTCTTGCCTTTTCTTTATGTTGTTCTCTTTTCTTGCTACTTTGCTGCCTTTATGTCTGCCTCTTAAAATCTTAACTTTCTTTCGTAACTATATTTCAAATGTCATCTTTTCCTAAAGTATTTCAGAAATGTCTCAATTTAGCAAGGTTTCTGCTTTACTCAAACTCCAGGGCAACTCTCTGACTAGCTTTAAATATAGATATACACACATATGTGTGTGTATGTGTGTGTGTGTGTCATCTACTAAGATTTAATATAAAAACAGCATTGGCAATAAATATTTTTAATGATTCTCATAACACAGAAGAAAGTAAAGAAAAGTTAAGTGACCTATACCATATCTAGATGACAACGTGGGTTAACATTGAGATCCATGTTCTTTCCCTCACTGTCCCTCCAGTGTGCCTCACCTACTGACTCACTATCATGAGGTCTCTTAATAGTGTCTCACTCAACTTTTAGTTTCCTATAGCACATGTATGATGCTTTGCATACAAGTATTGAATAATTTTTGGGGTAATTGAACTGCGTGGTTTTATTTCTTGTTTCTTGATTTATCAATAATTGTTGGTTGGCCGACAGCAGATGCTTCTTTATATGAATACACAGAGGCCAGTAGTATCTATCTTTTTAGAAGCACATTCTGTACGCTGAGCTGTTCTGTGCTAAGTCACTTCTGTCATGTCCAACTCTTTGGGACCTTAGGGACTGTAGCCCACCAGGCTCCTTCTGCCCATGGGATTCTCCAGGCAATAATACTGGAGTGGCTTCTTGTGCCTTTCCAACCCAGGGATCAAACCCGTGTCTCCTGCATTAGTAGGTGGACTCTTTACCGCTGTGCCACCTGGGAAGCCCACATTCTGTTTGCAAAAAACAAATTCCCAATCAACATTGTCACCAGTTTGCACTGAATAAGCAATCTATGCAACCACTACAGAACAAGTAAGACAATTTGATAAAGAAAATGTTTCAGCATATGATTTCAATGAAATAAGTACCACATACAAGGAAGAGAAGATTGAAATAAATTAGTATCATTTCCTCAAACCCAAAAGTCAAATAATGGTTAAGAAAATAGTAACCTTATGCTGTGGGATTAGATGGAGAAAATTAGTATAAATAACATATTTATGTAGAGAATTAGTCAAAATTGTTGTAAATATACTTCTTGAAATCTGAAGACAGAAGAGGTAAAAAGAATTGTCACTTTATTCAAACAAACAAAAAACTCACAAAAAATAAACTTTTCAATTAAAAAAAACTAGATTTTTAACCTCATTTGATCTTTGTCTGATAATACTGGTGTTATTGACTTGTTATAAAGTGGAAGTCCTTTGTACCAGAGAAATGGAGGAAAGATATAATTCTTTTTTGTAGTCTATTTGGGAATTAATAAATAGAAGAGGGACTTTTCTTGAAGTTTTAGGTTTAAAATGTCCATTGTTAACATTAACACAACTCAGCCCATTGACTTACTGATGAACAGTATCTACACTACACAATACAGTCAGAATTCACTTTTTTTAAATGAAATGTTTAAAGTAACAAATCAAAATCTTTCACATTTTTTCTCACTTTCTAAAAGCTCTAAAACCATAAATAAACCAACAACAACCCTTCAAAATGTGTAGAAAGAGCTTGTACACCATTTACAGATTCTAAAGATTAATAAATGAACAATGAGAAGGCAACAGCAATCAAAGAGATATTATCTTATCTCTTCCTTGTTTATTATTCCAGGAATTTGTGATTTCAACACAGAAGTCTGTCTAAATGCCTTAAAGTAGTGTGAGGCCTCTTCTACCTTTCTTTACTTCATCTTTAACCTTTGATTTTTGGCTCAAAAATAAAGTTATATTATGTTATGATTTTTTCCTTTCTCTATAAGGTATAGAGCCTCTGAATCTGGTAGCTGTTAATAATGGTAAAATAGTTAAAATTTAGCCTTGAACTTATGAGGGTATTATCATATGTTGTGCTTCAAATGGGAAATCTGAAGATTTCACAGAAAATGTTATATCAGATAAGATATGTAATTAGATGGACGTTTATAGAGATTAGGTAGATAAGTAGGTAGATAAATAGATAGAATAGTACAAGCCCTATAAAATTATGCGTTTTTTTCCCTGTACCAATAAATATTTTTTAAATGTTTATCTATTCTGTACCAGTTTCAAAAGTGCAGAAGAAAACACCATTTACTAATCAAATGAAATTTCTTTTTTTGTCATCAGGTGCTATTATTGATTTTAATCTCACTGACCTCCTCAGGTCTGGAAACACTTACTGTTCTTTGCATTAGCAGAGGAGAATCTGTTCCTTCCTCTTTAAAACTTGGGTCCATACCGATTATATCCTCAATAACGTCCTCCATCTAGCAAAATATAATGCATTTAGAATATTGTGCATAATGATAAAAGTTGCTCTTCAGTCTGAGTTCGAAGAGAAAGATTTTAGCAATCTTTAAAAGTAATTTTTAGAATATTTAAATTAAAGTTATATGTGTATCAAAATGCAGAATATTTTAGAATTTGAAGTAATCCTGTGTTGGTTTTCCTTACATTCACTTCCACCTACCGGCTGGTGATGACTAGGCAAATCACCCTTGGCTACTCCAGTATCTGCATAAACAGAGTAGTTATCATGAATATCTTGAGCCAGAGCTTATATACTTCATTTGCAGAGAGATGACCACCTACAAATTTTATTTTTCTTTTAAAATATTCTGACAGCATCTTATAGGTGGATATTCAAACTTCATCCAATTAGTCCACATGAATAGAAACTACATGGAAACATATTATCCAACTTTCTCTAATGATCACTAATAATAATAACTATAATACTATCAACAACAATAATAATTGTAGACACCATAGATAGTAACTAACATATATGAGGCGGCAGGAGTTGTTCTAAATGCTTTGCACACATGAGCTCATTTATCTTCACAATGACAATATGAAGTATATACTATGATTGTCTCCACTGTATACATGAGGAAAGAAATTCAGTAACCTGTTTCAGATTATATAGCTAAAGAGTGACAAAAGCAGAATTGAAATCTAGAAATCTGATTCTACAGTCCTAACATAAATTAGTTTTTCACTTCCTTTCACAACTCCTTTCTAAAACAACCTTCCTTTTCTTCTGTACTTCAGCTAGAGGGAATATTAAAGCTTATATTTTTAAAAATGCCATCACTTTCTCTCTCACTGTCTCTATCCCCCTACAGCTCTAGCTCTCCTCTCGGCCATTATATTTATTATCTTTAGTGAAATTTTAAAATATAATGTAGGTGCAGATAGTAAGAATGTGGAGTTTATGTAACTGTAATACTCTAAATTTCCCATGACATGTGCAGAAACAACTAGGAATAAACTCTGGGAGATATAAAAAATATTTTATGATTTTGTTAATGCTATCCTCTAAACAAGACTTCTGAGGACCTTAGAGAATCAAATATTCACAAACATCTACTAAGATACTCCCAAAGGTGATATGCCAAAAAATTGGAATGTTATTTATATAATTATTTAATAAATATTTATTAAACAATATTTACCTCAAGACCTTGGTTTAGTACATGCTATAAAAGCAAAGAGCACAAAGTATCTGCCTTCATGGAACTCTAACTACTGAAGAAACCGACAAGGAATAACTTAATAACAAACTGATATGAAGAAATTAAAGCAGGTTAGCAATAGAACTTGATAAGAGTTAATGTTATTATATGAATGAGGCAAGGATTTACTGATATTTGAACAAAGACAAGAATAACATGAGGAAATGGTAGTACTTTGAAAGAAAGCATAAAAGAAGACCTAAAGGTAGAAACAAGCTCATGTCCTTGAGGAAAAGTGAGGGGCCAAGGGAAATAGAAAAGAGTGAGCAAGAGGAAGAAAGAGTTGAGGTAAAGATGAAACGTAGGTAAGGAATTTACATTGTAGAATCCTGTGAACCAGTAGAGTCCAGCAGAAATTTCTGCAACAGTGGGAATGTCCTATATCGGCACTGTCCAATACAGCAGCAAATATATATGGCCATGAGCATTCGAAATGTGGCCAAGTTACTAAGGAACTGAAGTTTTAATTTTATTCAATTTTTAAAGACTGCATTGAATTTGAATTAACTTTAAAAACAAACAAACATTTCAGCCATTAAAAAGAATTTGAATCAGTTCTAATGAGATGGATGAAACTGGAGCCCATTATACAGAGTGAAGTAAGCCAGAAAGATAAAGACCAATACAGTATACTAATGCATACATATGGAATTTAGAAAGATGGTAACGATAACCCTATATGCAAAACAGAAAAAGAAACACAGATGTATAGAACAGAATTTTGGACTCTGTGGGAGAAGGCGAGGGTGGGATGTTTCAAGAGAACAGCATCGAAACATGTATATTATCAAGGGTGAAACAGATCACCAGCCCATGCTGGATGCATGAGACAAGTGCTCAGGCCTGGTGCACTGGGAAGACCCAGAGGGATCAGATGGAGAGGGAGGTGGGAGGGGGGATCGGGATGGGGAATACATGTAAATCCATGGCCGATTCATGTCAATGTGTGACAAAAACCACTACAATATTGTAAAGTAATTAGCCTCCAACTAATAAAAATAAATGAAGAAAAAAAAAACAAACAATAAAAAAAGCACGTGTCCATTGGGTACCATACCAGAGTGCAGCTCTAGGCCCTATTTTGAACTTTAGATGTTGTTCCATGTGTACTGAGTGATCTTTAAAGTATCTAGGAAAATAAATACACATACTTTGTTTCCTTTGGTTAGTCTCTTCTCTGAAAGTTTTCAAGTGTATTTTTGATTATTACCAACCTCAAATTTCAATTTTATGATATTTTTTTTATTAATATTCCAGCATTAAATGGACAACAAATTTGTATTGAACAGATGTGAAAAAGACCTGAGGAAAGAAGGATGCTAAACACAATTCCTGGTATATGGTTTACTCTGGAGTACTTATAGTTTCACTAAAAATTACCCAAATAATGTATCCCTTTCTTTCTGGAAGATTACAATATAAATGATCCAGTCTCTTATATCAGTGGGGCTTCCCAAGTGGCTCTAGTGGAAAAAAAAAAAAGAACCCTGCTGTCAATGCAGAAGATGTAAGAGATGTGGGTTCAGTCCCTCGGTCAGGAAGATCCCCTGTAGGAGGGCATGGCAACCTTGCCTCCATGGCACTTCCTGCCTGGAGAATCCCATGGACAGGGGAGCCTGGGGGGCTACAGTCCATAGGGTCACAAAGTGTTGGACACAACTGAAGTGACTTAGCACACATGCATGCTTACATCTATAATTTTTCCTCTTGTCTATAAGCATTCTCATTTATTCTGTTCTAGATAGAAACCCTTCTTTTGTACATGTCAAAGTTCATCTTTCTTGGAGACTCTGCTTTTGCCTTTAATAACACCTCTATTCCTCATTTCTGTCATCCACCAACATGACTATCATTTCACCTAATGATGCTGGTATATTGGAGATGCTGGCTTTTCTATTATCCTAAATTGACTTTAAAATCTAAATCAAAGCATTGTTTCACAGCTTCCAGAAACCTTCATAACTAATCACCTTGGAATCCAATTGTTGTTTTAAGAAAGGCAACAAACACAACATTTTTTTATCAGATGAAACAGAGTTAACAGTTTAGACATAAAAAATCAGCAAAATAAGCATCATAAAAGTAGCAAATGAAGATGATAAAATACAAATGAACCACACAATATTATGACTAAAGTAAAAATGGTGATAATAGGCATGAAAAGAATGAGACTCAAGGACAAAGGAAGAGATTTATAAGATTTGAAAGGTTAAAAGTAAAGGTCTACAAAAGACTAAGAATTAAGCTTTTCAACAATTCTGGGAGCAAGAAGACAGCAGGATAACATTTGAAGTGTTAAAGATAAAGACTTTTAACCTAGACATTTATAACCAATAAAATATTCTTTAAATATGTGCATAAAATAAAATTTTCTTAGACACGAAAACTCAGAACTTTTAGAGCAAAAAAACATTTGGAAAACACTCTTTTAGAAAGTACACTAGTCATATAATAAACTATGAAATCACTATAAAATATAAGAATGAGTGCTCATCGTGACCAACTCTTTGTGACCCCATGGACTGTAGTCCACCCAGCTCCTGTCCATGGGATTATCCAGACAAGAATACTGGAGTGGGTGGCCATTTCTTCCTCAAGGGATTTTCCCAAGCCAGGATTCAAACCCACATCCCTTGTGTCTCCTGCATTGGCAGACGGATCTTTTATGACTGAGCCACCTGGGAAGCCCAAGTAACAATAAAATGTTTTTGGTCTAAATAAGAAGAATGTGTGTATGTGTATATATATTAATATTTGAATATGTAAATTTATTCTAAAAATATCAATTCAGAAAGATAGATGAGAAGAAGGAGACAAGATCAAACTCAGGGAGCTGTTTACCTATAGATATAACACAGATATTGCTAAACAGTGATACAGAAAAAGAAAAGAATGTAACTATGTGTCTTAAATTAGGAGTAACAAAAAAAGAAAGAAATTAAACCTTAGCCAATAGAGGATAGAAAAAAGATTGCAAATAAGGAAACAGAAAGCATAGTAAATGAAAATGTGAAAAAAGATAACAATTAAAAGCTACTGGTAAAGTAACTATAAGAATGTAAATGACAGCATGAAAAGGCAAAGAGATATGACACCAGAAGATGAGTCCCCCAGGTAGGAATGTGTCCAATAAAGTATGGGGGAAGAGCAGAGGACAATTACTAAAAGCTCCAGAAAAATAAAGTGGCTGGGCCAAAACGGAAACAATGCTCAGTTGTGGATGTGTCTGTTGATGAAAGTAAAGTCTGATGCTGTAAAGAACAATATTGCATAAGAACCTGACATTCTAGGTCCATGAATCAAGGTAAATTGGACATTGTCAAGTAGGAGATGGCAAGAGTGAACATCGACATCCAGGAATTTGTGAACTAAAATGGATGGGAATGGGCAAATTTGATTCAGATGACCATTACATCTACTATCATGAGCAAGAATCCCTTAGAAGAAATGGAGTAGCCCTCATAGACAACAAAAAAGCCCAAAATGTAGTACTCTGGGCAACCTCAAAAACAATGGAGTGATCTTGGTTTCTTTCCAAGGCAAACTGTTCAGTATCACAGTAACCCAAGTCTATGCCTCAATCATTGATGCCAAAGAAGTTGAAGTTGACCAATTCTTTGAAGCCCTACAACACCTTCTAGAATTAAGACCAAAAAAAGATGTCCTTTTCATCATAGGGGGTTGGAATGTAACAGTAGGAAGTTGAGAGATACAAGGAATAACAGGCAAATTTGGACTTGGAGTACAAAATGCAGCAGGGCAAAAGTTAACAGAGTTTTGTCAAGAGAACATGCTTGTCATAGCAAACACTCTTTTCCAACATCACCAGATAGTCAATACCAAAATTAAATTGATTATGAAATTTGTAGCCAAACATGCAGCTCTATAAGAAAGTCAGCAAAAGCAAGACCTAGACCTGACTGTGGTTCAGATAATGAACTTCTTAATGCAAAATTCAGGCTTAAATTGAAGAAAGTAGGGAAAACCACTAGGCCACTCAGGTATGACCTAAATCATTTCCCTTATGATTATACAATGGAGATGACAAATAGATTCAAGGGATTAGATCTGGTAGAAAGAGTGCCTGAAGAACCATGGATGGAAGTTTGTAACATTGTATAAAAGCAGTGACCAAAATAACCAAAAGAAAGAAATGCAAGAAGGAAAAATGGTAGTCTTAGGAGGATTTACAAATAACTGAGGAAAGAAAAGAAGTGAAAAGCAAGGGGGAAAGGGAAAGATATGCTCAAGTGAATTAATTCCAGAAAATAGCAAGGAAAGATAAGAAGGCTTTCTGAATGAACAATGCAAAGAAATAGAGGAAAACAATAGAAGGGGAAAGACTAGAAATTCTTCAAGAAACTTGGAGATATCAAGGAAACATTTCATTCAAGGATATTTCAAGGATAAACACTTCATTCAACAAAGGACAGAAATGGTAAGGACCTAAAAGAAGCTGAAGATATTAATAAGAGGTGACAAGAATACACAGAAGAATGATACCAAAAAAGGCCTTAATTACCCAGATAACCATGATGCTGTGGTCATTCACCTAGAGCCAGACATCTTGGAGTGTGAAGTAAAGTGGGCCTTAGGAAGCATTATTATGAACAAAGCTAGTGGAGGTGACAGAATGCTAGTTGAACTATTCCAAATCCTAAAAGATGATGCTGTTAAAGTGCTGCACTCAATGGGTCAGCAAATTTGGAAAACTCAGCAATGGTCATAAGACTGGAAAATGTCAGGTTTCATTCCAGTTCCAAAGAAGGCAAATGTCAAAAAATGTTCTAACTACCATACAATTGCACTCATTTCACATGCTAGCAAAGTTATGCTCAAAATTCTTCAAGTTAGACTTCAGCAGTACATGAACCAAGAACTTCCAGATGTACAAACTGGGTTTTGAAGAGGCAGAGGAGCCAGAGATCAAATGGCCAACATTCATTGGATCATGGAGAGAGCAAGGGAGTTTCTGAGAAACATCTACTTTTCCTTTATTGAATACACTAAAGCTTTTGACTGTGTGGATCATAACAAATTGTGGAAAATTCTGAAAGAGATGGAAGTACCAGATCACCTTACCTGTCTCCTGAGAAACTGAGACATCTATAAATGGGTCAAGAAGTAACAGTTAGAACCAGACCTGGAAGAACTGACTGGTTCAAAACTGAAAAGGGTACAAAAAGGCTGTATATTTTCACCCTGCTTATTTAACTTATATGCAAAATGTCAAGCTGGACGAATCTTAAGCTGGAATCAAGATTGCTGGGAGAAATATCAACAATCTCAGATATGCAGATGATACCACTTAATGGCAAGAAGTGAAGAGGAACTAAAGAGCCTCTTGATGAGGGTAAAAGAGGAGAGTGAAAAAGCTGGCTTACAACTCATCATTCAAAAAAGCTAAGATCATTGCATCAGGACTCATCACTTCATGGAAAATTAATGGGGAAAAAGTGGAAACAGTGACAGATTTTATTTTGGGGGGTTCTAAAACCACTGCAGATGGTGACTGCAGCTATGAAATTAAAAGACAGTTGTTCCTTGGAAGGAAAGCTATGACAAACCTAAACAGCATATTAAAAAGCAAAGACATCACATTGCTGACAAAGTGATAGTCAGAGCTATGGTTTTTCTAGTATTCATGTACAGACATGATATACAGATGTAAGAGTTGGATGATAAAGAAGGCAAAACAATGAAGAATTGATGTTTTCAAATTGTAAGTGCTGGAGAAGACTCAAGAGTCAAGAGCCCAAGAGGACTGCAAAGAGATCAAACCAGTCAAACTTAAAGGTAATCAACCCTATGGAGAAATGTGTTTTTAGATCTTTGACCCATTTTTTGATTGGGTCATTTATTTTCCTGGAATTGAGCTGCAGGAGTTGCTTGTATATTTTTGAGATTAATCCTCTGTCTGTCTCTTCATTTGCTATTATTTTCTCCCATTCTGAAGGCTGTCTTTTCACCTTGCTTATAGTTTCCTTTGTTGTGCAAAAATTTTTAAGTTTCATTAGGTCCCATTTATTTATTTTTGCTTTTATTTCCAATATTCTGGGAGGTGGGTCATAGAGGATCTTGCTGTGATTTATGTTGGAGAGTGTTTTGCCTATGTTCTCCTCTAGGAGTTTTATAGTTTCTGGTCTTACATTTAGATCTTTCATCCATTTTGAGTTTATTTTTGTGTATGGTGTTAGAGAGTGTTCTAGTTTCATTCTTTTACAAGTGGTTGACCAGTTTTCCCAGCACCACTTGTTAAAGAGGTTGTCTTTTTTCCATTGTATATTCTTGCCTCCTTTGTCAAAGATAAGGTGTCCATAGGTACATGGATTTATCTCTGGGCTTTCTATTTTGTTCCATTGATCTATATTTCTGTCCAAAGAAGACATACAGATGGCTAACAAACACATGAAAAGATGCTCAACATCACTCATTATCAGAGAAATGCAAATCAAAACCACAATGAGGTACCATTACACGCCAGTCAGGATGGCTGCTATCCAAAAGTTTACAAGCAATAAATGCTGGAGAGGGTATGGAGAAAAGGGAACCCTCTTACACTGTTGGTGGGAATGCAAACTAGTAGAGCCAATATGGAAAACAGTGTGGAGATTCCTTAAAAAACTGGAAATAGAACTGCCAGATAACCCAGCAAACCCACTCCTGGGCATACACACCGAGGAAACCAGATCTGAAAGAGACACGTGTACCTCAATGTTCATCGCAGCACTGTTTATAATAGCCAGGACATGGAAGCAACCTAGATGCCCATCAGCAGACAAATGGATAAGGAAGCTATGGTACATATACACCATGGAATATTACTCAGCCATTAAAAAGAATTCATTTGAATCAGTTCTAATGAGATGGATGAAACTGGAGCCCATTATACAGAAAGATAAAGACCAATACAGTATACTAACAGTATACATACTAATGCGTTAGTATGGAATTTAAAAAGATGGTAATGATAACCCTATATGCAAAACAGAAAAAGAGACACAGATGTACAGAAGAGACTTTTGGACTCTGTGGGAGAAGATGAGGGTGGGAAGTTCTGAGAGAACAGCATTGAAACAAGTATACTATCAAGGGTGAAATAGATCACCAGCCCAGGTTGTATGTATGAGACAAGTGCTCAGGGCTGGTGCACTGGGAAGACCCAGAGGGATGGGATGGGGAGGGAGGTGGGGGGGGGGGGGTCGGGATGGGGAACACATGTAAATCTATGGCTGATTCATGTCAGTGTATGGCAAAAACCACTACAATATTGTAAAGTAATTAGCCTCCAACTAATAAAAATAAATGAAAAAAAAAAGTTACAACATCAACAAGGAGATGCTCACCAACAAGAATACTCCAGTATGGGATGATGAACCTATAAATAAAAGTTATATTGTGATGCAGTAAAAGCTGCAAATAGAGTAAATTTAAATATAGTTAGTATTGATTTAACTTAACATCAAGCAGTGCTGTAAGTGTTTTACACGTATTAATTCATTTAATTTTCAAAACCCAACAAGAAGTTACTATTATAAGCATCATTTTACAGATGAGAACCTGAAATGAAAGATTACATAACTCTCCAACAATCAGTCAGCAAGGATCAGAGAGAGAATTTGAGTTAAGCAATTGGATGCCAGTCTTAAACTTCACCACTGTGATAGCTGGTGATCATTGGTGCTACTGAACAAGCACTGAATTTGGAGAGGGGTGGGTACGGGCTTGTTTTGGCCAATGATAAATGAGCAGTGATGTGTCATTTTCATCATCGACTGTGGGGACAGGTGATCATGGGTGTATTTACCATGTAAAGCCAGGGTTCCTGAGTGGTTACAGTGAGTAGAAAACTCCTGCGAACCAGCACTGTATGTGTGACACAGAGGAGAATTAAAGACTTATTATGTTTAAAAAAAAAAAAAAGGTAATCAACCCTGAACATTCATTGGAAGGACTGATGCTGAAGCTGAAGATCCAATACTTTGGCCACCTGATGGGAAGAGCCAGTCATTGGAAAAGACCCTGATGATGAGAAAGACTGAAGGCGAAAGGAAAAGGGAGCAGCAGAGGATGAGGTGGTTATATAGCATCACTGATTCAATGGACATGGATTTGAATGAACTCCAGGAGACAGATAGTGGAGGACAGAGGGGCCTGGCATGCTGCAGTTCATGGGGTCAAAAAGAGCTGGAGACCACTTAATGACTTAACAACAAAAACAGCAAAAATACTCACATACTGCTGGAGAAATTATTATTCAAATTGGATTTTTTTCAAAGGTATTTTAATATTTTGTCTATAAGGGACACATTTAATATAAAAAAAACAGGAAAAGCTGAAATTAAAGTGCAAAAGTGTACTACAAAGATGACCAAAGGTAAGCAACAATAGGAATGTTAATATTAGACTATATAAAATTCAAGATAAAATGTTGAAGGAAAAATAATACCAAGTGACCATGAATACATATGTACCTAAAAGAAAAAATCTATAGCAACATCTGTCAGAAATCTATGAAAAAATCAATAATTGTAGTTGAATACTTTAGTTCACCACTCTTCAAATCATAAACCTGAATTAAACTTTCTGTTCACCTATTCTATAGGCCATATCTGGTTCCTGTCATCCTCTATATCACACCACTTCTGAAATCTTAAATTCCATTATCTCACTCATCAAATGCAGTATTCCATTTAGTCCAATCTAGACTCTCTATGACTGATCAGCTGAAAATTTTTTATTTTATGACTCTCTATGCCTTTACCTTATTATCTTTCTGCCCAATTATCATGAATACCCCAGGAGCTCAATCTTTCCACTTCTGTTAACTATGAATTCAAAGTAGAATGGCTCTTGCCCACCATCTTACTGAAATGTCTTTTGTTGCTATTTTCTTTGACTACTTGACTGATCAATTCAGTAGACATTTATCAGTCCTATTTTTCCACCACATTTGAGTGTGGGGGTCATTTCTTCCTCCTTTAAATCAACTCCTTCAGTGGCACCACACTAGCTATCCTTTTAGTTTATCTTTACAGCCCTTTTCCTTTCACCACTCTTTAAATGGTGAGCCCCTCATTTCCAACCTTGATTTATTACTCATTGTATTCATGTTCTCCAGGAGCTTTCTTTCTCATTCATATTTTCAAGTACTACCTACAGGCTGAACACTCTTAAATCTCTTTCTCCCTCTAGATTATTCCTCCTCAAGGCAAACTTGTATATCTAGCTCTCACTATCATTTCTGCTTGATGGTCTCACAGATACACAATTCTAACATGTTCTAATATAAGGCCTCCTGAGAAATCTGTATGCAGGTCAAGAAGCAACAGTTAGAACCGGAGGTGGAACAACAAACAGACTGGTTCCAAACTGGGAAAGGAGTAAGTCGAGGCTGTATATTGTTACCCTGCTTATTTAACTTATATGCAGAGTACATCATGAGAAATGCTGGACTGGATGAAGCACAAGCTGAAATCAAGATTGCCAGGATAAATATCAATAACCTCAGATATGGAGATATACCACACTTATGGCAGAAAGCAAAGAAGAACTAAAGAGCCTCTTGATCAAAGTGAAAGAGGAAAGTGGGAAAAGTTAGCTTAAAACTCAACATTCAGAAAACTAAGATCATGACATCTGGTCCCATCACCCCATGGCAAATAGATTGTGATACAGTGG
Organism: Muntiacus reevesi; assembly: GCF_963930625.1. Taxonomy (NCBI): domain Eukaryota; kingdom Metazoa; phylum Chordata; class Mammalia; order Artiodactyla; family Cervidae; genus Muntiacus; species Muntiacus reevesi. The sequence continues at coordinate 49,777,832 of NC_089254.1, read as the reverse complement.
AAAGAGTGGCAGACTTTATTTTGCCAGACTCCAAATTGGCAGACTTCAAAATCACTGCAGATGGTGACTGCAGCCATCAAATTAAAAGACTCTTACTCCTTGGATGAAAAGTTTTGACCAACCTAGACAGCATATTAAAAAGCAGAGACATCACTTTGCCCACAAAGGTCAGTCTAGTCAAGGGGTCAAAGGAGCAAAGGACAAAGAGCAAAGGAGCAAAGAACAGAGATGGGAAACAGCATGAGGTGAGGAGAAAATGAGAGGCAAAATTGATGGAAGGTGACACCAGAGAACTGGCCAATAGACAAATCACAGAAAGGCTGGGACTCCATGTTAAGTAATTCCAAATGCTTCAAAGGCTTAAATGTGGGGACTGTGGTGACATAATCGGATTTGACTTTAATATCACTCTGTCAGCTAGTAGGAGAAGAAGCCTGGAGTGAGAGAGGGACCAGTGGGGAGGTTATTTCCATAGCACAGTGAGAAATGAGGTCTTATATTCAGTTCAGTTCAGTTCAGTCATTCAGTCATTTCCAACTCTTTGCAACCGCATGAACTGCAGCACACCAGACCTTCCTGTCCATCACCAACTCCTGGAGATTACTCATACTCATGTCCATCAAGTCAGTGATGCCATCCAACCATCTCATCTTCTCTCATCCCCTTCTCCTCCTGCCCTCAAGATTGATTCCCAGCATCAGGGTCTTTTCAAATGAGGTAGCTCTTCGCATCAGGTGGCCAAAGTATTGGAGTTTCAGCTTCAGTACCAGTCCTCCCAATGAACACCCAGAACTGATCTCCTTTAGGATGGACTGGTTGGATCTCCTTGCAGTCCAAGGGACTCTCAAGAGTTTTCTCCAACATCACAATTCAAAAGCATCAATTCTTCAGCATTCAGCTTTCTTTATAGTCCAACTCTCACATCCATACATGACTACTGGACTACTCTCACATCCATACATGACTACTAGCCTTGACTAGATGGACCTTTGTTGTAAGCCTGATCAGAGAATTCAAGCAACTATGGAGCCCATTCAACAGCCTCACTTGTGTAAGGAACAAAGTCAGCAGTCCTATCCAGCTGCTCTCAGCTGGTGGCACAATCCCCAATCCATGTCCTCAGTTGCCTGGCACAAATAGGTCATAATAACAGGAATTACCTGCACAAAGACTTTAGTGGCAGACTCACCCAGAAACCAGAACTGAGCAGCCTGGTGAAGAACTGTCACTGACAAAGCAAGCCTGTAAAGTCTGCAAGGGCAGCCCTGTTAATCAGATGCACAGAAACCAATGCAAGGAATTAAGGATCACAAAAAGTCAGGTAAATATGATACCACCAAAGGGAACTAATAAAACTCGGATAACTAACTCTAAATAAATGGAGATCTGTGAACTGTCTGATAAATCAATAAAGAATTCAGGATAATCCTTTTGAGGTAGTTTAGTGACCTACATGAAAAAAAAAAATGATGTCCTTTTTAGTATAGGGCACTGGAATGCAAAAGTAGGAAGTTGAGATACCTGGAGTAACAGGCAAATTTGGCCTTGGAGTACAAAACAAGCAGGTCAAAGGCTAACAGAGTTTTGCCAAGAGTACACACTGGTCACAGCAAACACCCTCTTCCAACAACACCAGAGAAGACTCTACACATGGACATTGCCAGATGGCCAATACTGAAACAAAATTAAGAAATAGAATAAATAGAATAATCTATTATTAATAATCTGATACAATAACATATAAATTTTAACAGCAATAACTGAGGAGATGTACAAAGAATACAAATTCTATTGAAGTTATTTGCTATCAATTTAAAATAGGGTGTTACAAGCTGGATTTGGAAAAGGCAGAGGAACCAGAGATCAAAGTGCCAACATTTGTTGGCTCATAGAAAAAGCAAGAGAATTGTAGAACAACATCTACTTCTGACTCACTGACTACGCTAAAGCCTTTGACTGTGTAGATCAAACAAACTGGAAAATTCTTAAACAGATGGGAATACCAGACCACCTTACCTGCCTCCTGAGAAACCTGTATGCAGGTCAGGAAGCAACTGTTAAAACCGGACATGAAACAATGAGCTGGTTCAAAATTGGGAAAGGAATACGTCAAAGCTGTATATTATCACCCTGCTTATTTAACTTCTATGCAGAGTACATCACACAAAATGCCCAGCTAGATGAAGCACAAACAGGAATCAAGATTGCAGGGAGAAATACAATAACTTCAGGTATGCAGATGACACCACCCTTATGGCAGAAAGTGAAGAGGAAATAAAGAGCCTCTTGATGAAAGTGAAAGACAAGAGTGGAAAAGTTGGCTTAAAACTCAACATTCAGAAAATGAAGATCATGGCATCCAGTTCCATCACTTCATGGCAAATAGATGGGGAAACAATGGAAACAGTGACAAACTTTATTTTCTTGGGGTCCAAAATCACTGCAGGTGATTGCAGCCATGAAATTAAAAGACACTTGCTCCTTGGAAGAAAAGTTATGACAAAGCTAGACAACATATTAAGAAGCAGAGACATTACTTTGCCAACAAAGGTCCATCTAGTCAAAGCTATGTTTTTTCTGGTAGTATGTATGGATGTGAAAGTTGGACCATAAAGAAGACTGAGAGCCAAAGAATTGATATTTTTGAACTGTGTTGCCAGAGAAGACTCTTGAGTCCATTGGATTGCAAGGAGATCAAAACGGTCACTCGTAAAGGAAATCAGTCCTGAATATTCATTGGGAAGACTGGTGCTGAAACTGAAGCTCCAATACTTTGGCCACCTGATGGAAAGAGCTGACTCATTAGAAAAGACCCTGATGCTGGGAAAGATTGAAGGCAGGAGAAGGGGATGACAGAGGACAAGACGGTTGGATGACTCAATGGAAATGAGTTTGACCAAATTATGGGAGATGGTAAAGGACAGGGAAGCCTGGTGTGCTGCAGTCCATGGGATTGCAAAGAGTCAGACACACCTGAGAGACTGGACAATGAACAAATTTTGTGTAAAGTCTCATGGAAAACATTGCAGGTGGTGCTAGAGGTAAAGAACCCATCTGCCAGTACAGAAGACATAAGAGACAGGAGTTCAGTCTGTGAACTGGGAAGATCCCCTGGAGAAGGGCGTGGCAACAGACTCCAGCATCTTGCCTGAAGAATCCCACAACTGGTGCACTACAGTTGATTGTTGCAAGAGACTGAAGCAACTGAGCCCTGGAACACACAGGGAAAATCTTACACTAATTACACAACAGAACTTGATAAAGAAGTCAAATCCATGGCTGACTCATGTCAATGTATGACAAAAACCACTACAATATTGTAAAGTAATTAGCCTCCAACTAATAAAAATAAATGGGAAAAAAGAAAAAAAGAAGTCAAAGCATGTTGATTCCAAAAGGCAAAACAAAGCAGAACAAAAAGATAGCGGGGTAAGAAACAGAAATTGTTGAAGCTACCAAACAACCAGAAAGCAACTAATAACATTTTGTTGTAGGAAGACCTTACAGCTTCCTAGGTGATGCAGTGATAAAACGTCTGCCTGCCAAGGCAGTAGATGCAAGAGACACATGTTCGATCCCTGGGCCAGAAAGATCCCTCGGAGTAGAAAACTGCGCTTCATTCCAGTATTCTTGCCTGGAAAATTCCATGGACAGAGGAACCTGATGGGCTACAGTCCAGGAGGTTGCGAAGAGTCAGACATGACTGAACACAACCACACACAAGCCCTTACCTATCAGTAATCGTTTTAAATATAAACAGATTAAATTATCCAATTCAAAGACATAGTGTGAATGAGTGGATTTAAAAAAAAAGATTCAACAACCTCTGTCTCTGGGAGACTTACTTTCACTGTAAGGACAGAGATTGAGAGTGAAGGGATGGAAAAAGACATTTCAAACAATGGTAACTAAAAGAAAGCAGGAATAGTTTACATTGATTACATCAGACAAAACAGACAAAACTAAAAATGGCCAAAAAAAAAAAAAAGAGAGAGAGAGAGACAAGGAAAGTCATTATATAAAAGTAAAGGGGTCAACACATCAAACTGATATAACAATTTATGAGTCCAACATTAGAACATATAAATATATAAAGCAACAACTAACAGAGCTAATGAGAAAAATAAACAGCAATTATAAACAATAATGATGGAAGACTTTTTACCACTCTCAACAATGGATAGATTATCCACACAGAGAATCAATAAGGAAACGGTAGATTTGAACAAATTCAAAGGATCATAAAGGGCAACACAGAACAACTATATTTTTCAAAAAACTGTGAAACCTAGAAGAAATGGAAAAATACTTAGAAGCATAAAACTTATTAAGACTGAATCAGGAAGAAGCAGAAAATCTGAATATACGAAGTACTAGTGGAGATTGAATTAAATTAGTAATAAAAAAATCCCCCAATGAGAAAAACCCAGGACCAGGTGACTTTTTCTGGTGAATTTTACCAAACATTTCAAGAAGAATTAACACCAATCCTTCTCAAAGTCTTCCCAAAAAATCAAAGAGGAGGGAACACTTTCAAACTGATTTTATGAGGCCAGCATTGTCCTGATACTAAAATCAGAAAATGAGATTACTAAAAAAGAAAGCTATAGGCCAATATCCCTGATGACTATAGATGCAAAAGTTCTCAATAAGATACTAGCAAGCTAAACTCAGCACATATTAAAAGCATAATTCGTCAGTGATCAATCTATGGAAAAGGGAAAAAAAGTTTGCAAACCATACATCTGATAAGGAGTTAATAACCAATACCTATAGAAAAGCTCCTACAACAACAATAAAAATGCAATTAAAAAAATGAGAGAAGGACCTGAATATATATTTCTCCAAAGAAAATAAACAAAAGGCCAACAGGTACATGAAAAGATGCTTAACATCATTAGTTATTAGGGGAATGCAAATTCAAACCACAATAAGATATCACCTTATACCTATGAGACTAGCAATCACAAAAAGATAAAATAATAATGCTGACCAGGATGTGGAAAAAAGGTTTCCTTTTTATGATATTGGGGAGATTGTAAATTGATACAGCTACTATAGAAAACAGTATTCAGGATCCAGAAAAAATTAAAAATAGAACTACCATATGATACCAAAATTCCACTCCTGGGAATATACCCAAAGCTGATAAAAACAATACTTTGAAAAGATATCTGCGGTCCCATGTTCATAGTATTTACAAAACCAAGATATGAAAGCAACCTGTGTCCACCCATCAGTGAATGGCTAAAGAAACTAAATATATAAATAAGAATGCTATTTAGGCATGAAAAAACAAGGAAATCTTATCATTGGCAACAACTAGAATAGGCCTTGAGGGCATTATGCCAAGTGAAATAAGTCAGACAAAGACAGACAAATAGTGTATGATATCACTTATATATGGATTATAAAACAAAAAACAAAAAAACCTCATAGAAAAAGAGATCATACTTGTGGCTACCAGAAGTGGGGTGGAGGAATGTGGTATGGAATTGGAGAAAGGTGATCACAAGATACAAACTAAAATTACAGGATAAATAACTACTAGGGATATAATGTACTACAATGCAACAACTATATTTAACAATGTTATATGATATACAGGAAAGTTTTCAATCCTCTTTTTCTTTTATTGTGTCTACATGACAAGATGGATGTTAACTGAATCTATTGTGGTAATCATTTCACAATATATGCAAATTAGATCATCATTCTATATGCCTCAAATGTACAGTTATTATGTCAATTATTCCTCAATAAAAAATAATTTAAAGTAATCATAGAAATGAAAGATCACAGAAGGTCCCTACAACCCACCCAGAAAATGTGAGTATCAAAAGAACTCTTCAAGCTGTAGAAATGTTAGTAAGAGAGGTTAAGGATTGAGACCCCACAACTAGTAAGTAGTGGTTTTAACCTCATGCTGTCTGACTGTAAAGACTGCACACTTTCTGCTTTGTGACAAGAACTCCTAGAACTAATCAAAGAATATCAGCAAATGGCAAAAAAGTAGGATGTATCGTAGCTACTAAAGACAGCAAAGCTGGAATTGATGGCAGTATGTGAAAATGTGTCCATGATAAATTAAATTAAAAAACACACACATTAAAACTATAACGGATGAAATAAAACTATGATTAACTGAACATTAATGACAGAAGAGCTTTTTAATACACAGCTAAAGAAAAATGGTTAAAAATTTAGAAAATGTTTATCTGCAGCCAGCATGCATGTTGTCCCTAGACCATTACACATATTGAAGCTTTCAACCCTTCCCAGCCATGCAACTAGTTTTGACTGACACCACATAAAGGACCCCTAAGATCAGGTAAAATTCCCTTATAATGTACAAGCTTATTATAAAATGAAAGCTGTGTTCCTAAGAAATAAAACTGCTTCCTAAGAAAATTAACATATGTTACTCATCCTTTCTCATTTTTTAGAAAACATATTTTACAACACAGAGTACTAACCGCTATATGATCACAGCATCATATTTCATAAGATACATACTCTGATTATTTTCTGGGTTTTGCCTAGAATAGACAGACATATGTATATCTTTTGGTATTTGTTTTTTCCTTTGTAAATCAACCTTCCACAAAAGAGAAAACTTTGAAAGAAGGTGGTTATAAGACAATTTGTATTGGGTGAGTTTTAATATTTACTGTACAGATGAACAGATGATTCTCATCTTATATATATTTTTATGATCTTCATAGAGTGAATAGAGAATCTAGTTCTACATGTTTTTTTGGAAAATTCTTTTTATATTTGTTACTGAAAAGTTTAAGTAAATATACATGTAGAGATTTATAATCAGTTTTGGATTTTAACTAGTCCTGTTTTGTGAGTGCTTTATATTTTATTAAACAATCTACTAGATCCTTCCTCTTTTCGCTTTTCTAGATTAACATAAAATTTGCAAAAGAAAATTTTCCTCTATCATTTGGAATTTAAATACTGAGATACTGAGTATTATTCTTTTGCACCTGGAGACTATAAACTTCCCTTAAAAGCAGTGACCTGAATTCAGTAAAAATCACTGAAAAAAAAAATCACTGGAAAAAAAAAAAAAAAAAAGGAATGTAGATTGGGAGATTAAATCTAGGAGCAAATAGGATCATGGCTTCATCTAACTAATAAAATGGAAAAAAGAAAAGAATAGAAAACTCAGTTATTGCTGTAGGCTTTCTACATTGAAATATTAAAGGAAGTCTTTTTCCCAGTTCTAGTTCTTTCCCACTTCTACTGATTTATCAGGATTTTTTTAAGGTCCATTTACAAGCAAGTTACAATAATTATGAACTCCACAAAGCTAGACACTCATTCATTTTATATCTTCAGCACCTCAAGTTTTCTCTTACTTAGTAAATGAAAAGCAAGTATTTGTTGAAAATAGAAAGGAATGAATAATCAATAATTAAAAATTCAGATATAATACTATAAAATATTAAGTGCAAGAAGACTATTAGTCTCATTCTGATAAACATTTCTAAAGTAAATTTTTACTATTATTTAAATTCCACTTGTTTCATTTTAATGGGCACTTAATGTAACTGTTGACAAATGTTTAACTAAAACTATCAGAAAACCAGTACAATTAAAGCTAAATATTCTTAACATAAATTACTGATAGAACATATTTTGACTCACATTGATACAAAACTGAAATGAAAATTTTAAAATGAATTGCTATATTTCATGTAAAACAATTATTATGGAAATAACTAATTATAAAAATTGATAAATTAAGACAACCTTTTTGTTAAATAAATTTGCATATAGAATGTTTACTATAAAAATATTGACTTCAATTTCTCGAAGTGTTTTTTTTTTTCAAGAAACTATATATTTTCATAAGTCAGTCATTAGACATACATGCCATTCTGTATTGTCATCTTCTTTGCCAAGAGTTAGCAACTTGGTGAGTGGATTTCCAGCGAGACCAAGGTCACTCTTGGGAGACGGGTGTCCATGCTGCACCAGGAGTTCACTGCTTGGCGTTGGAAGATGTGACCGTTTAAAAGTCTGGTTGAGAATTTGGTGGTCAAGGGTCATGAAGGGTTTTACTTGCTGTTGCTGAGCCTTCTGTAGCTGAGTCCTTGCAGGATTTTCCAAGTGTGCTGGGACCTACCAATAGAACACAAACAAAAGCAATGTGCAGCATCATCTGGTAAAGGAGTTTCACTTTTGACAACTGAATTATGACAGTAAACACTATAATGTCCAGTTTCTTTCTTATTTATGGTCTATACATCTATCATAATTTACATAAAATATTAATGGATTATAGTTTTAAGGAATAATTTAAACTTTACTAAAATATTTTAGTAAATAGTCAAGGGATTAGATCTGATATGCAGAGTGCCTGATGAACTATGGATGGAAGTTCATGACACTCTACAGGAGGCAGGGATCAAGACCATCCCCAAGGAAAAGAAATGCAAAAAGGCAAAATGGTTGTCTGAGGAGGCCTTACAAATAGCTGGGAAGCAAAGAGAAGTGAAAAGATAGCAGAGAAGAGAAATAGAAGAGAAGTGAAAGGCAAAGGAGGAAAGGAAAGATATACTCATTTGAATGCAGAGTTCCAAAGAATAGCAAGGAGAGACAAGAAAGCCTTTCTCAGCAATCAATGCAAAGAAATACAGGAAAACAATAGAATGGAAAAGTCTAGAGATCTCTTCAAGAAAGTAGAGATACCAAGGGAACATTTCAAGCAAAGATGGACTCAATAAAGGACAGAAATGGTATGGACCTAACAGAAGCAGAAGATGTTAAGAAGAGGTGGCTAGAATACACAGAAGAACTATACAAAAAAGATCTTCATGACCCAGATAATTATGCTGGTGTGATCAGACATTCTGGAATGCGAAGTCAAGTGGGCCTTAGGAAGCATCACTACAAACAAAGCTAGGAGAGGTGATGGAATTCAGGTTAAGCTATTTTAAATCCTAAAATATGATGCTGTGAAAATGTTGCACTCAATATGCCAGCAACTCTGGAAAGCTCCGCAGTGGTCACAGGACTGGAAAAGGTGGTTTTCATTCCAATCCCTAAGAAAGGCAATGCCAAAGAATGCTCAAACTACCACAAGTTACACTCATCTCACACGCTAGCAAAGTAATGCTCAAAATTCTCCAAGTCAGGCTTCAGCAATACGTGAACTGTGAACTTCCAGATGTTCAAGCTGAATTTAGAAAAGGCAGAGGAACCAGAGATCAAATTGCCAACATCTGCTGGATCATCGAAAAAGCAAGAGTGTTCCAGAAAAACATCTATTTCTGCTTTATTGACTATGCCAAAGCCTTTTACTGTGTGGATCACCACAAACTCTGGAAAATTCTTCAAGAGATGGGAATACAGACTACCTGACGTGCCTCCTGAGAAATCTGTATGCAGATCAAGAAGCAACAGTTAGAACTGGACATGGAACAACAGATTGGTTTCAAATTGGGAAAGGAGTATGTCAAGGCTACATATTGTCACTCTGTTTATTTAACTTATATGCAGAGTACATACATCATGAGAAACGCTGGGCTGGATGAAGCACAAGCTGGAATCGATATTGCCAGGAGAAATATCAATAACCTCAGATATACAGACGACATAGCCCTTATGGCAGAAAGCGAAGAAGAACTAAAGAGCCTCTTGATGAAGATGAAACAGGAGAGTGAAAAAGTTGGCTTAAAGCTCAACAATCAAAAACAAAGTTCATGGCATCCAACCCATCACTTCATGGCAAAATAGATGGGGTAACAATGTAAACAGTGAGAGACTTTATTTTGGGGGGCTATAGAATCTCTGCAGATGGTGACTGCAGCCATGAATTTAAAAGACATTTATTCCTTGGAAGAAAAACTGGGACCAACCTAGACAGCATATTAAAAAATAGAGACATTACTTTACCAACAAAGGTTCATCTAGTCAAAGCTTAGGTTTTCCCAGTAGTTACGTATGGATGTGAGAGTTGGACTATAAAGAAAGCTGAACACCGAAGAATTGATGCTTTTGAACTGTGGTGTTGGAGAAGACTCTTGAGAGTCCGTTGGACTGCAAGATCAAGCCAGCCCATCCTAAAGGAAATCAGTCCTGACTATCCATTGGAAGGACTGATGCTGAAGCAGAAACTCCAATACTTTGGCCACCTGATATGAAGAACTGACTCATTGGAAAAGACCCTGATGCTGGTTTGATGCTGATTGAAGGCGGGAGGAGAAGGGGACAACAGAGGATGAGATCATTGGATGGCCTCACCAACTTGATGGACATGAGTTTGAGTCAACTCTGGGAGTTGGTGATGGACAGAGAGGCCTGGAGTGCTGCAGTCCACAAGGTTGCAAAGAGTCAGACACCACTGAGTGACTGAACTGAACTGAAAATATTTTAAATGTTAACCAACTGTTTAAGAATATCCCTTAAAGTAACATGCAACTGGTACCTAACCTGGAATAAATATATAGGCAGCAAAAGTTCTTGAGGATCTGGTAAGAATGACTAAAATAATGAAAGGAATATACAGCTAATTCACTATTATTAGGGATTTTTATACAATATATATCTCCAGACTCCTTTATATTATATATAAATATTATTTTTAATATAATTATAATTTTTTAAATTAAAAGTTTAAGAAATTATCCATGAAGGAACAGAGACTAGAAATAAATACACTAAATATTGTCTGATACTTTATGGGTGATGTAAACCTAGGTGATTTTTTTTCAATTTTCTATATTTTCAAGGTTTTGATACTGAGTTCATTTTCAGCTTTAAAAAAATCTTAATTTTAAACCCTTCTGTATTCTCACTTTATAATAACAATACTTTATTAAAGTCATTATGAATTGGCAGAAAAGCAATCAGAGAAAAATCTAAGTAGTGTCATGTGCCAACTAAGCAACTATCCAGTAATTTGAAATTCCTCTTTCAAAACATAAACTTAACATTCTGGGCATCTTCAGTCTAATTATCAAAGTTAATGACATACCATTATTTGTATAAGGACAACTTTAAGTATTTTAAGCTTTCCCTTTAAAAGCCTCTGAAAATAGGATGCCCAGCACTCCCCGTTATATTTACTATGCTGCAGTATGACTTCTAATACATTTTCCTCAAGTGGCCTATATATAACCCTATTTAATATTTCCCTCATGTTAAACAACAGTAAAGATTCCTGTACAGTGCTTATTTTTCCTTTTATTTCAGTTATACAATCTACTCCTTAAATCCCTTAACATGCATTAGCTCAGATAAATAGCCTTTACAAAGGATTTTGCATTTAAATTAGCTGGTTTGGGTTACAATATTGTAGTAGTTACTTCAGTTTAATTCTGTTGTGCTGACATTTTTAGCATTATTTTAATTGTAGTACCATAAAATAATTTTTCAGTCATATAAAAAAGATTAAGATTGGCAATAAAGATTACACATATTACTAATTATATTGCTATGAGCTTTAAGTTGTAAAATAACATTTCATTAAAATGCCAGTGGTAATTTTTTAGAGTAGCTACTTAGATTATTCTACAGTTTTAAATTAATCCTTCTTAATCCACACACATCTACAAAACATACATTATAAATAGCATTTTCAGATTCACAAATCTGATTGATTTTCACACAATGTAAATGAATGCTACAGAACACTGTATATTTTTCTAAGAAAAGTATGTTAAATCAGAATATACAACTTTCATTAACTAATTTATTTTTTGCTGTTCATTCACTGATGCTAAAAGCATCATTAGAGTACTTATTGCATTTTGTGTTACATCCGGAGACCATGGGATGTCATAGTTGTGACCCCAGGGCTCTAGAAATTTGCAATATACTTGGGCAATATTAATATCAACTACAGCAAAAGTGATAATAATGATAAATATAGAAATATGAAACAAGTATCAAGCACTCTGCTAAGCATTTTGTACATATTATTTCATTTACTTCTTGTTACAATCTTAGGAGATAGATATCCATAGTATCTACATTACACCATATAAAGGAAGACACTAGGACTTAGAGAGGTTAAATGGTATGGCTGTCATCATTCCACTAGCAAGGGAAGGAATGGGAATACAGGGTCTGGCTTCCTAAACACTACGGGATATTGGTTCCTGACTGAAATTACTGGAACACAAAGCAAAAAGCTCAGTAACGTATTGTCGTTGTTGTTGTTTACTTGCTAAGTCTGACTCTTTTGTGACCCCATGGACTGTAGCCTTCCAGGTTCCTCTGTCCATGGGATTTCCCAGACAAAAATACTAAAGTAGGTTGCCATTTCCTTCTTCGGGGGAATCTTCCAGGCCCAAGATTGAACCCACGCCTCCCACTTGGCAGGCAGATTCTTTACCACTGAGCCACCGGGGACATAAACCAATATCAGAGTTTCAAAGTCTTCACCTGTAAGGCCAGAGCAGTTGCAGATTGTGAATTTGTTCTTTAGGTTATCAAAGAGATTAAGACCACCCAGATGTAAGAAAGTTTTGCTCTTAAAAATAATAAGTAAAGCATATCTCTTGAACTCTGAATTATGTCTCAACATTATTTCTCTGGAATGCTGTTACTGCAAACTAAAAATAATGATCAGCTTAAGTTCAAGACTTTGTCTATGTGAAGAAATCTGTTTTATTTCATTTAAAAGGATTTATTTACTTAATTTCTCCCTATTTTCCGAAACATTATAAATAAATATGAGCTGTAAATGTGGTGTGGAGTAGGGAAAGGCAACCCATTCCAGTATTCTTGTCTGGAAAATTCTATGGCCAGAGGAGCCTGGTGGACTATAGTCCATGGGGTCACAAAGAGTTGGACATGACTGAGCAACTGAGCATACACACATGTAAATGTGGTGAAAGGTATTTACACCATTAGATGTAATGGGCTGAAGATTAATATTGCAGCTGAGTACCAAATTTACCCATGAGCATCCTGAAAACAAAGGAAAAAGGAAAATTATTAAAACATATTAGGTGGAAACTTCTGGAATCACAGATACTTGACCATTTTGATCTGCAAAATGTCTGCTCCATATTGTTGTTTAGTTGTTTCCAACTCTTTGCAGCCCCATGGACTGCAGCACACCAGGCTTCCCTGTCCTTCACCATCTCCCAGAGCTTGATCAAACTCATGTCCATTGAGTCGGTGATGCCATTTAACCATCATGTCCTCTGTCATCCCCTTTTCCTCCTGCCTTCAATCTTTCAGGCATCAGGGCCTTTTCCAATAAGTCAGTTCTTCGCCTCAGGTGGCCAAAGTATTGGAGCTTCAATTTTAAGCATCAGTCCCTGCAATGGATATTCAGGATTGTTTTCCTTTAGGATTGACTGGTTTGATTTCCTTGCAGTCCAAGGGACTCTCGAGAGTTTTCTCCAACACCACAGTTCAAAAGCATCAATTCTTAAGCACTCAGCCTTTTTTATTGTCCAGTTCTCACATCTATACATGACTACTGGAAAAACCATAGTTTTGACTACACAGACTTTTGTAGGCAAAGTAATGTCTCTGCTTTTTAATATGTTGTCTAGCTTTGTCAAAGCTTTTCTTCCAAGGAGTAAGCATCTTTAAATAGCATGGCTACAGTCACCACCTGCTAAGTGATTTTGGAGCCCAAGAAAATAAATTTTGTCACTGTTTCCATTGTCTCCCCATCTATTTCCCCTGAAGTGATGGGACCAGATGCCATGATCTTTGTTTTTCAAATATTGAGTTTTAAGCCAGCTTTTTCACTTTCCTCTTTCACTTTCATCAAGTGGCTCCTTGGTTCCTTTTGCTGTCTGCCTGAAGGGTGGTGTAATCTGCATATCTGAGGTTATTGATATTTCTCCCATCAATCTTTATTCTAGCTTGTGCTTCATCCAGCTGGGCATTTCACATGATGTACTCAGGATATAAGTTAAATAAGCAGGGTGACAATATTCAGCTTTGACATACTCCTTTCCCAATTTTTAACCAGTCCATTGTTCCATGTCTGGTTCTAACTGTGGCTTTGGGACCTGCATACAGGTTTCTCAGGAGGCAGATAAGGTGGTCTGGTATTCCTATCTCTTTATGAATTTTCCATGGTTATAATTCAGCCTAATGTATATTTCTTAAAAGTAATTAAATCATGCCAGCTCTGAGGGAAGACAAATATTTTTCAAAAAAATATCCAAGAATTTATAAACTAGATTTTTTTCATAAAAGACATAAATGATAAAATTCTAGTAGCATATTTGTAATGCATGCAGTGAAGTT